>NC_051132.1:9923430-10538965 GCF_014839805.1 Manduca sexta
CCGTTTCCTTAACGCCCTACGTGCAGCCACCGAAAGGATGTTTTTAAAAAATTGCCAGAAATGATTTTGTGAATCATCTCTTTGTTCTTTGTTCGATTCTAGCGCGTCATGCAAACATCTTCGCGTTTATATTACTACGGTACACGGTCCATTGTAACTATAAAACGACGCAATTATATAATTTTATTGCGCAATACAGGTTCGTTTGATTTTTGCAATATTGACTTTGTGAAAATTGCAGTACCCACGTATCCTGCACTTTGGAAAATATACAATTATCTTTGTTTCGTTTATAGTAAAAAAAAAAACATTACTGTGAAGTTAATTATTTTATTTACTGTGTAAATCTACGAGTATTTTTTCGTAACCACGCGTGTTTACATCGTTCTAATTTTAAATTTTTTATCGCATAAAAATACACCGCTCGATGCCCGCAACACTCGTTGGATATAAGAGTTCGATGAGTTTCCAGGAAGCGATGCGTGTGTAAAAAAAAAGAGAAAAAGCGGCGCGCGATTGTTTACCGTTAACCGTATCGTAAACGTCGCGTGTGAGTAATCTTTACTTAACATGCACTGAATAGGCCGAAACACAACATAGTTTTCATTATTCAATATTCATCATTATCTTATCTAAATTCAACACGCGGAAGATTACCTACCAGTTCTAAATTTAAATTGCCGCTACAATGTTGACAAACAATCGATCGTCCTGTTCACACGCGGGCTATATTATCTATCTGTCCTTTTCGCGCACAGCAAAACAATATGGCGTCGCGCGGCGTCTCAACATATGATTTTTATTAGCATAGTAACATAAATTAACGTTTACAAACCAAATATTGTACATTGTACTGTCGAGTTAAACTAGAAACTGTTCCGTTAAGTGAGGAAGACGCGGCATGGTGCAACTGCTGAGCGATTCAGCGCTTCGCTGCGCCGCGCCGTAAGCGCAAGTGAGTCGTGATCGGAAAACGAATAGGTATTTGTGGGCGAACATTGGTAAATGTTTTATGTTTTTAAATGTTTGGAAATCACTAGTGTATTTTAGTCGATTGTTTAAAATATTTTAAAATGATATACTTAATACTTAAACTCTCTTATAATTATCAAATGCGCATGTCTACTTGATGCTTCAATTTTGTGATGTAAATCTACGTATATGCGAGATAGGGCTGTCAAGCATCAACAGACACAAAAAATATTATATGAACTATATAAAACATATAATTCTACATATTTAAAGCAATAACAATAGTTTAATACTTAATAAATACATTTCCAGAGGTTAATACCCGCAATTTCACGTGATAAAAATCCGTACTTCTGTACTTTCCATGCCCTAACACAAATTATTGCCTGATATACAATTAATAATAGTTACATCTCAGTAAAATAAATCCTTCTAATCTGGAATGATATTAAAATTTTACTTTTGATAACCCGAAATCCTCTATATACTGTACATTCATAAATTCGGGAAGATTCTAGAAAATTTTAAAAATATATAAATCAAGACTATTTAAATTCATAGGTCAATGTTATCGCTAACTGTGTCACAGTGTGCGCGTGTCTAGAATTGTAGACGGACTAATCTTTGCACTTAGCTAATGCCTGTATGAGATAAGTTTTAATGATAACAAACGTTAACATTGTGCAGAGCTGATATTAATATTATTAAATAGGTTTTTAGATAAATAGGTCTTGTTAATAGGTAAATAATGGATGCCGATTGTAGTTTTTCTATTTCCTGTATAAAATGTATAAGTTTTCACTATAGGTACATTATTATGTATCTATGTTTTTATAATACGCTTGCGCGTCGCATGGGGGCTTCGGTCATTACTTTTTATAGGTCATAAAAGCTACAAAAGGTATTTTTAAACAAAAAACATTAAATTGAATCCATTCGATTGAAATTGATTACTGTGTTGTGTCCTACAATCTTTAGCCCATCGATACGGGCAATAATTAATGTGGCATGGCAGATATCATTCGCATAATATTGTGCAATTGATAAGCATGGCATACGTTGTTTGTTATTGCTATGAAATATGGCTACAGTACTTTCTAATTTCGGGAACTATTAAACCGATTTTGTTTTTTTTTTTACTAGTAAGTAGTGACTAGTGACTCTTGAGTGCTATGGCTGGTTTTATCCCGGGAAAATATGTATACCGGAAAAACTTTAACGCGGGCGGAGCATCAGGCAAAAGTTAGTTAATAAATATTTGCTATGACCTTTAAATAGACCGTAGTGGGTCATTGTTTACTTGTTTAGGCGAATTATCCGGCATATGTTTAGTATAGTGTAATGAAAATATGTCGTCTAATAAGGGACTTTGGTATTTCAAAGTCGGTATTTTGCAAGCCTTTTAGATACCTAACAGGTGATACCGAGGTTATTTATTTATTGATCAACAAACTGATTACAATCTTAAGATTACATACGATATTCACGCTACTCTAATCTCGCGACTCGTGCGCAACTACAGTTGGTTTGGAACTATAAATTAATCAGTCCACGTCCAAGATGTATGGATGCTAGGAGAGTTATTCAATACAAACAAACACAAATGCCTCTATCTCAAAAGGGGAAGGCATAGGTGCAACCAGGGCACCGACTTTTCACCAAGTGTGATGTGATGGGAGCGAGGCCAGGAGCCTGATGATCTCATCATAACAAGCGAAAGACCATAGGCTATATCAGTGTTTATATTTCCAAAACAAAGATTTATAATGGCAATATATAATTATTGATAACAGCGAAACTAATGCCCTTGCGATAATATCCGCATACTGATAACGCGATAAATTTGATAACGCTATCACACTATTTGGGTATTTGGGTTACTGGCAGACGGTATAAAAATTATCAGAGGATGCGGTGCTTTTGTAGCGCGTGTACGAAGGAGTTGGATTAGTATTGCTTTTGCAAGGCTTTCTTTGGTTTAAAATTATGTTAGATTAGACGATTAGTTTCCTTTTTATCTCTCTTCTTTATTACATCATGTTTTTAAGGTCTCTATTTCGCTGAAGTTCTATCCCCGATTTTAATACACGATCTCGATTATCAAACCATCGAAAAACTGGACCGACCAAACAATTTTTTATCAAAAATGTTTAGAAATAACTAATTTTGATTGGTTTATTCTCCAAGATTCAGATCGTCATTAAAGACGGTCGTATAGCTTTCTTGAGATCCTGGTTGCATAGAAAATACTACTTATATAGGCTCTGCTGGCACCATACATGTTTCTAGAATAAATTAAACAACGTTCGCAATAGTGCTTTCTATCAGTTGTAGAAGATATATAGGAACCCAGGCTAATACTACAACCCATTAAAAATGCCAATGTTAACCGAACTGTCACGTAACGGGATGTGTGCAATCTCACGTGATACACCGTAAAGTTACGTAAATCCATAACTAAAAGGACGCGAAACGTTATCACTTATCGTAATGCAAAAGATAAGATTTCAAAACTACACGACGATATTAAAAACTATGCTTTGGACATTATTATTGTGTGGATTTAACTGACTTGGGAATAAAGATAAGATGGAATAGATGTAGCATGATGATGACGATGTATTTCTTCCGAATTATAGGAATTTTGGTAGACCTGGCAAATATTCTAACATCGACTGGATGCCTTAACCAAAGCGGAGCCCTGGGCGTCATATCTTTCCGAAACATTTTTATCCGGTTGCAGGACGAGGGTAAAAAAATTATAAAGCCCTATTGCTTAGGCAGTTACCCCGTTCACAACCCCCTAACGTCCCCACTGGTAACATGGCCCTAGCCCTGAAGAATTCGGAATTGGCAGTTACGATGAAAGTGTTCATTGTAAGACGGAAAACTTTTGACAATAAATTGGACACAACTATAGATTAGGTAGCCAGAGATTAAGTAGCTAGCCGTTATTTTTGTTATATTTTAATTTGCACACGAAGCAATGAACTAACCGCCCGTATTTTATAATTGCTAGTCATTATAATTAAGTATTTAATTTTATGTTGATAAAGTAATAGCAAAATACCCATCGGGTAATAAAAAAAATATAATTAGTCATTAATCTAATTAATGTTTGTCTTTTTGATTATTTTATTTGCTTTAGGAATAAATTGTAATGAGGGCAAACAGATTTTTTACCACTAAGAACGCCACCCAATATAGTAGGTGAATAGAGACTTAGCACCTTTTTAAGTATGTAATCGATTTCAAAGTGTAATATTAGCGACATTGACACGAATATAATCACAATTAGCAGCCTATGGTCCACCCACTAATCTACGCAACATCTGTAGAGCTTAGAATTAATTCCCCCATTAGTTCAACATTATTAATATTTGTTATCGGTGATAGGATTTACGGAGTGACTGCGGTAATGTAGAGTCAACATCTAAAATTACCTAAACAGCAATTATTTCACTGCGAACACAACTTAGTTTAGTTACGTACAGTCAGCAACTAAAGTTATCAAAACAGCCGTTTGACAACGCAACTATTTTTTGACGCCATTCAATATTACTATATTCAGTTTTCACGAGGTCTTGGACTGTATCCAAGAACGTGTTCGCCACGCATCCGACACTACTTCACGTGTTTATTTACGTACGCTGCGGCCGGAAAAACTTTCGGGATGTTTTATCACCTATTTGAGCGGGTGATGTTTTCTTTGTTAGTGAAGAGGTTGAGTTTGTTAATGACATAAGTAGTGTGTGTGTACAAATAAATAGTGGATATGATAGTTTTAGCGAGCGCCGAGGGATGCTTATATTGATTATATTTCGTCTACTCTGTACTTATAATGAGATCTACCTTATTGGTCGACGTCCAAATACATTGCATTCGTTGGCTGATGTGGTTACTTACCCGTAAATTAGGTTTCCACATCCTCAATGTAGCGGTAAGGAATCGGAATTGATGTCTACATATGCATATTGGCTGCAGTAAGTGATTCCATATAGAGATTCATGAATACACTATAGATCGATAAAAATAACAGCTGTTGTACAAAAAATCATATTTTCAGCATAAATGGCGTAAAAATAAATCTTCTAAAGGAGATTCATCCTTAAGGACCTCAATATCTAAAGTCGACCCAACTGTAACTTTACTATCTTTCTAAAAACAATTGAAACTCTATGCACATTGCAGAGAGTATATATTCAAACTATATTTCGACGCTTTGTCTAAAGCACACCTTTAGCTCGGGTAATGGCGGTGCCGCACATTTGCTGGGATGTGTACCATTGTTAGAGTACAGGGAGCGAGTATCACCGCGCCGTCTATCGACCGTTTGGCTAATATGATTCCCGCAGAGGGTTGACGTCAGACTGTATGAAAATATAACCCAGTGTTAAGGCCCTACCCCTAGCATAACGGCGCGTATCGTATTTTTAGAAGCTCTCTGTTTGAAATTAATAATAGATATAGAAAAAAAAAAACATTATATTTTTAAAATATGTTACTTTTATCTGTTTTTTTAAGTTTTTTAACGTGATGTACCTTCGTTAATTTCATAGTGAAGATGCCTCTAAAGTAGTTGATTCCATGCATTTCATGCATTTCCTAAAGTGTCCATAATTTTAATTTGCAACAAAGAAGATTACATACTCGTGTTAAAAATAATATTTTGGTAGTTAAAATTTTTCAGATACTTAATTTTTTATTAAGTTATTCGTGTATTTCCGCCCGTCATGCTGCAAAGTATGGAACGAATTGCTCAAGGCCATTTGCCTGGACAGGGGCCTTAATGTGAGTTTTTTACGTATTCGACCACGTCTAATTGGATGACAACATGCGGTAACATACATTTGTGTAATCCCCTAATGGTGTTGAATGAGAAATGTATGGCTTTTATTTTATTACTCGAAAGTATGCAACGTTAAAAAATACTAGATGTATTCAATAAAAGTTGTTTGCAATTTTATTCCTTAGCTCAAATAATTTGAAAGTTAGAGACAAATCAGATGAATGGCAGATAAAAAAAATTAAGACCCATAGAGCCATGGAACTGCATGTTGAATTGTAAATTTAAAAAATATAACTTGACTGCTTTCCAATATACATATTTAAATATTGCCACACGATGTTTTTCTGCACAGTAAAACCTTTTGTGCCCTTATAAAGATATTTTAATAAAGGGCTTTCATGGACGTGTTGCAATACTTCCAAGTGACAACTGTGTGGGGTAACCGCAGAACGTGACTTAACATTAATAATACTATCGTAATTGGGTCATGTCAATTCATTTGTGACCAATTTCTTTTGAAGGTGATAAAGGCTGTATTTATCATTACTCGGTTTGCAGCTTCGGTTGCCTACGTTTACTTCTGGGATAATAGCCCATGAAAATTGGGAAAATATTACGTATGATAACATAAATATTGTTATAGCGGATGCTGGATACTGACTCCAAACCGTATATCTAACATAAATAAAACGTCCAAAAGAAAATAGAGTCGATTCTTCAACAAAGTCAAGTATTTCCAGTCTTCCTGATATTAATATCAGCCCTGTATTATAATTTGTTACACTGCTGGGCACATGCCTTCTCTACTACTGAGAGGGATTAGGCATTAGGCGGATTGGTATACATCACACACCCTTAAAATTTCTAGAGAATTTCTCAGGTGTGCAGGTTTCCTCACGATGCTTTCCTTTACCGTTAAAGCAAGCGATAAATCACAAAGAATACACACATATGTTTAGAATAGTCAGTCCTTGGGTTTTGAACCTGCGGACATTCGTCTCGGCAGTCCGTTTCACTTCCAATGGCTATCGCCGTTACGATAACGTGTATGAGTGCTAACATTTTGTATGCACAAATAAAACCAGAGCGAATTGTCTACATACTGCGACCAAAAGAGAATTCTGTGTGTAAAATTAAATTCCCGAGTGTCTTATTTCAGTACAAATAACAGTAGTAGGTATATAAAATGTTGTTGTTTTGCAGTGGTATGCGTCTGTCCTGAATTTTCCGATGTAATTTTCATACTATGTCAAAACTTTATAATACGCAACCTCAGAAAAACTTTACCAATTTCCTAATCCTTTTGTGTACGTGGTTAAACGTTATCTAACATTATGTAATCTATAGACGTGAAAGTATTTGTAATACAAATTAACATATATTTAAAACACTTGGAACGAACAGCAAACTTTCGCCATCTATGATGACGTTGCAAAATTCAAATTGATAATTGTACCTGTGAATTTTATCAATACTGATTTCGTTAAAGTGTGGAGTAGCATTAGAGTTCATAACGTATTGTTTTGATGATGTAATACAGTAATGTTGATTGTTATTCAAAGGGTAACTACCAGTAATTTGAAGACCAATTCCTGGCGCAGCTAAACTTATAGTAAGGCATCATGAAATTGTTGATAACAGAATCTCTTCTTCTTGGTCTCATACTACGTTACTGAAGGTTGTGTCCATGAAAGGCCTTTTTGGCTTGTAACATGCGTGTCGGCGAAGAAAATATGTTTATCTTCATTAGTTGAAGAATTATTTTTTAACAAAGAAGAGTCTGTGAATCTATTGGTTCGGGCCGTGATGCTTTTAACTATCAAGCTGTGGCCACACAGTTCGCATGCTAGCAAGCGTGGTTCTGCTTAGGAAAGAAGAGGAGCAGTCAATTTGAATAGTTCCTTTTGTTAGTTGAGTGTAGTGCGTTCTCTAGATTATTCTGCCACAGTAACGTTATACAGTGATGATGTACTCCTTTTAAAAAAATTGCGCATGGTCTACTCCTTCCTCATATTTTACCATATATTACGGTTTTCGACTTTTTTATGGCAGTTGTAACAGAGAATTCGGTGAGGGTAGTCATTTGCTGCGACCAGCGGCTAGGTGTCTGGCTGCGAGATCTTTTCCATCTACGTTGTCCAATACAAACTATTTGTCAAGGTTATTTGGTTAACGGCGGACAATATTGCAGAATATCAGCTTAAACCGATATCAATATTATGTTATTAAATTTGTACTACCCTAAAATTTGTATTTTAATGTGACTGGTAAATTTGAATGTTTCCTGTACTTCATCAAATATTTAATCACATAATATGTTACGTCGAAGGCTATGCATTTTATATGAGAACACATTCAATATTATTGATTAGGAGAATGGCATACCCAAAATAAAGCGCAAGCCTCCCTAGTAACAGTTTTAAAATATACATATCGCAACATCGGGTCGGGCGTGGCGGCCCTTGACCTCAATTCCACCACCCTCGGCCTCCGCGACCGGGTCACCGGAGATTTCTAGGTCGCCTCCATTGTGGAGTCTTGCGAAAACCGGTGCACATGCACAAAGGGATGCGGGTGAAGTTTTAAGGTGATGCGTGTCACACAAGTTTGGATGTTACTTGCGAATGACGGCTGTTTTACTTTTGTGATCAACTAGGTGTTTCAGCTGCTTAGTTCGCGGTTTTTTTTCTGAATAAAGGTAACCAGTTTAAAATAGACATAGTATGTGATATTGTACGCATGGAAACCATATTGGTGAAAAAGTTTAAATCTGTTGTTTCAGAGATTAACTTCTACAAACAGCCTTATCTCCTTATAAAAATAATGTAGATTTTACTTGAGATAATGCAGTCGATTTACATCATAGTGACTTTACAGTCATTACTGACGAAAGAGATCACCGGCTACAGATTTGAAATATAATCCAAAGTGCTATCGCATTCCAAACAGATTTTAGTCAAGTAATTTCAAAAAAGGATTTTGTAAGTGAGACTACGTGCGTAGATTCACAAGTACTTACCGGAAGCGACAATTTACGTAATGTTTGCTACTAACCGCTTTTCTTAATTAGATTCTGGTTCTCTAAATGGCAGTAGTCGCGTGTCCTACATAATAAATTAGTTGTAATCCTCGTCCACGATAGATTTTAATATACGAAATGGCGTGATCGCTCAGTCACGTAAATTGCTCTATGCAAATGTGTGTACAAGGTAGAAAGGGATATCTTGTTGTCAGTTTAGTTTTAAAAACGAATGGATCATTTTGACAGAGTTACTACTCTCCCGGAAGACCCAAGTAAAGATGAAACAATTTTATGCGCCAAACGAATTGTTAGAATCCCAAAATATCTAGCAGCTCTCGACATTTCTATGAATTATAATCCATGCATACCCCCTCGTGCATTGAATAATATTAAAGTATAAATATATTTTTATGTGATGGTGATCATGTATGATTAGATGATGGACTGGACAAATCAAAACTAATTTATTCTTTTTGCAGATGCACAGTTGCGAGACAGCGCCGGCGCCGGTGGCGACGGGCCCGACGCTGCTGCTGCAGCTGGGCCGGCTCATCATCCGAGCGCGCAGCACCAGCCCTGCCTCGCGCGCGCCCCTCACCGCCCATGCGCACGCGCAACACCCGCAACACGACCGCCTGCTACATGCGAAACTGCTCGCCTCCAAACCCTCTACCAGTCAACAGGTAAGGACAATTCGGATTCGATCAGATCTACTTACTGTCTTCCAGTCAAATGCGCATTATCGGTTAAATAATAGAAGAAAGACTTCTCTAACAACGGAATGACAAGTTGCTCGATGAAGGGAAGAATCACGGCCGTGAACAGAAACAATGACAGAAATTTTAATTAGAAAGACAGTGTCATTCCAGTATGTTGGTGATAAGTCTCATAATACCTTGAAAATACTGGCTACAATGCCCTTCAATACCGGATTAAATCAGACCTGATACTGTCCTGCGTCACGGAAAAATAGTCAAAGTAGAGGTACGTATCTAGGCAGACTTTCGCGTCGGTTCGAAACAATTACCACTTAGCGGTTTTTTCTAGCAATTCTAAAATGATTCATGTGCACAATATCAACTACGGAAGATGACACAATGATACCACAATGTAGATAATTTGCGCATACTTACACATAATAATGGTATATGATTGTATAAATGCGTCATTAAAGCGAAAGAAAATTATTTATCTCTTACAAGGTATTGCTCGCGGCATTGCTCGCGTAAATAGCTTTTCCCGCTAAAAATCATTAAATCTCTATGGCGATCTCGCTAAAAATCATTAAATAGTATCTCTCTGTAGCGATCTATGGTGCTTAAAAATACAAATATTCCCCGTTGGAGCAAAATAGCTGGCATAAAATGTAGCCTATATTTTAAATCACGACACATTCGTCTAAATCTCTTGAGCGGTTACTGCGTTCACTTCTAACAAGCACCCAAATAATGCCGCTTGATTCGCTTACAATAATAGTAAGAGGTGTTTCTCGTGACTTCGGCCGCGTGGAAAGCCTTTTCTCTTACAGAAGATCCTAAAACGCTATCGTGATTCATAACGCCGCCTACACAACTCGATTGCCATCAATTTAAATAATCATATTAAAACATCTGTTATTTCCCATGGGAGCAAATTAACGGGATAAACAGTAATCATGTGTAACATGTGCCTATGTGTAAATCCAGGACACGGTCTAACTGTGCCAAATTTTAAACAAATCCGTTGAACTATTTCTGAGTTTACTTCTAAAAAACATCTTACCATTTTCACAAACTTTCTCATTTATATTACTAAGTGTTAAGATAAGAAGTAAGATTATATTATAAATAAGTGAAAATTGCAATTATCTGCCTCGATAGACATTTATTTACTTATCAAACGTAATGTTCTAGGTTCAAACGCAGCCAAAGGCTGACAACGAAGAGCCGAAGACTGGGGTAGAGGCGCAGTTAAGCGACCATGTACAGGCCTTGTGGAACGAACACTTGCCCGTGTGCATTGAGGTAAGTTTACATAACATAATTAAATGGAAGAGTAAAAATCGTGTCTTTATGACATCATTTATTTGAAGTTATAAATCATAGGATGTGTTTAAATTGATGTGGCGGCTGCCGAAACTATTTTCAATGATGGTGATTAGAATTACGTAAGGGTTTCGAATATCCTTAATCTATAAATATTGAACGACGTCATTAGTTGCATTATAACTGGTAAGGTAAATAATTCATTTTATTAATGAGATTTTCGTATTTTGTTACGCTTATTTGTCCACCTTCCCATCAAAATGAGATTGTAAAATCCTTGAGTTCGAATAAACGTAAATTATTTAACAGTCGAGACACTGCTACTGGTCCATCAACATATTTCATTCAATTCGTCAGTTCAGTGGCCAGGATGATAAAATCAAAACCACTATCACAGCCGAATGCTGACGTTTCCAGGTACTCCTGGCCCCTGACTGCTCGCAGTGCTACAATACGCTGAGCGGGGAGTCTTCTCCATACGAACCGTTGCATGCCCAGCGAGGGCTGCTGCTTGAGAGGTGGACCATGCAGCCGCTTGTCACCAAGTCAGTAACTCAGCTCACAGCAAAACATACTGACACACAATACATGCCCTTATAAGCCCACGCCTTGAAAATTATTACTTTCGTTCATTTCGTAAATTGAGTCCCGTACAAAAATTTGATGAAACACAAAGTGCTTGGATGTTTGAATTCGTTCTTCGTTGTGAAGTATCTCAACTTAAAACACCCATACATGCTATACATATATGTACTTTTATAAGAAATGTGTAAAATTTAATTTCGGTCTATCCATTTCAGGAGTCACGAGACGCCTACATTCACGTCGTCCCAGTGGCTGCTGAACGCTGTCAGGTCTCAGCTGCACTTCTCTCAGCTGGCGGCGTGGCTGGCCAGGCTCAAGGAGACCAAGCCGGACGACAACCCCACGGAGAGGAGGTATGGTCATTACAGAGACTATAAGAATAATAGCTCACGATGTTGCATTGATTTTAGTATTAATTATTTTTGATTAACAAAAAATATCTGGAATGGTTTTGTGCGTATGAATGAATGACTTTTCTGGTAATACGTCCATAAAGCTTTGTATATGAATTTAAATTTAATTACCAGACTTTTCTGTTTCAGGAGGAAACTGAGCCGTGAAAAGTGCAATTACAAGAAACTCGAAGCAAATTGCGACGAAACAGAACTGCCAAACGAACAGCGCAAACTAAATGTCGTCTACTCCGTCAAAATGCCGGGCGAAACCTACAAAATGGCGGAGTTCACAAAGCCTCCTAACGACCACCAGTTCCCTATGACAGAGATCGGCGACAACGTTTACTTGAAGGTGGTATTACAGAGTCTGCCGCGACTCGATGACATACCGACCCTCAAGTGCGGCTGTCAGAAACGGAGGCCCAGCAAGGAACTACCGGTCAGCCAACACGAGGAGCTGGTGGGCAAACTCAATGATCTCACTATAGGGTCTAGCAGCCCCAATACCTCCACTCAGCGGTTGCTCGATGATAGAATGATGACGCCGTGCACCGAGAACGGTAAGCATAAGTGCAGTTGCGACGACGAGTCTGATGGTAAGGAAAAAACGAAGAGGATCGATGAGAGGAGACTCAAAGAGATAGCTAAGTGTAAGAGACGCTGGAGAAAGGAGAGCAAACTGAAGAAATTGAATGATAGCACGTCGTCGGAGAGCGAACAGAGGACTAAGGAGACACACACGTCCATTCCTATACTTCAAGCAGCTAGATTCGACCGCCTGCGGGCTATAGGATGCTATAGAAACCAAACGTACCTGACTTTACCTGCGAGCCGCCTAGATACAAGATCTCCATTTACAGAAACTGAGTACAAACCCGATGGGGTCAAAAAGACCAATACAGTCGGGACTCAGACGGACGACGTGACGTGTCAGTGTGGAGCTCCGCTAAAGATCTCATGTGAAAGTTGTGATAGAGGCATGGTCAGGTCGGACGGCAATTACGACCTGGCCTCCATAGACAACGGTGCACGTAGAAAATGCGAGGATGACTTTAAACAATACAAAAAGCACAAATGTGATATACAGAGCAACATATGTGATAGTAGCTTGATAAAAAGACCGAAATTGCGGCGGTTCTTCCCGATAGTGGACCGGATAGATCGTGTCGTTTCGGACCGACAGAAGAAGGATATGGAGGAGTTGCACTTGAAGACCGACGACACGGTCTTTTCGGGTCCCAAGGAGACGAAACGCCAGAAGACCTTCTCGATAAGTGATGATGATTACGTTTTATATGAGAAGTGCGATTATGGGACGTTTGATAAGTATGAAATAGAGTCGCCTGGTGATGAGACCAACGGTTTCAAGTTTCCCGATGCGAAAGACCAGGTTAGAGACCAGGTGCCGTCTCCGTCCGAGGTGGATAGGTTCAGGTGGCGGTTCGACTCCGCGGCGTCCATGGTCTTCCACTCGAAGACCGGTCTGCCGCTGACTTCGAGCCCGGCTCCATTGCGACGTGGCAACAATTGTTTCGACTTCGATGACTCGATTAACGGCATATCTGGGATTAAGAGGTGAGTGTTTTTAAGGGTTTTACCCTTATTCTTTGTTATTTGGATTTACTATCGTTTCGCTCATTCGTATGTTCTTAATGCAAAATGCATTAACATATGCATGTGATATTATAGTGCGCTGTTCCATCCGATCTCGCCGCCGTCGCCGGCGCCGCCCGCGTCTCCCGCGTCGCCGGCCTCGCCTGCGCCTGCGCCGCGCATCACGCCGCCGCCGCAGCCCAAGAAAGAAGACACGCCCAAGAAACTCAGAATGGGACCAAGCGCTGGCCTTCTAGGTAATGGAAAATCTTATTAAAGTCTTCAAAGTGTATCATGTTTCGTCAAAAATGACCATATCATCAGCTCTTGTTTAGCCTGAATTTGGTTGAAAATTTCCTACTACAGTTGTCAGTCATATATATTTTTTTCATAATTACATAATGTCTACAGATTATTAAGAATACAAACCCTGTTAGAAACGATGAGTAAAAACGTGATGGTTTGGTGTTCAGGTAGTTTCGAGGAGTCTGCGCTGAAGGGCCGGCTGGAGCCGGTGGCGACGGTGCACGGGTTCTCGGCGGAGCTGGGCGCGTCGGGTGCGTTCTGTCCGCCGCACAAGCGGCTGCCGGTCACCGTGTTCTTCTACGCGCCCGGCGGCACCAACGCGCCTTATATGGTATGGACTTTATTGTGTGCATCTCCCGCACATAGACCATAAAAGGATCGGGCCATGTTGCGTGACTTGCTGACACACAACTTATATCTTAGTCTATACTTGACAACTGAAGGGAACAAGTCGATCATTTTTCGTAGTAGGTCCGATGGTACACCCTTCATTAATTTATATGGGCACAGAAAAGACATTCCATAGTATTTGATGGTAACTGAAATACGTCGAGATAAAGTATTGATGAATAATCTCTTGTTTGATGATTACTTCTCACTATTCGATAAAATGATACTGACATGTGCGTTTATTTTTGTCGCCATCGATATAGTCATCGATTTGAAGGCAATTCTAAGCAATTAAACACACTCTTACAGCCGTTTTCAATAAATTATTCCAATCTCAATTTTCAATCCGAATTCTAAAATGAACCAATTAAAATAACAAATTTGTAAGCAAGCCAGTAAAAACTGACCATTTTGTCTATAGGTCGAAAAAAGCGATAGGAATGTTTATTAAAAATGTTGTCGTTTTAAAGAAAATATATGTGCTAGCCGCTATGCTATATCCTTAAAAGTCTTATATTTATATCTCCAGGGTCATATAAACCTAGGCGCGGGCGGGTACCGCGTGTCGCGGTCGGGGACGGTGCAGGTGTCGCTGTTCAACCCGCACGGCACGCTGGTGAAGATGTTCGTGGTGCTGTACGACCTGCGCGGGATGCCGCCGCTGGCGAGGACGTTCCTGCGCCAGCGCACGCTGTACCTGCCGCCCGGCGCCGCGCCCCCGCCGCCGCACACCAGGCACAAGTGGCTGCGATATCTTATACACCTTAGGTATGGATTTAGGATGAGTTGGTTAATATTTGCCACCTTTTAGGGATTATTATTTGGTTAAAATTTCTGCGCATATAAGACCTACACTGTATCTTAATAACCACACCTCACGCTTTACCTTCTATTTATTCAACAGATTCATGACATCAAAGTCCGGCAAGTTATACCTCCACACGGACATAAGGATCTTGGTGTCGCGCAAGGCCGACCTGGACACGGCCACAGCACATTCCGCCATATTCCGCCCTCTGGCCGCCGAGGAGTCGCAGGAGGAGCCGGCGGGTGCGCGGGCGCCGCGGCGCGTGTTCGGCGGCTGCGGGCCGGGCGAAGCGCTGGGCGGCGCCTACGAGCTGCGCAGCTTCACCGACGCGCCAGACAACCCCCGGTACTCGCCACGCTAGCCAGCCTTCACACCGCCTAACCACCAGATCAATATATTTTTGGTTTTATATACGATTGTTTTATTTGTTCAATTCTCTTCCTGTGGATGTTTTGAGTATAGTGATATTAATAGTCTCGATGGTGAAATATCGCGCACTTATATCTATTAAACGTCTAATAATAATATTATAATATCAGCCCTGTATTATATACTGTCCCACTGTTGGGCACGGGCCTCCTCTACTACTGAGAGGGAATAGGCCTTAGTCCACCACGCTGGCCTAGTGCGGGTTGGTAGACTTCACACACCCTCGAAAATTCGTCTAATGTCTAAAAACGTCAAATGGTCTTCACCATTCACCATTTTCACGATCAATGGAAAGATGGCAATGGGTTCGGTGCGCCTAGCTTCCTGAGTATTGTGGTTGTGGTATACAGACTATTGTGTAGTCCTGGGATAAATTCTCTGTACGACAACTAAGTATATGGGGTATGAAATTTTAAAATCACCCTTTTTAATTAGTCGCATATTGTGCGAGAGTATATAAAAGAAAGTTATTATTTAATAAAGTGAAAAAGCCAGTCAATATTTGTGACCATGATACGAGCAATAGTTAGAAAAAAGATTTATTTTAAATGGGTAGCTCGGTGGAGCTAAAAATATCTTTTACAAAAATCACTTGAATCCAGAAATAACTAATCACTACTTAAAATAGGTGTCTTTTAAGTAGTGATTTCTTACATACAAATCATTTAAAGTCTTGGTCATTTTTATGACACATTAACGGGCCTCGCAGACGTACCGCCAAAGATAGATAGCGTGTTTGGAGGCCGCATTTTATGTGGACTACGTTTTAACTATTTAGATCTCGAGATCAACGGCACTTATCCGATTCAAAACAATCTATCTTTCAAGGTCCACATAAAAAATATGATATTACAGTTGTTTCGGAAATTAGCGCGGAGGACACGCGGGCTACCTATTGTAAGTTAATTGTACTACGCCTATAACTTTAAAATTAAACCGTCTAGCAAGTACCAACGATAAGTTGAAGGTTTATCGTATGCTAGCGCATGAAATAACAAAGATTGATTATTATATATCAGTAAGAAAAAATTAAATAACCAAACATCATAAAGAAATTGGGTTTAAATAAAAAATATATATTTATAATAAAATAATTTAATAAATACACGAGACAATGAACATACGCACATAAATACACGCACACTATGGCCACACAATTAACAATTGCAATAAATTAACTTAAAAATATATTATTCTTAGGTAAATATCAAATTGCGACGCCAGACAAATCAATACGAAGAATCCTAATAATCGATTCAAAGAATCTTCAAAATCGATTCAAGGAATCTTAAAAATCGATTCTCGTCTAACAAATGGTCAAGCAATATTGCATTAAAATTGGGATATATTTTGTTCTTTATTTAATCCAACAGATTTTTATTCAAATTCATTAGTCTTCTGGATCAGATTAAATGATGTTTTGTGATAGCACAATATTAATTATTTTTAATAAATAAAGTACCTACTCAAAAGTATACTGCCGTTATTCAAAGTAACTGACAAATATGTCTGGTTTTTGGAAGTTTGAGCAATCATGGTCGGTATAATCTAACTTAGTTCTAAATGACTTGTGATCTACAATTTGGTTATGATCGGGTTGAGCTGCACGTTTCTCGCGTACGCTCTGTATGGGCTGTTCTTCACATCCACGTCCACTGAGACATCGGTTTCCTGCAACAACCATGAATACATAGTTTATATTATATTTTCACGCCTTTGTCATTGATGGTTAATGCAGAGATGCAGTGAATACATCTTCAATTCATTGGAGTGTGTTTATGCTGGGTTAGAGAGGTAAATAAGACTACTGTTAACTATTAAGACCTATTTTTGATAGTAACAGGCCAGGAAATACATACCTTAATGGTTAGTGTGAAGGTAAGTGCAATTTCACTCTAATGCAAAAAACCAGAAAGGTCGGGGTAATTTTTCATTTTATAGTCACAAGCATTGTAGTGATATAGAAAATACAAGGATAGAAATTGAGAGAAGACGAAAGGAGCTTTTTTAAGGGCAAAGTTCGGTATGTAAGCTGATAAAATCTGAGTATTTACCTCGGGCTCCATGCTCCTGGACCAGGGTCCCCAGCCGTGCTCGTGTTCGTCCTCGTGGTCGTAGTGATGCTGGTGCTGCGCGTGCTCGTAGTATATCACCTAGAAGTCAGACAATTTTTTATTAGGAAATCAGCATGATGCATATTATTCAAACTAGCTAAAGTATATTATCTGTTGTGTTGTACCCATTTTTTATACAATAAAGACACCTCAAAACATATCTCTTGGGGATTAATTGCTGTGTGAGACGCGATTTTAGTCCAACAACAAATCGTTGAAATATGACGTAGATAGGTTCGTTCTTCAACTTTGCAATTTGAAATACAAGAAAGTGAATAAGATTCTAACAAATAATTTAACGATATTACACAAATTCGTCTCTCAAAACAATCGCAATTGTCTCACGTTTTCTCCCATACGAACAATTTTATAAACCGATCATTAGATCAACTTTCATAATTCGATCCGCGTTTTCTAATGGATCTGCTGGTTCATCGTGCAGGTCGGCAGGCGAAAGTTGACCGACAGGTTCATGTCCGGCCTCGGTACTTACACACTGTAGGTACTAATTTATGGGATTTGATAACTGTTTATGGGTCATTGCCATTGTTATGTTTCAGAAATTGAAATTCCACATTCATGGTCATCATTAATCAACACAGATATCATTAACTCCTTATCTTACTTCTTCTTACTAATATTATAAAGGAAAAAGTATGTGAAAACGTTTGGATGTTTGGATATTTCTTAGTAAAGTAAAACAGAAACAGTCGAAAGGATTTGGATGACATAAGCACACGACTGGCCTGTGTCCTGGAAAACACATAGGCTGCTTACAGTCCTATAAGAAGTAATGTATTTTTTTATTTTTGAAATAGATGGCATTGGTTTTATGACACCAGTGTTTTAGCGTCGTTTGTAACGGGAAAGGCTATTCATGCGGGCGAAGTAACACCTAGCTTTTTATTTAATTTAATGACAGACAATATTGAAATCATTGCAGGTATTGTAGGTCTTATTAGTGGGTAGGTCTTATTGGCGCTACCCTACGCTCGTTCTTTGAAACATTCCTCCCACATAACTTGGGTATTTTAGCACTAGATGGAAGTCTTTACCTTTTGTGGTTGTTGGTTATGCTTATTCTTGATATCAATCCAGAGACGGGCTAAGTTGACAGCCAGTCCGAGCAGTGCTATAATGAAGAATTTCACCTGGAAAACATAATATTCTGGTTATGATCAACAATTATGGTAAAAAATCCTTTCACCGTAGGTTCTACAGAATTAATTAACGATGCGTGTGGGATGGTGTTTTTACGGTTTATGGGCGGTCGTATAGCTTACCATCAGGCGAAGCAATAAAAAAAAGATAGACTTCCTTTTTAATTTGGTACTCACTTCCCATATTACTTCAATGACCATAAGGTTATCACATTATTCAGATTTTTTTAGAATATGTTCGCAAGGTTTTGGAAACTAAAAAGATATCATAGTTTCTAAGGGTACGGAAGGTGATATGTGCATGATCATAGCCCCGAAATGGACTTGGAAACAGTTTCCTATGACAGATTAATAACTTGGTAGGTAACCAGTACTTACTTGCAACTTAAACGAGAGAATCTGCAACAGCGTGCCGATCTTGGCCTTCAACACAGCTCCGAGGATGAGCAGCTTAAGGATAGCCTTCTTTTTTCTTCTTCTTCTTGCCTCTTTGTTCTAGAAATTTATGAGATAATTATCTGGTGAAGAATGCGTTAAAAATCTCATTAACTACGATTTTATTTGACCTATAAGTATAATATACTATGGATGCATGACATTCGTTACAGAAGAACGATTTCATGCTCAATAAAATCTCTACAATATGCAATTGATTTAATTTTAATAACTCATGACTGTATGTTTATTGCAATACTTTTCTTGTTAGTAACTTATTTTTTTGTTTAGCTATTATTATTTAATTTTTCTATTTGTTATTTTTGTTAAACATGCCTTTTCGTACCATGCAAAATTATAGTTACAAAGAGCGCAATTATAAAAAACTATGGCACTCTAATAGAGGTTTTATGTAATGGAGTTTATCTTGAGCAAAAACTTTGCTAGTTAAATTCGAAAGATGCAGTATTATTTATAATATAAAGCGACTTTTCATGGTACATTAACTACTTATTGTAAATACTCGCTTATAAATAATATTATTTACCGATCTCTAATTAACTTGTAGTGACCTTTATGCATGCCTAATACTAGCAAGCCCTATAACACTACACTTTAAAATCATGCCACAAACATTTACGAAAATAGGAGAATATACCAATTCGGCTAGTTCTTGGAAGTGTTTAAAATGAAATAGCCCTTAAATGGCTAAAAATATGTTTAATTCAATTATTAAACAATTATATTGATGTAGTCTATATGCGATATTGTTTGTCTATCTGTTATAAAATTAGAAATTATCCTTCGAATTTAAGAAAAAAAAAACTAGCAAATTTGCTTCTGCCACCAACCTGATAGAGAACTTTTGTCAGCCACGCCATTGTCCAAATTCTCGCTCTCGACCGCATGCTCAGCCACAGCATCCAACGCCTCCTGGCCATAAGACCATAAGTCCGTCATAACACCTCTTCCTCTTCTCATTCCGCTTATAGTCTCAGTCGAGTCTCGGACCGTGGAGTCATTGGTTACAGTCGAGTCTTCTTCGTCAAAGCTTCTTTCACCAATAACCCAACTTTGGACCCTGCTTTCGCGACCTTTCTCTTGTTTTTTCTGCGCCTTGAGCATAATTGGATGTAGGAGATGTATTTTCGGTGGTTTTGGCTTCTTCTTCTTGATTTTTTTCTTTTCGCCTGTTGAGATGGTGATGCTGTCGATTTCGGCGCTTTCGTGCTTTTCTTTTCTCCAATGCCCTGATGATAAGATAAATTATTAACTGTGAAAAACTTGACATAAGGAGTCTGTTGTTTTATGATATTGACTCTATGTGTTTTCATAGTTAATGTAACTATTAAAACATAATATTGTGTTATTTATTATCGAAAACGATATCATTATTCATAACTTATTCATTAATTATTTTATATCCAACACAGACACGAAAAGCCAGTTAGTTTAATAAATTTTTTAGAGATCTTATAAATGTCGGGTAGCTGAATATGATAGAAATATGTAAATTTGTGTAAAACTTGAAGAACACTTGTTTCTAAGCACTATGTTAAGGTCAGATAAGTAAAAATATTCGCAGCCGGTAGGATTCGAACCTACGCTCCCAGAGGGAATCTGATTTCGAGTCAGACGCCTTAACCACTCGGCCACGACTGCTATATTCCACAAGCCAAATTAAACCCTCAAGTTTAGTTAGGTTGTGATTCTACTATAATCTTGGGGTTTTAAATTAAATATGTGTGTATACATCTCATATAAATTGGCGATAAAAGTCCAATAAAATTTGCTGGAGCTATACAGTTACTCGACCTTTCATGCTTTACTTAAGCCCTAACGTCTAAAAGGGTCACCTTTCTTCATTAAAAATATAATAAAAATTATCTCACGCGTGATTATACGTTTGCTTCGTGCAATGACAGCACGGGATTGTTTCAAGCAAGTAGTACATACGATGTAGATTAATGTTAGTGAAAGTATTATCTCAATTCATCAATGTTACTTTGTAACAACGGGATGTGTAGACTTGCGTTTTGGTTTGAAGCAATAATCCGTAGTTTTATTTTTCATTTAAGTACTGCCAAAGGCATTCTTAAGTGTTATTGCTGTTGGTAAAAGAAGGTTTATGCAGGACTAAAAACAATTTTTGTATTGACTTTCTAATAGATTTTGAAATTTTGCTTGATTATTAAGATTTTCTACGGGTCATCAAATTTTATTTCATAGTTATATGCTGTACACAATAATTTCTATAGCTTTTCTTGTTTGAAGTAATAATAAAGACGATTTATACGCTTGAGATGAAAAGGTGGGGAATGTTTTGTAAAAGAATGAACAAAAAACTCAATGAATTGCACATATTTTTTTTGTATTACCCGAGATCTGAGATTTACATCACTTTCTTTCACTCATGAATCTTAAAAAAACGTTTCGTACACTCTCTATTTAACAACATAACAAGGTAAAACAAATAAGAATTATTGTCAAGTATGTCCGCATAGTTTTAACAATCATAAAACCTGTCATATTATTTTTTTCGTTTATTTTTATACTGAATTCGGGAAGATTACAATATTTTATAATTTTATGTTCTAAATATAACTTATTTAGTACAGAACCCGTGGCGTGCTACTCATACGTATTTATTAAACTACAAATTCATGAGCGAAAATGATTTCATTTCACCGCATTTCTGAGTAAAAACATGACGTCTAAGATAATGGTCTTGAACATTAAACTTGTTTTTTAATGGCAGATGTACAGTACTTATTAACATAATGTGTACAACATAAAATTATGTTAGGTATAAAAATATACATTAAGATTTAGAAAGGTAATTAATTTAATTGAATGCGAGAAATGATGTTCTAGCTACGCTAACAATTTGCATTTATTGTCAATACAAATCTTTCATTATTTGAATAACATGTTCCAGTCTATTACGGTGACCATGAAATATGACCATGAAATTAAAATGTTAACTTTTTTCTAAAAACTGTAATTTTAAGTTTGTAGTTTCCGGTAAACAAACCTATTTTTACTACAGTAATTTACATCATGGCGACTTGGTATAATGTGGCAGGTTTGGCCGTCGTCGAGGGTGCGAGTTTCTAGGTAGAGGGCCGAGCAGTTTGGAGGAGGGCATAGGCTCTGGCTGGAACGTCACCGACTTACTGCTTTTGACAATAAATATACAGTAAGGACATATAAAATGGATGCCATATGTTTTTTACCTGAAGCTTCTGAGTACCTAAGACCCGACTTGTGTTAGGTCATAACCCTAAAATGCGTTTCCCAAAACAAGCCTCTACAGTCTACACGCAGTCTAATCACGATGGTTGCTATCCAGCAGAGGATTTCATAGTATTTACCAATATCAGATACATTTTCACCAGAGATTTGCTGTCATTATTGGATTGAATATTCATTAACGAAATATTTTTACTTTTACCTATTTAAGGAAAATGAAACCTCGGTCGCTCGCATGTCAATTATAATAAGAATTCTGCGCATGTGGGTCATATGTGAAAGCGAATGCGGTTCGATTCTCTGTCGTGACGCATTACGAATGTTTGATTCTCATGTAAATATTATTGCCTAACAAATGTCATCTAATTCAACATTACAATGGCAAAGAAAGGGTGTTACGTGACTAGATGATGTAGGCGAAGACGGTTACAAGTTAGGGTTGTCATAATATTCTGAAGCCTACTGGAGACAGTTAAGACTTTTGATGTTTTTAATTTTTTTTTCTTGCTCTGAATAGCGAGATGAGCTTGCCGTTCGCCTGATGGTAAACGATACGACCGCCTATAAACAGTAGATATACCATCCAATACCTTGCAATACAAAATATTGTTTAGTATTCCACTGCACTCGCAATCTTGAGACGTGAGATATTAAGTCTCATTATTTACATTAAACTATCAGGGGGGGGGGGGGGGGTCGCAGGGGGGTAGTAAAAGGTAGCGGGACATTTTAAAGGTTTACCGAGACGAGCAGGACGGACTTTATGAAACGAGGTTATGGAAAGTACATTATTTGCGAACCAAAGTATTTTTCATTAGTCACGATGAGTAACTTGACTGAGTAAAGGAATAAGATCAAGAATGATTCTCAATTTGAACATTAAATATAATTCATTATTGTTACGATGTTAATACGCAATATTTGAGTAGATGGTAGTAATTACCCGAATAAATATTTAAGCAGGAAGTTGTAATCACCCGTCTAGAAATCAACTGGTATAAGTATATCTAATTGTTTTCTATAGATACTAATTGTTTGCACCAGAACACAGATTGTTAACGAAAGCAGTGGATCATTTGTTTATTTACATGTTTTATGCAGTAGTGGACATGCCATTATCCGCATCTCGAGTACAACTTACCGTCATGTCTAGTTTTACAAGCTTTCTTTTTGCGTTTTACAAATAGACGCGTCATACACTAACAAAATGGCACATAAATACGGCGCACTATTTGCTATATTCACGTACCTGTACATATAATTACAAATTGGCTCGAAGAAAGAATAAAAAGATGCAGAATACATTCGTTAGAAAAGGATATATATACATCGACGGTTACGTAGCAACGTTAGTGCCGCACTCTGATTGGCCGTCAAGTCGGGCAATTACCTTACTTTCGTCTTGCCAGTATTGAGCTCGGACAACGTATCTATTTAATAAAAACATCTTAGCTTTCAACGACATACAATTTTATTACAAGACCTTGCCAAGTAAAAGTTTACTACAGAAAAAAACTCATTCCTTTGATGTTCGTCTTAAGTGCGAAATATTACGTAAGGAAGATCTTTTCCTTATAAAGTTTTCAAATTAGTAGCATAGTAAAATAACAACTAAACTACACCTCGAATTGATAACCTCCTTTTTTGAAATCGGTTAGAAAGAGACGTTTCTTTTTTTATTTTTTATTTATTTAGGATAACAAACGGTTACACATTATAAAATCTAAAAAAAAAAACTATCTGTAAATGCGCAACCACCACCTTTATCCACAGCATATATAAAAATAAAGACGTTATTAACTTGTTATGAATGAAGAAGTGTCACGTCCTTCAGAAATACTTCAAACTCTATTCAAACCAATAAAACATCAAGTATTTAGACGACAGAGGATGTCACTTTTTATTTCGGCACAATTGGTGTTATATTCCTATATTTAATGAAAGCAGATTGTTTAAACATTTCACTGTCATGCAGACAGACGGACAGACTTTCTAGTTCTTCATTGCATACAATGCTCAGGTTACGAGTGTTGCATATTGATTTCCTATTAGCATTACGATAGCATAACATCAATTTTATAAGGATTGATAACGGTAACAATGGTTGCCGTGTTATTTTAGCCTATTTTGTTTTAATATTTGTACTGGATTTGTTTAATTCATGATGCTTATATACATACTTATGGTATTTTCATAGATTTAAAATTCGAAATACTTTTTAAATAAATTTGCAGATTAATTGTACATAAATATTCCTGATAAGCGGTTTTCATTACATAAAACCAACAGGGGCCTTATTCTCTATCCCGCACGTTATTTTGACAGAGTGTAACAAGCACGTAACACAACGCATCATGTTTAGGACTATAGAAATTTGGCTTACAGAATACCATTCCACGCACATTTCTCGAAGATAACATAACACGGCCGCGTTACGCGTTTACACTATCATACAGAATAAGGGCCCAGACCTATACACAGAAACAAACGTTGTCTGCTTAGAAAATAGAAATTGACTAAAAAGACATGATTTGGGATTTTGAAAACCTTTAAATTCCGCAAGGACTTCGCATGTTTGATATCATTCTTATATTCGACAGTCCTAAGTTAAGGTTTAAATAAGATTTTGGACTATATTTTTTATCATATGACAGCATTAAATACCTCGATATCCTGTAACTAAGGAACTTAGTGAGAGAATTCAGCGTGTCTTCCACTTCTGCTCCTAGTTGCGACGGCATCTCGCCTATAGAGCGTCCCGATGTTACAATTTCTGCGTCAGCGGCAGCTGTAATGAAACAAATTTACACTAAATAAATGCAATAAATATAGACCAATTATAGAATAGTGCCAAATAGGTGTTTTTAGTTAAGTATTTTTTTGAATATATTTGTAAAATAACGATTCATAATCCAAATCAGAATTGTATGAAATTAGATTGAAATAGTCAAGTCTCAACTTTACCAGGGTAAAAATGTTACAAAATGCAACTGTTCAGGTTTTTCCATACCATGCCGTATTACGTATTACTCTTTTTGGATTCGTATGTACAAATAATAATAATATGTTATGCTATGTAAACACTATAGTAACTACAGTAAAACTGTAATTTTTGTAATGATCGACATTCGTTTTTCAAAAATTATAAAATAAAACTCCGAAATTGTATACTTCGGGACAAATGACTAAAAATAAATATTGTATGTGTGAATTAGTATATAAAAAGTTGTACAAAGAAACGTGCAATCCTAGTTACATAATATGGTGCGAACTCAAAACACACGACCAACGTCCGATGCTTTCACTACGAAAACGTAAGACAGGTTTCCTTACTTGCATCCGTCGTGCCACTGACCTTTTCCTTAATTCATTTTAATGTTTTCCAAAATTTCACTTCATTATACATTGACAAGTTAAATTATAAATATTTTTTGTAACCTTTATGCTCGGACTGTAGTGTCACGTAGGAAAAATCACTATGGAGACTTGGCTACGTAATAACATGATTTTGGTATAAATAAATATGCATGTTATAGAGAAAGGTAGAAGAAATACTTAGATTTAGGATCAGATTGTTTAAAAAAAGTGTCTCAACTAGCTTCCATGCGCCAATCCGACAAGCTCAGGGCATAAAATAAAATTAAGAAATGCTAAATTATTTTGCTCAATACACTCAAACCCACGACTTTTGATTTTAATCCGAATATAGGTGGTTACACCACTTTCTCATGTTGACTATTGCATGATTTAATTGTCATTGAAGACTACCTATTGACGTAAACACAATTACTGTTATTGAAGACTTGAATAAATGATCCGTGACTCGAGTCCAGTTGCATTTATCTAAAGTTTGAGCACCTCCGAGTGAAATCGTGAATGGATTCGGTTTCACTTTTACACTGTTTCGCGACGTCGTGTGAACAAACAATGTTTTGTCTTTTCATTATGAGTTATCTATACTTACATAGGAGACGAGGGAAACCTATAGATTTATATCTTTACATAATCTGTAATAAATTAGTGTAATAGACATGTGAGAAGTTCCAGGTGAGAGCATTGTATATAGTTAATGCTTAATTTACGGTCGATTAACTCATCACAAAGATGCTGATAATTTACTGACGAAAAACAATACATCATGAAACTGACGGTTGTTGCAGTTGCTGAAGCAGTTTCTTAGCAATAGTTGACAGCGTTTGCGAGGTGCCTAGATATTTTTTGAATGTTTCATCTCTTTCTTTTGGTTTGTTAAAGATAGCTTACTTAACTAAACACACATTTAACATTTTATGTAAGAAGGTGCTAATAAAGTATTTCTATTAAAGTCAAAGTCCCGGGCGACTGTGTAAACGATCATTATAGCCTACTGATACACAAACACACATGCCCACATACATGAGAGAGCGCACTCCGTTCTACATTGCTTCACCGCAGTTTCCTAGTCACGGCTATAACACCCTGGGGTATTAAACTTTTATGTATTTTCACAATTATAGATATTAAATATTTTAGGAATCAGAATTGGTAAAAAATGTAGTACGGTTGAGAAAAAAATGTTCATCAATAAAAAAAATATTTTATATTATAGTTTTTTCCCGACGTTTCGAAGACTTTAGAGGAACCGGTTAGTACTGCCCTAAATCTATCTTTTGCCGCCTTATTACAAAATAGCTTAGCACTGCGTATAAACCAAGACTAAAAAGTCTAGGTTTGTTACCGTACAAAAGTTAGTTTTCGGACTAAAATTCATTCTTATTACAAATCCAAGACTAACCGAGAATTATGTAGTACCGAACATAGCCCCTGGTTTAATTAGTATCCACAGATTATAAGCTTTGAAATTTAATGTTTTGAGGTTAGTACTGGAGTTAAACTAGGGGTCAGAGTGGTTTAACTTTACTACCATAGATAATCCTCGGATTAACGACAAACTCAGTTTCGAAATAACATTTTTTTAGTCTATAGTTTAAACCTAGTACTAAACTCGGTACTAGTTAGAATTCGTTTTGGAATAAGGCGGTTAAAGTGTATCGACGGCTTAAAATAGTTTAAATATTAATATTATGATTCATAGATAATTTATTTTTAGTAGGCATTTAACAATATTATTATAATCTTTACATCATTTTATGCGGCTGAATTATAAATAAAAAAACAGATAGGTAATATGTATAGATATTTAAAATATAACGAATAACAAATTCATCAATTGCACTTTCGAAATCACGAATCTATTGACCTGTGTAACGTTAATTTTAAAATCGAATTCACGTGAAAGTGAAAGTTTTGGATTACGTATATCGTAAAATTCTTATGTATGTTATGTGATTTCAAATGGATTTTAAATTCAAATTTCCTATGGATAATAATAGATGGAAAGTTATATTTTCTCCGACATTGGTTAAAGCTAGACAAATTTGGCAAATGTTTTGTAAGGATTTAATAATGCAGTACTGTAACGTCGATTTCCTTTTTGAGATTGATGATACAATTCGATTCATTGTCACTGATAACGTTAACTTAAAGTGATACTTAAGCGGTTATAGGTTAAGTCATTTCAAATTCTGAGACGAATTATCTGATACAAATTATGTCCAGCTCTTATAGAGAACTGGAGGCCAATCACCATTGTCGATTTCTATGACAATATCTTCAAACCAATATACCGGCAATATTTGTTATAGTTCTTATTTAGTTGTGTTAGTTTGTACCCGACAACTTTGACTCTTCACAATGACAAAGAGAGATCTAAAGATATAGATTGGAACTGTTGATTAATTTCTGCCGTTACATACTTAGATAATATGCCGACAAAAGCATGTTTTGGTCGCCAGAGGGTGTAAACGGTTCCAAGCGAATTAATTTTATGGGTTGTTAAGTTCGTAGGGAAAGAAAAAGTGTTCAACATATAAATATTTTCTTTAGCAGAAGCAGGGCATTTCAATTGTATAATACTAATTATCATAAATGGATATGGTTTGTAAATACATAGATAAGATTTGTTGCAATAAACAATCTACGGTTGTTTGACTAATATTTAGAGGAAAGTATAAGAAAGAAATTATAGAATCGATGATCATAGTTAAAACAATAATTTGTTGGCAGCAATATTTGTCGAAACGGCGCCGCGCACTAAACTAGTAAATAAATTAACGAATAGCTCCGCACGTTTACGATTCAAGTAAAAAGTTTAAGTTTAACTGTAAAAAGCGGTTTGCTTCACATGGCGTTAAATTACTGACAGAGTTGTGGCTAGAAAACAAGGAAATCTATTAACTTTGATTGTCGCCTCGTTGCGATAAACATCTCGGTGACATGATCCATTCTTCTACTCAAATCGCATTGTAGTAATGATAGTGTTCGGCAATTTTCGATTACATACATCTTTAAAAAGAATTACGTATATATTAACTGTATTTGTAAATTAGAATGATACATTATTTGTATAATTTGTTATTTTTTAAACTAAATCGTTTATTTACAGATTTACTTATCGTAAAAGATACACGATTTTACTTCGCACTTGTTATAAAATTAACCTCTATTTAACATTAAGTACATATTTACTTTTAAAAACCGGATGTATTAAACGGAGTCGTCTGTGTTTATAACCTAATTCGAGTGTACGCACATTACCCTCCTTTAGCATAGCCGGGTAAAAATAAGTTCATGATCAACGAATCAAGATACATAAGTGTTGTGTGAAAGTGCTAAGCGGGCGTGAAACACAGACACTAACACGCAGATCATATCAAAATGGATCGGGTGTGATAATCGCATATAATAGCCGGGAATCTGTACATTATGATATTTTTTTAATACGAGCACGGCAAAGTGACCCTTATGCACCTGATGGTAAGTGTGATGGGGTGCAAAAAAATGTCGTCTGACGAGAGGTGATTACCTCTTGGCAGTCGACATAATTATGCCGGCCTGTTGGAACTGGATATACATAGGCTGATCCCGGAACGCGACATTTAGGTGTTTGGGTTTTGTGTAGTTATATAGCAATATAATATAGCAATTTTAGCAACTTTTAATTTAATTGTAGTGTAATGTCTCTTAGAAACAAGTTGATATCGTCTGTGCCATTCCATGATCGCATCACACTAACTTTAATCTTTTAACTTTGCGTCCAATGTCAAACGCTACAAATCAATTATGAAATGTCAAACGCTTCAATGAACAATGTTGTTAAATTATTATGATAATTTGTGGTTTTTGCTACGCTTTGTCGTAAAATGATAATTATAATATTTATTAATGCCATTATCAACGAACCCAGAATAAAAAAACTGAACATATTCGTACCCTGAAAAGGTGGGAGCTAATGAGTGCACTATAATTTTAACTTACGGTCATTAAAATACGTAAATGTAATGTTGTTTAGGTTATTGTTTAATAAATATAAATTGTACCTATAGTTTGACATTTCAAAAAGAAAATAACGTTGACCTTTACACAATATAATATTATTTACTATCGTTATCATCCCTAGAAAATCTTGCATGTGATTTGTAAGTTTAAATTACTAATTTCCGAAATAAAATACTTTCTACTCATCTATAATTAATTAAATATTGATACCAGTGTAATTACATTTCGTCTATTTCGACAGTTATATGGTTATGGTTATGGTTATAGGCTCCTTTTTCCGCACTTAGCCCGTAAAAAAGTCGGGCCATTGTGCGTGACGTGCATGCCGGCTACAAAGCAAGCCAGCCTAACTCCTTCCAGAAGCGCAGTTTATTTCGACAGTTATAGAAAATAAAGTGTATTATTCTTTTTAGTTCTGTATAAGGTGTTATTTTTCCTCCTTACTGTTTCATTCATTTTGATTCAATTTTCTATATTAAAAATTTAAGATTGCTTAAAATTCGTCACTCACCTTGCCACAAACTCCTCTGAACGTTAATAGCTCGATCCCACCCATCCAGAATACTGCCGATCCTCTCCTTGGCACAACCCCACGCATCTTGCTGTCCCACACAATCCCAAATCGACATTATACTTGGTGCAATATTCTTCCCGAACCCCATGACGTACTCATAAGGGTTGTCAAAGAAACTGGCACATTGTACATTTTGGGCGAGGGCGTAAAATAGAAGGAGCAAGGTCAACTTTCGACACATTTTGTGGATCACAGTCCGAGGTCGCGAATGTACTGGGAGCCTGTGTGAATGATACCTCTTTTATAAGCTGCGAGGGGACTTTCTTTTTTGCCGGTTGCGTTCGACGTTACTCGCGGTGTGGGCTGGTGAGATACTGTGGTGCGTGTTATTTATTATTAAACACAAATGCAATTACAATTAAAGTTTTAGTGACCTAATTTTCATTTTTACGCCTATACAAATAAGGTATTTTTTTAATTATGGCGATGTCATATCGGCCGCCCGAAATTGTAAATTAAATTTTAAATAATAAAACTTTTCGTGTGATTTTAAATCATGCGGAACATCCTACTATGATAGAATATTTCACCGTCATGTAGATTACGTGTTATCATTAATGTGTCAAAGGGAAAACTATTTGTCAAAAATATACTATTGTATAACGAAACTGACCGATTCTAGTTATATCTAAGGGTGGATACAAAATTGTCCTTAATATTTAAATCTTTCTATTCTTTAATAATTAAAATAAAAGTAGATCTAAGTCGTCGCGCAGACGCGTCAACTTGACGCCAGTATCCTTACTGCTGTTACTGTCAGTCGCTGAAATTGCTGAAGTAATAAACATTTCGTACAATGACCATTTTTTTACATTTATTACAACATACATAGATAATTATAATTCGCATTAATATAACATTATAAATTTATAAATTAAATCGTTTAAATATTATATAATTTAAACTAGTCTATTTATAGATATGAAATCGAAAAATGCATAATGCGGATATTGGGGTCTTTATCGAATGTATTATATATATAGCTTGGTACATTTACCAATTCAAAACGGATCTGCTAGATTTTTTATATAACTAATATTCAAAAAAGAAATTAGTATTACCTAAATAAATTAATTCTACGAAAGCTGTTTAAGCATACTCTATGTTCGCGGCTCGGCCCGCGTGTAATAGTTTTCCTGGATATAAATCCTAACGAGTACCTTTTGGAGAAACGTAGCCTTAGCAATCTATTTCCATGCCAAATTTCATCGAAATTGGTTTAGCGGTTTGAGCGTGAGAACGCAATACACACACAGAGTTACTTTCGCATTTATAACGTACCTATATTTTGCATGCAATTCCACGGCTCCATGACTTTTTAATTGTTTTTCAAGATAAAAGTCCGCTATATATTTGCCAATGCCCTTCCCAAGGTCTCAAATTATTTCTATTTAACATTTTATCGAATTTACCGGTTTAAGCGTGAAAAAGTGCTAGACAGGCAAACATACCGATAGCTTCTTTCGAAGTTATAAGTATATGTGTAATACATGTGGATTATGTTAGAGTTTGACGATGCTGTTACAATAATATTATTCTAAATAAAGTTCTTAATCATAATATGATACTATGTTGGAAAAAATGCTCAGATTTTTATTAACATACCTAATTATTAACACTAGCTATTTTTCGCAGGACTGCTCGGGTAAATGTGCTTTCCTATCGTAAAATCCCCACTGGCCACGTTTACTAAATATATTAATCCAGGCCCTGGTCTATGTGCTTAATTTTAGCTAAATACATATAGCTGGTAATGGATTTGAACAATTACTATTAAGATTCATCAACCATTCTCATTTATATTATTAACTTATCTTGTTAGTAACTAGATGTAAAATGTAACTGCAGTTAATCCACCAAGAAACTAAATAATTGCAATAAAAGATGTTGCCAGTCCAGTTCTTTTCATAATATCTTGTTTCGCAGTTTGTATGCGACCAAAAATGCAGCATAACATATTTTTGTGAAATATAAATATTGCAAGAGCATTAACATATTACTTAAATTATTTAAAAAAAGTATTTCAAAATGTATTAATTCAGTGAAAGTTTGAAAATTTGGTGTACAATTTTATTTTCTTTTAAAATTACAAACTAAATCACAATTTACACTTGATAACAGCATTATATATGAAATGTGAGTGAGTGACATTAAATTTGATCGCTAGATCTCTAGAAGGTACGTCTCTTGATAGACGTAAATTAAAGGAAACTCGACTATAGATAATATTATATTAAAGTCTTTATTGTGGATCTGAATTAGTTACGTAAGGCCTGATGCAGACGCCTACGTCTTGTTGACGCGGACTGACTATGAAACGGATAGTTACCGGAACAACAGCCAATTTCGTAATGGTATGTTCAGTGACTGTATTATCCGATTTATGTACTGTCAATTACAAAAGTAGCTGCAAACATTCATAACCTTAAATAGTCTGTATATATCAGCAACTCTATATTATATACCTGTCCCACAGTTGGGCACGGGCCTCCTCTACTACTGCCTTAGTTCACCACGCTGGCCTAGTGCGGATTGGTAGACTTCATACACCCTCGAAATTCCTATAGAGAACTTTCTCAGGTATGCAGGTTTCCTCACGATGGTTTCCTTCACCGTTAAATCAAGCGATAATTCACAAAGAATACACACATAACTTTAGAAAAGTTAGTGGTGTGTACCCTTGGGATTTGAACCTGTGGACATTCGCCTTGACAGACCGTTCCACACCCAACTAGGCTATCGCCGCTTATAGTCTCTATACGTTGCGTTATATTTAATTCTTTTTTCTTTGTGTTGAGTAAAGTATTTTTTTTTGTAAGAACACGTGTGTACTGACGCCTAAATATGCATTAATAGCAGATTGTACACTACATTACTGACTCGCCATTTTCTGAACTACCCTACATACCTATATGCCAAGTGAAATCTAGCGGAAAACAGCAATGTAATTATTCAAAACAAGAAAAACTCGTATCGATAGGCTCGTAGAGATCGTGATTCTATTAATTGTAATTGAGAGTAAATAGCTTTTGCAAGAATTCGATCCGCGAGGTACTTGCTCAATTAATGCATGCATTTATTTACGTCGTTGAAAGAATGTTGGCCTTCTTCTGCTTGGCGCTATGCCTTGGTGCCAGGGTCCGCCTTCCTACTGATCCTTCCATTTTACCCGGTCTTTCGCAATTGAATCCGTTGGTTATAAACCTTTTATTCCTAGGGTCAATCTAATATGGCCATTTTATGCTTGGCAATTAATTATGTTTCCTTAAAATCAATCTAACCTCACCAAGCGGCCTAACAGAATATCAGAGCTGATTTATTGCCAGCATTGCTGAGTTAGAACCATTTTGTGGCAACTTTAATTTTAAATTTTACTTTATTGTCTCAAATAAACTAATTTTCTTTTCTTTCTTTCTCTGCAATTACGACGCGTTAAATCTAAATAAACAAACATAGAAACACTGACAGTTTACACTACAATATAAGCTACATTAGAAATTGTATTTATTTTGTTCATAGAAAGTATGAATGAATATGGAATTTTAAAAATGTGAATCTAGTGAATTTTGACGACTCAGTTCAACTTTACGTTGATTGCTTATAAGTGAAGCTGGTTTGATTAATATTATTTGACTGTTTTGTTATAGTAGTTGACGGGTATTAAGAAAAGAATGACGGCCACTAGACTTTTTGCCGTAAGAGCGGCACCACGATACAACTTAACATCTAAAATTAACACCTAACACGTTTCTTAGTTAATAGCTGCCAGTGATTAGAATAATAGTGACATTTACCCAAATGAAAACAACAAATATTGAAGTTAACCCCACTTTATTTTCCACTAAGCGACATCTGGTGGGATGAACAATTATTTCCTGTTTAGTATGAAATGTAGTTTTGGAATGGACATTAGTATTAATAAATTTTTGTATAATTAATTTACTGGTTTAAAAAATTCCACTAAATTGTATGCGGACTGAAAATATTTTCTATGCGCGTGGTTTGAATCTTTAGTTTCAAAGGAGGCGCATTGCTTGCTCCTGTGAAGTTAGTCCTAATATTGAAATGAAATGAAATAATTTATTTGAACCTGTAAAATATTATACATTATTTAGATTCCGTCATTATTAACTCTACCAGTTTGAAAAGCAATTTTCGTTCACTGCTTTTTTCAAAATCATATATCAATCAGAATATTATAATATTTTTAATAGTTTTGTTAACACATTCTTTGGTATTCAACTAATCTATTTATATGCCAGAAATGTTTATTTGCTGTTTACTACTAAGTACGAGCTCAAGCTACCTACTTAATAATAAATAAAAATGTTAATGTTAAATGTGTTTAGGTATATTAATTAACATCTTTAATTAATTATCATTTTAAGAGAACAATAAGGAAGGATATTTTAATGGTCATTTAAAATTGTATAAAGGCTTATGTAAAGTACGTTATCGACCTCAGACAGGCTACAGGTAAAATGTAAAACCCGAAAATAAGCAAAATTTAATGATTAGCGGTTATTAGCCGCTCCGTTGGGGTTAGTGGCTGCGTATTGGAGCTATGAAATGGGATGTCCAAGGCTCGAATCTCGCGGGGTAATACTTTATGAGGTTCTGAATACTGTTTACCTGGGACTTGATTCTATAAAGGCGAATGTAATCACCCGGATGATCGTAAAAAGTAAGCCAAAAAGTCTGTAAAATATCCTTGAAGAGGTGTTTGGGCCAAATCTACTTTAAAATTCTACAAAAACAACTAGAAGGACTTTTGTTGTGAATATAAATACCTAGTTACTTATTAATCTTTAAATTATGGAATACAAAGTCCAAGGTGTAATTGGCTCTAATAGGTTCATTCCAATGCCAATTACGTGGTCACCTGCAGAAAATTATGTATTAAGCGGCTGTTGTGACGTTAATAATATAGATGACGCAGAAATAATTATAGTTAAGTTTAATTAATAACAATGAATTATCAATTAGTACGTTTTTTGTTTAAGTAGAGCCATCTGTTGTCAATTTTATAAAGTTTCTTTAAGTTATATGTCTTAGATGGCGATGGGCAAATAAATGTTTATTTTTTTTCTTTAAGATACATATTCATTGAATAAAATATTTGTTAAAAGAGATTCGATACCAGTCATGTATTTCTTATTTAATTATAATAAATATATCTTCTATCTTCTATATACTTATAATAAATCTGTAGAGAGGTCAATTCTGTACATGAAATATATTTCCAAAATAACTATCAGGGGGTGATTAGGGATGGATACTGATGCCAAAAATGCAATTAGTAAAATTTTTTGTCTGTCTGTCTGTCTGTCTGTCTGTCTGTATAACCGTTATAGAAACAAAAACTACTCGACGGATTTTAACGAAACTTGGTACAATTATTTGTCATACTCCTGTGCTGGTTATAGTATACTTTTCATCACGCTACAATTAATAGGAGCAGAGCAGTGAAGGGAAATGTTGGGAAAACGGGAGAAGTTACTCCATTTTTTAATCTTCCGTCGCGTGTGCAACCTTAATGGTTAAAGCTACGCAGAAATCATGTATGACGGAAATGTTCTCCTTAAAATTATGTAAAATATATACCACGACAGCACCCCCTCCATTTTTGAAGTCCGAAATCCACTCGGGCGAAGCTGCGAGCGGAAGCTAGTAATAAATATATTTAGATTTATCACATAATTTAAAACGAAAATTCGAAAACCGAATAGATAAAATATGCTACTTGAAATATATTTTAATAGGCTTCGAAATCGGAGATTCAGCGACCAGCTATAGACCACCTCATATTACAGAGACGAATGATTGCGCTGTCTGAAATTTAATAACACGACTCTCAATTTTGGAGAACTAAAAGTTTCGAGCACAGATAACAATGCCTACTATAGGTACTTATAAAATATATATTAGTTGAAATTAAAATAGCGACATCTTTTAATAAATTTAGTCATGTAGAATCATTAGGAACAAGTTTTGCCAAATGGCTGAATATAGAAATTCCGGTTTTTGGCCGTTATATTATTTTTACTAATGTAACGACATTGAAATATCTTTTAATGTCTAGGTCTCATAGAATTAGCTAAGGCATAATTTATTTCTAGTTGGGGTTCAGTATGTATTTACTATCTAGTGTTTGCCTTCTTCTTTATCCAACCCTGTTTGGAACAGGCTGTTCTCATTATTCGGGGCACCGTCTCCTCACTAGTTGTCGCCAGTTTAATCTATCCTGGGTCATCTGGTTATGGGGCTATTTTGAGGTCTCTTTATATTAGGTCACCAGGTCGATGCCAGGCGGCCTCTCCCTCTTTTCTCTTCAGTCAGGTTAAACGCAACTATCTAGTATCTGTGTGTGGTCTACTATCAACCAGAGTAAGTGTAGTGATTACGGATTTAGGAAAGTTGGTGGAATTACCTATCTTGATTAGTGATCTAGTCAAGATAGGAAGGAACTGAGATATTATATACGATGACGTCATTATGTGTTAGTACCCTCAGTGAAAGAATCAGAAGTCTATATTCAGCAGTGGCATACTACTGGCTGTAAATGATAATGGCTGAGTGTCTAGGTCTTTTAGAAATGTATTGTTCCTTGGTGAAATAATTGTAGACATCGCGCAGACCTTTTAACTTTCGTCAAAACCACTACCTAGTACGAAATTGACAGTTACTGAAATTATTTAGCAACTGTCAGTTTCATAGTAACGTAGTGTTTCTCGGCAACAAGTTGACAGCGTCTACTTAAGTTATTAGTGGCATTATTATCTTAGCACTATAATATATATTTATACATTCCTACATAATGCTACACGTTAAGATAAGTAAGAATAGTGATTGCAACTGATTACAGATGATAGATGAGTGATCAACAATTTATCAGGTAGTTAATGCGGCAATGCGTACAACTAAATGTAAAAATCCGATTATAGTATAAATTAAATAAGCAGGAAAATCCCGTTTACCTCAATTACTGAAACAATGTTAAATCACTAACAAACCGGGACGTAATTAGAATATAAATCACTTCAATGACGATGGAAGTAAAGCATTTATTAAATTACATGGATTTAGTTATTGACACTACTGAACTCTAAAGTTATTCTGTAAGCCACAATACTTGTTTCTATTGGACGCAGCGGACGCAAAATGTGCGAATTTGTTATAAATGTGCCTACAGAATGCAAAAAATCCAGGACATTATTGTTCATAAGACTGTTTTTTCATATATTATGTGTGATAGTGTTTTATTCTGTGTTACTCTATGGTGCATACATGGCGTTGAGTATATCCGAGGACTTGTTAAAAGACCCTATGATAAGAGACGTGCGGAATTTCACGGCGTTGTTTTTAACAAATTGGAATTTTGTGAGTACTATTGTAATGTTACTAATGGTGTATTCAGAAACAGGTTTCTTTAAACGAAATAAAATTTTAAAAATACCATATCTATATAAGATAAAGTAACGAGTGGTGTGATAATTGTACGTATTAAAAGAGTATAAAGTTTGTTTTGCTTTAACAATTATAAGGCTTGAGTACCCTAAGAGATCCCCTACTACCCCCTATGTATGTTTCAGGTATGTATTTTATATCTTTTGCTTAAAATTTGGTAGGAATAATATTGCCAATTATGTGTGCATGTATGGCTATCTTCTTCTTATTAGGTATTTAAGTATAAGTACCTGAATACTAAAGATTAGTTCTAGTTGTAAAGATAAAATTATAAAGCCTAACTTTCATTCATGTATTGTGTGTACAATTTTGTTTGATGTACCGATCTACATGAGACGATGTTTACTAACTTATCTTTGGATTCCGGAAGTCATTTTAAATGACTGCACGGATTATTCTTTAGAGGAAAATTACTTAGAAATAGTTTGAAATTCCTAATTAACAAATCATATTCACACTGTTTACAATTTTGTTTATGGTATAAACCCTATTACGAACATTATCCAGGCATAAATGCATGACATTGTTAATCGATAAACGTATATCAAAAGGGATAATTCAGTTTAAAACAATATTGGATTTAAAGTATTGGGTCGAACTAACATGCCACTATATGGTTTCAGTTAGTTTAACGACCTACGATGCGAATACTGCCTTTTTAAGCCGCTTTGTAAGTAGGAATTGTCTTCGATATAAGTATTACATGGAAAAAGTTAATCTAACAAGAATATTCAAATACTTGACGAAGTGACAAAGTAAATATAGGTTTTTATTATAGCAGTGTTTCCGTTTACACCAAAAATACGAAAATCTAGTCATTTAGTAATATGTATATAATTATTTAAGTCCACACGTATTTCCTTGTATGTTATTTTGCTTTTAAGGAGATTAAGTGAGAAATAAATATTTTTCCGTCTAACAAATTAAAAATTGTTTCCAGTTCTTTATAAGATGGGTGTTTGTGCAATTCTCTTTTTAACACATACGGTCAAGTTCAATAGTGAATATTAATTATTAAAATCAGAGGTCATCCGCCGGCATTAATTTCTGGTAGGAACGTAGGTTATATATATTTGACTTTCCTACCTTTGCATGGTTTGGTTACGAGAACTCCGGCATTTTCCTTTATTTACGTAAAATCTATACCAATATTATAAGCGGAAAAGTTTGTGAGTTTGTTTGTATGGCCTCATCTTTGGCACTACTGAAAATTCTTTCACTCATAGGAAGCTACATTATTCTTGAATGCTACTTTTATCCCATGAAAATATTTATCGCGAAAAAATATGTTCATTCGAGCAGAACCGCGGGCAAATCTAAGCTGAAATAAACTATGAATTAAGGATCCATTAGGTTTTAAAATTGGTCTATTGTGAGCTCGGCCAGATAGAAAATGGTACAGTCAATAGGCGTGTTACGTCATGTTACGCCTGCAAAGAATTGTGAGGTCACTTCACCGACGCTATTTTGACCATCTTATTAATAAAGATACAAGGTTAACTTATACATTCCGGCTTTTAACATTTTATTGTATGTTTCGATATTTATTCTGGAATGTTCGTAGTTGAAGTCAATACAAAAGTATGTGTGATTAAAATCAGAAAAGATACAAATGAACCGTACATAAGGTATTAAAGCCCGCCATAGTGACGTACGTGTGTCGCGTTCCGAGATCAGCCTGCGTATATCCGGTTCCAAATGGCCGGCATAATAATATCGACTGTCGGGGGTAATTATCTCTCGTCAGTCGACATTCTGTTGGATTCCACTCCACTTACGATCGGTAGTAGGGTCACTTTGCCATGTACGTAAAAAAAGGAAATACGAATAAATTACTTTATTTTCACAAGACCGTGTTAATTCTTAATAAGAGATGCCATTTTATAAATTTTTTGTTTTAAAACTTTAACTTTATTATTGATCACAGTCGAAGTCTCCTTTACATGCCACTACAAGGATATTTGGTACAATCAACTATTTGTGACCGGCTATCGATCGGCCATTAAATTTCTGTCACTGTTGTGTAAATCAAATTATTATCCATAATAATCTTATCATCCAACTTACGTCCAATACTTTTCTCAATTATAATAGACTTTGTGATTTTCAATAATAAAATTATTCAAAGGAATTTGACCAAGAATAGAATTGAATGTTTACTGAAAAAAATAATTGTTTTTTAATGCTTTGAATGACGAGACGTGCTTGCCGTAAAGCTGGACGTCTTTCTGGTAATACTAATCTTAACTTGAACCAAAAGAATCAAATGGAAAGATACAGAGTAGTTGGAAATACAATCACACTCACGCTTATTATTCCCGAAAAGGTACGGCACAGGCGCAACTTTTTGCACACATTTTTTGCTATGTGTATTTCATCTCATGATGTAATCCAGGGCGTGCCTATAGGCACATCGGATCCAAATTCTAATATTTGGGCTGATATTGAATAGAAAAACCAATATTACGTTGCTGGACCCAGGATTTGAACCCGAGTTCAACGCGGTAGTCGTATATCATTACAACTATGCCACCGAGGCAGTCAGAGATAATTATAAATATCATATTATAATAAGCATTATTGCAGAAACTCTACGTAATTAGAAATATGTACAGTTCACGTCAAAGAAGAGCAGTAAGTAGATAATATTATATCAAGTACTATGCTGTATATAAAAAAAAATCGAATGTTCGCAGGAACCGGTTTATGTCCGCGGTCTGAGATTTTTTTTTTGTCAAGATTGATGTTTTTGTTTTATTAAAGTTCATATTTTGCCTTTACACGTCGATATAAGTACTAACTTATAATTAAATTAATATTAAAAGTTTAATAGTGTTTGACTAAATCAAATATGTAAAGTCAATTATACGATCCTAAAGATATTATAAAGAAATTATAATAATATTTAAGTGTGTAAATTTTTAATTAGTAGAATTCAGAAAAAAAGATCTTATATTTAACAAAAGCTTAAGTTTTCCTAATCTCTTCAATCTTAATTATTTTCGTTTAATCTTCGAATCGATCCTGAAATTTACAAATTTAATTAAAAACTATAAAATATTGTACGTTTACCTAAGATATAAATTTATTTATAGCATTAAGATTTGCGGAAATATCTGTATTTCTATGTACAACTATGTTTCGTATAGAAATCAAAACTGCGATATTTTATCTACCATTGCTGAGGTCACGCATAATAATATTAGTATTAGTATTTGTCCTCTAAAGTGACCTTTGGGGTAACAATTACAATCATTTCATGCATTAATGGACTCGGAGTTTTTATTGTGAAGATTATTTTTTTCTTAATGATGCGCTAACTGCCGGATGTATTTTTGTCAATAAAATCTTGCATTTCAGCATATACTTATACGTAAACAGTCAGTCGTAAATTTTTCGAGATTTGGAAAATTCTAGTGCGGTGTAGCCGTGGGTGCATAAATTATTGAAACCCGAAACTAAAATAATCCTTTGTGAGCGGAAGCACTAGTTTAATATTTAATATATTTGCTTATCATACTAAAGGTAACTTGTATAAACATTTTTGTTTAAGAAATACTTAAAATTTAACCATTTGAATTAAATGCTTGTACATATATAAAATAATGCCTACAAATGTTCTACTTAGAGACATACTAGAGTTCTGGTTACTTGCTAACAACGGTGGCCGCCCTTTTGACCTCAACTAACCTTGAAAATGCTATTACTAAATACGGAAAAAATTAATACACGCTAAACTGGTAACATGATGGCGGACAAACGAGTTTCCACCTTGTGTTAATAGATGGCGCTATGTACATAGTTGGAAAAAGATATATTTTTAATTACTAGTTATTTTTATAAAATTATTTTTAATTTTTCTTCTACCAGAGACGAAGTGGACATTCTACACAATAAATAAGTTAATTGAATTAATTACGCGGTGAACTTTTAAAACCCATACATACTTTACGGACAGTCTAGGCTCTAAATAAAGCACGAAATAGGGTAAAACTATTCTATCTTGGCATATTTATTTTATCTTCGTTTATGTTATTAAACACACACACTTGTCACGGCTTTATATACGAAGGTGTAGGCACTAGGCAGAGTATATGTTTCTCCAGTAACAATTATTGTTTTATTGTCATTGGTTTTGTCCCATTACGTGGTAGGAGCGAACCTATTGCCATATTAGGCACTAAATTCAGATTCCGGGCTGATACTGAAAAGAAAAATTGCATATCACTTTGCTCGATACGAAATTCGAACCCAGATCCTCTGAGCGGTGGTCGTACCGCGCACGCAATATAATTATCTCACCGAGGACTTATTATATATTCTTTAATATTATGAACGAAAACATTTCGTTGCTAGTAGGTTTCCCAAAGGAGTTCAGACGGTTGATCATGAGTTGAAGCAATCGCTATTTCTCAATATACATACACAGGACACATTGTTTATCTGAATCTGAATATATCTGAATTTCTATAGGGTGGCATTGTTGATAATTAAATTAAAAAAAAAACAATGGACCACGTTGTCACGGAAAGTCTATTAAAAATGTAGAAACATTGACTTTAAGTGGGTTTAAAAGAGTTTAAAATAAACAATAGGATGAATGGTTGTGACGCAATTTAGAATTTGTTTAATTTTGACAGCTATAAATCGGCTCGTGCTATATAAAACGAGACTTGCTGGAAATTATGCCATACTGTTTTGTTATAAAATTTTCTTTAACTTTCCGGTGGCAGTGAAGTAAAGAATAATTATCGCAAAATATCGCAATATACTAATAAAATTCACGACACAAACTGGATCGGTAACGGAAATTGTCGTTTTACGAGGCAGTATATCCAATTCTATAGATATCAAATATTCTATATGCAAATTTTTGACACGTTGATTAGTGCCATATTATATATGTCATTCGTGTTCATAGTAAATGGCATTGAGAGTTAATTACGAACTTAATTTTAAATCTATATAAAAATAATTACAATTGTTATAAGGCATTTTTTTTTCATTTTACTTCGTGGCCCCTATAGAACATTGTACCATTGTACCATTTGCAAGCGTACGTATCCATAATCTACACTATTATATCAAGGTGAAGATTTTGTTTGTTTGTCTGAACGCGCTAATCTCAGAAACTATTGCCACAAATTGAAAACTTTTAGTGTTGGATGGCCCATTTATCGAGAGCGGCATTATATATTTTTTTTAGTCTATATAACATTACGCTATGACCAATAAGAGTGGAGCATCAATAAAAAATATTACAAAAACGGGGAAAATATTCCATTTGAGAGCTTCCGTTGCGTGCGCTGCGTAAACAGTTAAAGTTACGCAACAACAAAGAATGACGGAATTGTTTCTTTTAAAAAGTTCTATACTTAATATAGACACTAGAACGAACTATAAGATTGTTAATGATAAAATGAAAAATTATTACAAAAATGAAAAAAAATATCAAAATCAATAACATATTCCTATATTTCATTTAACTGGTTGCCATAAAAACTCCACAAAATTTGATATCCTAGATACAATTATTAGGTACCTTAACTACATAAATAATTGATCACACAGAGACAAATTATAAACATACTTGAGAAAAACCATTAAAATATATTTATTGTTAAATCTAAACAATGGATGTGTTTTTTATATACAATTATTTTAAGGTTCAATTCAACTCAAACTTCTTGAGACAAGAAACCGTCATACTATAATAGTATATTACGCAGAGGTTATACTCTGAGGGTTATACATGACATTTTGTCTTTTAAGACCGTTTGCTTTATTATGAGATTCAATGAGTTTGATGGTCTGAAAGTTTTTATATTTATATTAGCAGCTAGATTAAACATATTTGGATGAGGAATTACATTGACAATTATTGTAAACCCCGTATAAAATTTAATAAAAAAAGGAGTGGTTGTTTTAAATAAAAATAAAGAATGATTAAATTGAAATAAGAAGTTAAGGTTGATTAAATAATAATTATAATGCAATGGGAGCCAACGTTAAGAGATATTTTCTCGATATTCAGGCGCTGAGAATGCATATTGCAGATTTTTTATGTTATCAACTGCCACTTGCAGAAGTTACTTTTGCTATGTCAATGTAAATTTTCGTCTAACTATACAGAACCATTGTTAAAACACATTTTATTAGCACAAATAATAAAACGCGTACTTTCGAAGAGGCAGCGCCACAAAAATTCAGTCGCTTAAGTGTTCAAACATGTATTTAGTAAAAATAAAATTGACGGACAAATATTTGGCCAAAAATGTATTTTTAGAAAAGAATTATAATTTCAACGTTAGGTTCATTTTCCATTTAATGTTTACGATAGTATTTTATTTCACCGTAGCTTGGGGCTTGAAGTTAAGGCTCAGCGTATCCGAAGATACTTCCGATCCAATTATATATGTAATTATTAAGTATTCAGAGTGCTATTTCACAAATTGGAATTTGGTAAGTGCTTTTTGCAGGTTATAATGAAAATCCAGTTGTGTTCCGATATAATATTCGCTTAATTATGAAAAAATTTACTACAGAGGAGAATTTAAAAGTTCTATAAAAGGGGCGCTGGTATAACTATGGAGTTGTTGATTAAAAAAAATTAAGAGCGTGATCAGTTAGTAAAACGTATGGGACTATTCCTAATAAACTAATAAGATAGCGGATAAAATCTTAATTCTACTTACATATCATGTCTGCGGATCGAACATTCATCTTCTACCTTTCCTTATTATATTCCAAATTCAGGATCAGTGCTGCACTGGTTTAACCATATCAAAGAACAAAAGATAATTGTTTAGTTTAAACACGAACATCCAAAAATTTTAAATATCCATGATAATAAAATCATTATATTATCTATTGTCTCTCGTTTCGTTAAAAAAATTGTAAATTATATTTTGTGGAATTGTCAGTATTAATAACTTAAGGTTGATTGTGCTGGACGAAGAAGATATAGCGTGTTTATATATGTATGATATGCATTTATAGTTATTTTCAGCTTTAATGGGCATCTATTCTAATTGAGTTCATATGTATCAAACCTACAAACTATTAAACATTGATTTAGTGAATATTAAAGAGAAAGAGTGATTTTATTTGCAGAAGCATCTTGCCGGGCGCAAAGTAAATAAAGTAAGCTACATATTAATTTAACAAGGCTTTCAACAGAGGTTCCCAAAACTGTTTTTTTCTTATAAACACTTTCAAAATTTTCCTGGTTCCAGTGGACCCCCTGCAGCTAAAATTTCTACCTATTTCCTAGAATATGCAAGTTGTTACACGTAACAGTCGCTGAAATTTTTAAAATATTTGTTGCCTACATTGATTGGTGAAGTCAAGCCAACATTTTAGTTTTTAACTATCAAAACAAGATACATTTTCGTAAACCCCCGCTTAGAAATTGTGAACCCCCATTTTTTGGTCACGCAACAACATTTTTTAGCTATTGAGCTCTGATCTACGCTAATGAGCTCATAGTCTCTTTTTGCCAGATGTAAAATTGTGAAATATATATTGTAACTTGGACTTTTTGGTCAATGAACATCTTAGAAAATTGTAATATAAAAACCGCGACAAAATCCGAATAATTGTTTTATTTCAATGTAAACTGATACTTATTGACTCGTAGTATGTATTGAGCTTGGCTGATAATCATTTCCAGCAATCAATAAGAAGCATGACATAAAGTCTATAATGAAACAAAAATACAAAATAAACTCTAAACAATTCAAGGTAGTTGTTAAAATATATGCAAAAACATTACACGTTTTGTAATTGAAAATTTGCGAATATTCATAAATAGATTTGACTTGTATTGACTCTTGTTTTTATGGAAATAATGTGTGTAGAAACATGTATGTGTTAGAGTCGTAGTGTAGTTCATTTTGCTACCTCTATTTATGGGTCGGTTTGACTATTGTTACGGACAAAATTGTCGACAAACAACTTTGCTCTAAAGTTGCCGTCAACACTAACCGGGCATGATACACTCACTATCTGCATACTATATACGTATGTGGCGGTACAATTAGTGCATATACCACCATCTTGTCAACATCGCCGGAACTGCAAGAGGATCGATGTAGTGACGCAACTACAGTGATATCACACAGCAATCACGATAAATGGCGACGTCGATCCTGAATCACGCTTGCACAATTTGAGCGACGCGTTGCATATATACCACATCCGAATAGGAACCGTCGGAGGGGCCGCGGCCGGTCAGGCGCAACATCTGCCTGACTGGGAATCTTCCCCCTCTATAGAGGAACGCAACCATCTGTTCCTCTACAGTTGGCGTTAACCTTTACGATGCTAAACGTACAAGCACACGACCGTTGCAACTTCAGAATTAACTAGAAGAGGTGACAATTTTACCACATCTTTTGACTATTACTATAATTTACAAAAAATAACGTGAACGTCTAAATTTTATCTGGACCCCACTCTACTTACAATAAGGTGCAATGGTGACTTCAAAAAAAACGAAATAAAAAAAATATAATTTTAACTTAAACGTTTTTCTGCCGCGTGATGTTTTTATAAATAGACAATGTTATAAGACAATTAGTGTTTGTAGGCTTTGATATAAGTTTCGAGAACAATCCATGAGAAAATTTCAAACGGTAGTGATTTTTTTTTTATAAATTTAAGGAGCTTGGTCGAGGTAGTGACTTGTTAAGTACCAAGTTTAGTTAAAAAGACAGGTGTTTATATTTAAATTAAACTGCGTCATAGGCATTTAAGATTGAAAAGCTATTTACGAGCGACTCACATTTGTACGCATAACCTACCAGCTGCTCGTAGGTAGCTGCAATATGATCTTGCTATGTTCCACACAAGAAAAACATTACTTAGTCACAGCTCGGAGTCAGGTCAGTCAGTGGTTTAAGGTCGATTGGTTATGTGATACCCCCGTGCCTCGGAAAGCACGTAAAGCCGTTGGTCCTTCGCCTGATCATTCTCCGGTCATGTCGGATAGTCGTCTCACCGAACTATGAGAGTGAAGAAACAGAGAGTGCACCTGTGTATTGCGCAAACACTTGTGTGCCATAATATCTCCTGTGTACCTGGTTGATCTCCGTTGAGATTGGCCGCCGTAGTCGAAAATTCGGCTAGGAGGATTCGTTCATTCCGCACAAGAGGCGACGCGTCGACCACAGGTTTAACATCGATCATACGACAATGTTGATGCTGGTCGCTATGCTGCGCTAATAGAATATGCGTTACATGAAAATGGGAACCGAACTAGAAATAAACATCAAAGTACTTAAAGTTGAAAAATATATTTATTTATAAAATTATAAATTATCCGATTATGTTAGGATAAAGTGGATATAGCGTGGTTTGGAACGGCTCGAGTTGTCGTATAAAAGTGGGTGAATCGTCTTAGGGATCCCTTGATTCGAAGCTACGGGGACTTAGAATTAAGGCTACGGCAGAATTTATGTTGCTCAAGTAACTCTTATTTTTATTATAGTGTAGATAGAGCTTGTCGGCAACTAGATCGTTTGCGCAATGCCTTATGAAATCACACATATCCATGCTCATAAAATATATTTTAAGATATACCCAAATTGTTATCTCTAGTTAGTATAAAATAAACATTTATTAAATTTAAAGGTCATGTTTTCTTTTTAGAGCTTTTAAATAAAAGCTTGTTTTAAAAATGTTTTTTACCATTATTATATTTTTTTATTGATTTACTTTGACGTTCGGTTATTTTGAAGGTGCTCTAACAGCGGATCGGAGTATAAGTTCAGTGTACTCAGTACTTGCTTTGTGTATATATATAAAAAAAATCGTCTTAAACAATTATGATAGTCTACCGTTAATACACTATAAATAAAACGTGGGAAAGGACGCACAAAAGAGTTTGAATTTTTTTGTACTTACTCCACATTAGCTACAGGTAGAGTGATTTACTTTAGTTTTGAGGACATCCAAACTCGAAACAAAAAACGGTTGCCAAACTCACAAATATTTTTTTGTTTGGAGCGAAAATCGTAATTGTTGCTGTTGTATTATAGCCGTATAGCTTTAAGATTTTCTTATTATCTAAGTAGATACCTAGTAGTCATGAGCGGCAATCGGTTGAACAAGTTTTTAATTTTTTGCTTTGTTTTTTATTTTGGGTAAGTTATGTCCAGATATAAAAAGAAGTTCATCGTCTCAAAAAACTCAATTCTCGCATACCTTTTTGAGTTTTTGACGTAAAGATTGACTGACTACAGATTCCCTGTTTCTATTATCTTCTCCCAATCCCAAACCTTCTATTCCTTATATTCTTTAAAAAACCCTTTTACAAAATTCTCAATAGTATAATTACCATACGTTAACAACAAAGTGTAAAACAAGCTCTCTCAGGCGGTCCTCCTGTCTAACTCGCGTGAAATTAATAAAAGTAAATAAGTTGTTTAAAAAATATGTTTTATAAATACAGTTATATACGGTTAATTATACAGAATGACTAAAAATACGACATATTCTTTTTAGGAGCATTTAAGATTTATTGAAGTTTAACATAAAAGACTTACAAATCAAATAAGATTCAAACTAAAACAATGTTAAAGGGATAAGTCAATCATGAAGTTTATGAAAGAGTCAATATTCCTAGCTAAGAACCAAACCTATTAGTTTTGATAAAAAAATATCATTAGTATCATTGCATTCAATGGTGTCGCTAATAAAGATCAAATTCTGACATGCGGCAAACTAAAGTAAAGGCTAATTTTATTTTTTAAATTATATCTTTACAGACATTTTGCAAAGGTTGAGACCCCACTAACTGATCAGGAATTTTTATTATTTAACTCTTTATAAAAATTAGTAAAAGGTCGTAAGATCATTGTTTTTTGCAAAAATGACCGTTTTTTAATCCAAGGTTCCTTTAACACCTGCAAAATAGAAAAAGATTATAATAATGCCTTATATTGCCTCAAACATCTTTCCCAAAATATATAACTGTTGTTGAACTATAAATACCTTACGTCACATAGCAGTCAACCTGTATATGCGTTTTTCGTGTTGCTTTAATTATATATGGAAGTTCGCTGTTGACGATAACTCGTTTCATAGCCAATTTAAAAGTTTAGTATTATTTTGAGTTGAGCGAGGGACGAAGGACGTATCGATATATTGTATTAAAAATAATTATAAATAAAAAAAATAATTAACCAATGTATTTGTAAATAATATGTGTATTTTATAAAACTATAATCGAAGTTTAGGTATTAAATAAAAAATAATTAAAAGAAATGGAAGACATTGAATGTGGCTACGTGCCGAAACGGACAACATTGCAAAAATGTTTTTTATTTTTAAGAAGTTTAATACATTTATTTTTTTGTGTGCAATTTTATGTTGTTGTTGTCTATGCTGTATACATTTTGTTAAATAATTATGACAATGAAAACGATGTGTTGAGGACTCTGTGCGTTCATTCTTACGCATTTGGAACCAACTGGAATGTCGTAAGTACATTTTTGAATCAATCTGTTTAAATAAAACTTAAGTATTACAATATACTTTGTGTTTTGTCAATATTCACATTATTATATTTGCAAAATATTTCCACGAAGACGTAGCAATAACAGTTAATATAAACTCTTACATATGGTAATAAAACACAATAATTATTATCCCTCGGGATCTTAGCGCATGGCTTACAATGTGACTGTATTAGAATAACAGTAAATAAGGTGTTATAATAATATGTTTTATATACAGTTATATACGTTTAATTATACAGGAAATGATTGGAAATATATGAAATAAAAATAATTAGGACTTTTTTCTAGACCTGAACTTTATTGAATCAGGCAGAATTTATCATAATAATTATATTGAGTCCGATATAGTAGTCAAGCCGATATAAACAAAGTAATCGACGTTACATAATATAATTAATTTAAATATTTTCCCAACTATTCTGTTAACTAATACAATGAAAACAAAATGGTTTTGTTACTATGATGTCAAAAATTGTTACACATCTGATAAAAATTGTAAAAAATGGCCACAACGTGTTTGTTAAATGTATTTTAGAGGTCAAAATTCTAATGACTAAAACAGCTCACTTCCCTAGCGTGAAGGCCTTTCCGTATTAAAATTTGCTGTTATAAACATCACCTATAAGAATATATATGAATAATTTGATAATTAAAAACAACATATTCAAGTATTTCTTCCTCTTTAGAAATTCGGTAACAAATAATGCTAATGACAAATTTAATATTGAAATTAAATATGTCCCACCCGTGACCATGAAGGCTGCAAAGTCTTCGAAACGTCGGGAGAAAATAATAATATAAAAAACCGCGATAAAATCCGTTTAAATAGTTTTTATTTCAATGTCTAACATTCGCGTAAACATAAGAAATCATTACACAAATAATTTACATCTTGAGTGGGATCACATTTTATCCCGAATAACATATAATTATTTTACATCTATGAGCAATATCGCACATTGGCAACGCGGTGAAGTTAAAATTATGAAGATATGAATGGCATTGAACTTTGTTTGTTTTGCTAAGAAATTAAGGTGTTAGAACCTGTCTTATAAAGTTCAAATGAATGTTATTCTATACCTAAAGTATTAGATAGCTAATGTAGATAGTATTTACTCTTGATTATAATTTATTTGGCTGCATAGTTGACGGCCTCTCTTTTGTATTGGGTCGCCTTCTATTAACATTTTCGTAAATATGTAAGAACTTAAGGAAGTATGTAATGTAATAGAAGATTATGATAGTTTTAAAGTTCAACAAACAACCTTGTATTATTTAAATAATACAAAACATGGTGCAGGAACATCACGTTGTTCCGACATATTATTTGGAATTAAATGTCATTAAATCCAAGGAACAAAGCTAAGGTAAAAGTAATCTCAAATTACACACAGCGGAACGTAAATGCGTCAGTTGCGCCCCTGACTACCCCTTCAGGCATAAAAGGCGTGAGTTTATGTGTCTTATATAAAAAGTAGTATTTCCTTGTAGTAAGACCTTGAAATGTAAATCAATATTTGTGTATAGGTAGGTACTTGTATAATTAAGCGGCGATAGCCTAGTTGGTTGTGGAACGGACTGCCAAGACGAATGTCCCCAATTCATATCCCAAGAACACAAACCCCTGACTTTTCTAAAAAAAATATGTGTGTATTCGACGACGATGTCGTTCATGCTGAGTTAGCATTGATGATTTTTTGGGCAACCGGACACCTATTATTGTTCTCGTGAATGTGTGTAGGCTAAGGAGTACGCGTCCTAGTGCTAAAATAATTGTATCCGAAGTACCTGGGCCTTAAGAGTCGCGTTTTGGGATTAGGCTGTGTATATTCAGATTCAAACGGCCGGCAAATTTTTCCGTCTGTGTTTTACTAGTCCCGCGCTATGTTCTATATAAATTAACTCAACGCTCTATAATCGATAGACAAAACAAAAAGAAAGACATTTTGAAGGATTACTGATTTTGTTTATCCTGCACCACGATGAAATTGCTTGTATAGTAGTCTACACTCAGGCTCATGCAGTTTTCTATCCAGTCCGTTATTGTATCAACTAGCTGCTCCGAGGCTGGTTCAATGGCAGGGACATTGCCCAATAGCTCGATAATTTCATAATTGCATTTATTTGGAATTAATGTTTGCTCGCGGCTTCGCTCGCTTGAAGTTTTCCGTTATGAAAGTCCCGCTATATATTTTTCCGGAATAGAAATAGCATATAACCTTTCCAAGGTCTTAAACTATCTCCATACCAAATTTCATAAAAATCCGTATACTAAATTTTGAGAAAATCGATAACATACAGACAGGCTAAAAAGGGGACTTTATTTATAATATGTATAGATGGCCCAGCAGTCTGAAATAATTTGTTTGTCTAATGAAGGAGCTATTTATCAGCTTTTAAAAACACATTTAATCCCCGAAGTGGTAAGCAAAGGAAGACCAGGATAACCCTATCACAGTAAAGACGAGCATATCACTACGGGTGCAAATTCCAAAGTCCGAGCTGATAATAATATACATTGACGGTTGAAAGGCTAATTGACTTAAGCGACATTTTTATCCGACACTAAGTTTCATTTTTAAAATCAGCACTTTTTTCTATGTTTTTTTAAAATAGTTAAATTTTTTGAAAATATGTGTCGCTTAATGAACTATTATTACGGGCTCATTGACAGCGACATTTTTATCCGACACTAAGTTTCATATTTAAAATCGGCACTTTTTTCTATGTTTTTTAAAATAGTTAAAATATTTTGAAAATATGTGTCGTTTAAGACAAATTAACCTTTCAAACGCCTATATTGATTTACTTGCTTTTGCTCCGGCTCCGCCCGCGTTAACTTGCATTCCCCAGATATAACGTAGTCTATAGGTATTAAGGGATTTAGTTCCTGTATAACGCAAGAATATTCAAATACAGTTGAGTTGTTTTTGGATTTATCCATTACAATAAATATATAAAAAATCAAAGGTTTAGATAACGGAATACAATAATTGTTTTAGTTGATTTAAAAAACTATATTGTAGAATATATTATGACATCTTTATTCCTCACTTAGAATTCACTGATAAACAAATTATATATTAAAACAAATAAACGTTTAATTTCAAGTCATCTGTATTTTAATATAACCACCATATACATATCTTATCAACTAATGAGGATTCATTGACATTGTAATCACCCCATCAATGCAGTGTTGTCAGGAATTAAAACAGTCCCGGAGTTTAAGGAATTTTAATTATTTTAAAAAAAAATTAAAGTATCTAACAGGAATTGTATCTTTTTAAATGGCTAGTAGCAAAGCCTAGAATAATAAATCTTCTGTAAGGTTTAAAAGAAAACTATGCTGATTGATTCATTACGAGATCTTAAGATTGGGTTCGTTCATTGAAATCGGCTTTATACTATTACAGATTTTTTTGGTGCAGTATTAATAAAATTTGTTAAACACTGCTTATCACAAAAAGACAATAACTATTTAAAAGCCTTTTGTATAAACTTATTACTTTTAATATAAAGCAATTAAACAGACAGCGATGTAAAAAAATAAGTTGTTTTTTCTATAAATATATTTGGAATCCTTGCCAAACTAGTAATAATTTATTATGGATTTGTATCATATGACAACTATAGCCAAGGTCAGGCCAGAAATAGTTTCATTACCATAATAAAGGTACTGTAATTATGTATAATAAACCAAGCTTACTTGGTTGTAGTATTTAATAAGTGTGATAATGATTATCGTTCTATGCAAAAGCGTGAGCATGTGTGTTTAAATATATATATCCAATCAAACTGTTTTATCAAAAAAATAATATTTTTATGTCTTATATTATTTAAGTAATTATTAATGAAGTAGGCCTCAGTTAATAACATACGCCCTAAATTAAATAGTTAAATTTTGCTTAAGTTTTTATGATACTAGACTTATTTTAAACTATTGAACGCAAATTAAAGCATTCTATTCTGAGCGTTTTTAAAGGAGGTTAAAATAAACACTGGCACCAGTACTTTACCGGTGGTAGGTCTCTCATATGTGAGAGTCCGCCCGGGTAGGTACCACCACAATGTCTATTCCTGCCGCAAAGCTAAATAGTGTAGTCACTGCTGTGTTCCGGTTTGAAGGAAAAACATTAAAAATATTTTATAGGATGCTTATTATGTAAATGGGTAATAAAACTTAATGTAAATTTTCGTTAAAGAATTTTAAGTTAAATAACTTGTTTTTAAAGGACACCTAGTATGACTTAGGTGTTTAGCACATACATTTTAAATTGCAATTACAGAAAAATAGAATAAACCTTGTTGTATAATGCACATGAGACATGGTCAAAACGATTATTTGCAGCATTTGTTGCAAGGTTCGCCAACTATAAGATCAAAGTGTAAACCATATGTTAATACGTAGTTTATATGTTATGCAGTTTTAAAATGCGAAACTAGCTTATCTTTAAAAAATAAAGGTTCCAGATATGACATATTTGTCTAAAATAACATTATAAAATTATCTGGTTCAATAGAGCGCAGAATTGGGTTTCAAAGAAGGATCTTGGGCTAGGCCTTTGCCCTATATTTGGACATTATAGGCTAATACAATACAATATTATAAAGAGAAAAGATTTGATTTTATAAATTTATTTGCAACTATGTATCGCTCGTGCCTCATACGTTTCTCGCTACAAAAGTTCCTAAAGCAGGGTAGGGAGCTAGTATTTCAGCGCCATTTTTTTATATAATCATATTAAAAAATTGCATTATTTCCAAAATAGCCTATATGTTAATAAAAGATATGGCCTATCTGTGTTCCAAATTTCACCCAAATCCTTTCAGCTGTTTACTGTGTTTACAAACAAACATTTGCACAAACTTACACATATAATATTAAAAAATAGTAAAATCGATTAACTTAAAAATCAATTACACTATTTTAATTTTTTCTAATAGAAAGGTACATTACCCCTGAGTGCTATAGGCAATTTTTTATCCTGGAAATGAGTGTTAATGCGGACAAAGCCCCGAGCGAAAGCTATTGCTACATACCAGTAGTTGTCGCTTATTAACAAGTCATGTGACTTGCTTATCTGACGTCAATATTCCTTAAGAATTCAATGACACAATTTACTGTTTATGTTAAATGCCCTAATTATACCACTTAAATTAAGATCCTGTTTCAACACGGTGTTATTTGCATTTTAATTAGAATCATTTTTTGTATCTTTATTGTTTGAGGGTTCGTTCAAGATGCTATTAACAATTCATTGTCTTGTTCTAACAAAAGGCGGTTTATTATAATGATAATGTTACTAAAAGCTATTCTGCAAGAGTGTCATAATAATAATTATTTAGAAAATCGTATTTAATTGACTTAGGTTAGTTATAATTACGTATGTACAGTCAGCCTCAAAAGTAGCTGCACAGTTTCACAACTTCAAAGTACCTACACATTGCCTTCAACCGAAATATTCTTATTTTTTTTTAATAAAAGTAAAGTAAAACCTTTAAAGCTTTATTACAGATAATAAAAAACGGTTGTTGATATGGGCACAAAAATTTATAGGCGATTTGAAATTTTGAATTTGTTTAGCTACTTTTTTGCTGACTGTACATGCCCTTAGTTTCTTATTATGAAATGAAATTCCAAGCTTCCCAGTAAGTTAGTTTTCATAGATATTAATTATATTATATATCTATACAACATATAATATAATTATTCTAATTTGATATATAATATATAATTTTCGTCTACTCTCTTCTATGTATGTATTACCTATTAGTGGAAACTGTGTTGGATTTAGAACCTTCATTTACATTCTATGCCTAGATTTAAATTATTTTACGTTATTTATTTTATAAAGAAAAACAGTAGTAAATATTAATTAACCTTCACACTTGCAATTAAAATTTACGTGGTGCTGTTATATTGTTAATTGAGACGATGTATTTTTTTAACTAAATCATTGTGTAATATATTTGGCACTTAACGGAGATATTATTAAGTTACTAATTTAGCAAGGTTATTTGTAAAAAAAATTGTGCATAAAAATTAGGGAGTACATACTTTTTTCTGGCAACACCGTCCCGATGCATTGCTATGGCGCGGTTGTAATAATTATCTATTAATTATCGGGTAGTCGCCCTTATTATAATTTGGAGAGTGGGCGTCTACTTATTGTTAAGTTTTATTTTATAATAAATTTTATTAAAATTTATATAAGTTCTAAAATCAAATGACGTGTAGTTAGCGAAAGAAATGGATATCCTATTCAAAGATCACAATATATTCTATAATGTTCTATGTTTTTTAATAACGGAAAACGAGAAAATTTTCGATAGAAACGATGCAAGATTGTATTGGAAAACCGTGTACCATGTTTTTTCCACCGTTCACCATCTTTATGTGGCGCTTTTTGCCGTTGGATTGGAGTTGGATAAACATGATGATGTCGCTATAGAAAACTTGCGTAGGTTCAGAGCCGGATATTTGACTGGGTGGAATTTTGTAAGTAAATTTTTGTACCTACATACTTTTAGTTCACTATACAATTATACATTGCTGTGTTTATTTGATAATTTTAATTTATTTAAATCAGATAACAAAGGACCCGTGATGGAAATTTTATAACAAAAACAGTAATTAAACTGCTATATATTTAAATTACGATGTTTTATCCAGCACTAATGGTAACATGTACGTAACAGTTTAGGATATAATGGTTTAGTAGCAATTCCATTTTTCATTGCTAGTGCTAGGATATATTTTATATCCCGGATAGCGATCACCGTATCTAAGGTGTTAAATCATCTCTCGACACTCGACATTCTATTGACTCCACTTAAAAAAAAGAAAATTGTTGCTTGAGGCATGTGTGGTAGAAGTGCAGGGCCCTTATTCTGTATGATAGTGTAAACGCGTAACGCGGCCGTGTCATGTTATCTTCGAGAAATGTGTGTGGAATAGTATTCTGTAAGCCAAATTTCTATAGTCCTAAACATGATGCGTTGTGTTACGTGCTTGTTACACACTGTCAAAATAACGTGCGGGATAGAGAATAAGGCCCCAGGGCTGTCACTTTCCCGTTTGCCTATAAAAAAAATTGAAGTGTTGCTCGCGGCCAGTGTGATACCTATAAAAGTGCCATTATGTACTTTATAGGAATAAGATGTAGCCTACATATATGGTAATATAGACCATTTACTACATGTATGCAAAATGTTATCCAAATACATTTAGCGGTTGTGCATTTAATCTCAAAACATTCAAACATCGAAATATGTTCACAACGTTTCGCATCCATAATAATATAAAGTAAGATTTTATTACATATACAAATTAACTAAGTATTGAGGAAACTATTTAATTTGTACGTTTTTGTTTATATTTTTTGTTGTCTTAATGAGGGTACATGAAATAATTGCTGTATTAATTAATAACAATTCGCTGTAGTGGTGATCACGATGCGGAAAGTTGAATTAAAGAAACCGTATTGTGTTCCTATTAATAAAGTAAAATACATCTTGTGAATACAAACAACTTTGAATCTCAATTAAATATTTGCAAATCGGTTGTCTTAATACAAACATAGCTTTGCAACAATATAACTATATTATCGAATTTACAGATTGTAGATATTTACTATGAAATCGCGTGGTTTAAGGGGGTATGTGGGATGGCCCTTAACCACACCCTACATGACTGTGGTGCCTATATTATTACAATCCTCCTCCATTTGATGCAAGCTCGAAAAATAAATACTTAAAGCGGACAATAGATGTTCGACTAAGTACGCGTAAATGTGGCTTGATGACCTTTCCGCCTGTGTATTTCTTCACTACCCGCAATTTAAAATCACCGCGCAAATATTTTCGGCAAGGAAACCGATTTGGAATTTTGATCGTAGCTCGTCTGGGCTCGTGCTGCAGCGAGACATAATTTTGTTACAATAAAAGAGTTATCACAAAACTTCTCTCATACATGTATCCTTTTTATTTATAATAGATGACTAATTTCAAGAGTTTCTCATGCAATGGCACAGGCATTCGTAAATAACTACGAAAATCGACATTCTCTTGACATTACAATACATCCTGCATACATACTGGCTGATCTCCGTTGAAATTGGCCGCCGTGGTTGAAATTCGGTGAGGGAGGAATCAATATGAACAAACAGTCCGCACAAATTTGTAGTAGTTGGCGACGTCGATCCGAGTAAATGCGAGGTTTTTAAAACAGCAAGTTTTAAACTCGTATAACACAGACATCACTACATAGTATAAAACAAAGTCGCTTTCTCTGTCCCTATGTCCCTTTGTATGCTTAAATCTTTAAAACTACGCAACGAATTTTGATGCGGTTTTTTTATTAGATAGAGTGATTCAAGAGGAAGGTTTATATGTATAATAACATCCATTAAATAGTGGAGAAATACTGTTATTTTGTTATGTTATACCCGTGCGAAGCCAGAGCGGGCCGCTATGTTTTTATATACAACGTTCACAGTTTTCTGTAGTGTATTTAGTATCAGCATTGCACCCGTGCGATGCCGGGGCGGGTCGCTAGTAAGCACTAAGTTATTATTCTAAGCTCGGTAACGGTAACGGCGCGATTTACAGGTTTTGTTTATAAATTTACTTTTCTATACACACATATCATCACGCATTTATTCCCGAAGGGGTATGCAGAGGCGCAACCAGGGCATTCACTTTTCGACAAATGTATTCCGTCCCATGATGTGATAGGGGCGAGCCTGTCGCCATATCGGGACTAAAAATCCAGACTCCAGGCTGATACTGAGTAGAAAAACCCAAATATTACTTTGCCAAACCTTTCGAATCCAGGACCTCAGAGTGCTCTCGTACCGCGCATACAGTACAACTACGCCACCGAGGCAGTCACTTTTACTTATACTGTAACTTTTATATATGCATTAAACACACGATTAACAATAAATAATTAATAATAATATCAGCCCTGTTATATACTTGCCCACTGCTGAGCACGGGCCTCCTCTACTACTGAGAGGGATTAGGCCTTAGTCCACCACGCTGGCCTAGTGCGGATTGGTAGACTTCACACATCTTCGAAATTCCTATACAGAACTTCTCAGATGTGCAGTTTTCCTCACGATGTTTTCCTTCACCGATTAACAATAATGTTAAGTATATAAACATTAAGTAAGTGCCAAAATGAATGGGTGTCTACAAAAATAGATAGGAATGTATCATCGAGTAATATAATAATAAATTAATAATATAATATAATAATAAATTAAGTAATATACTACGTAAGGAATGTATGTTATTACACGTACAAACGATATTCGTGGACGTTGATCGCGTCACAATATTTTCCGCTTCCTGGTGCTTTAAATAGGGTGACATTTACCTGCTTTATATATTTTTCAGTTCACACTTAAATTTATCCTTTTACGTTAGTCTTATAAAATAAGCAGCTTTGTTTGTTATGTATTGTGACTTTTTTTTATCGCGGGGGCGAAACGCGTTGTCGCTACCACCTTTCGGTATGAATGGAACGGGTATGAACATAACGCGATTTCTTCCACAGCCTAGGTTTTAAAATCCTACATAAATTTATCAAATCATTATAAATCATGCGACTTATGACTTATGTATCAAAATTAACACTATATTTAGTGAATGGGTATTATGTTTATAGGTGTTTTGTTTTTAAATATAACTGGAAAGAGCGTTTTTTTTTTGGGTATTGGAAGCAGCAGTCAACACCGGGGGAAACTCGCGAATGGTATACTAGAATCTGGAGGAAAGATAGGAGGGAACAGCTGAGAAGGAAGTTTGGGGGAAGGATAAGGAAACCTCCTAGGATGGCAGGAGAAGGCTAGGAATTGTTCCCGAGCTCTTATAGGCCGCAATATGAATAGGCAACCATGAGGTACACACATCTAAGTGTGTGCCTAGGGCCGCGACAAATTTCCACCCGTGCATGGGCGTGCATTCGGTGTGGAGACTGGAGACCGAGCGCACAAGTGGGAAGGGCGTGTAGGTACAGCTTCAAAAGTGAAAGAAGCGTCAGACATGTTGCCAAAAATTACACTACAGAGTTATTATAAAACCGACTGTTGGACTGAACAGGATGACAACGACTGCACAGCGCTTAAGTAAATAAATTTAAACTAGTTATAATTATAATTTAAGATATTTCCTTACAATAATTATAAAAATTGTTTGAATAAGTTTTAGATTGGTTAGGGTTTTCGCAAAAAATATTTCTTTTTATATATACGACGATATTCGTTGGGTTTAATATTAATAACAAGTTTTCCGCACGTAAATAATAAAAAATACCTACATTTGTAGTTTTTACGCAAGAGACCCAATGGTATTTAAAAAGTATAAACATGTCATATATATAACAATAATAATATCAGCCCAGTATTATATTGTTGCCCACTGCTGAGCACGGGCCTTCTCTACTACTGAGACGGATTAGTCCTTAGTCCACCACGCTGGCTTAGTGCGGTATGGTAGACTTCACACACCTTCGAAATTCCTATAGAGAACTTCTCAGATGTGCAGGTTTCCTCACGATGTTTTCCTTCACCGTAAACATGTCATACCTTTACAAATTAAACGAAAATAGTGTTCCGCTCACATTCTTTTACATTAACATGTGTGAAGGACATGACGTATTTGAACAAGTATGAACAAAAATGACAGCTAGTACCAATTTCTGTAAACATCTTTAAATTACCCCAATGCTAAGTAAAGGTTCGCATACTATAGTCGTAACAAGTCACAGCGCAGCAACGCATTTATTGCAAAATTGCACCAAATCACACAAAAAGACGCGACGGGTTGAGTCGGATGGCAATAATTGATTCAATCAGTCGTTGACATGACAAAGCAATGGATAAGTCTGATGAAGAGTTGTATTTATTTAACATACCTGAGGCAGGCCGCAGCGCAAAAGTACGCTTAGCAAGCCATTTGATAGTGCATTGCGATGCGATGCGGCCCATCCTAATGTGCATGAGCCTTTTTTTGTAATTTATATCTACCTCTTAATATAAAAAAAAAAATCAATGTAGGAACCCGCTAACGATCCCGCTGACGTTGGTTTATTTGTTTTTTTTTGCTCAAAAAAGCTGCAATTAGTCAACTGCCATCGATGATCAAATGATTTTTCAATATTTTTGACAAAAGGTCGTTTTTTTTTTCTGTAATCGACCCACGTCAGTTACCTCTGCCGTTCAATAACAAAGCCGTAAGAAAAAAATATCCATCCCAAATCTCAATACATAAAAAAAATAAAGTGTCTGAGCGTAATGACCTTTGGCTCGCTAATTGTTCAACAATAACCCTCTGTACATAAGGTACAATCTGTTTTGTTGGTGACAGGATATTTATGTCCGCCTGGATAGTGACCACCGTGTACAAGGTGTAAAACCGGCCATAATGCCCCACATACTGGCCACGAACAGGCCGGCATAATTGTGTCGATTGTCGGGGGGTAATCATCGTGCGTCAATCTGTAATCTATTAAACATCGCTTCACTTATTTGTGGAGTAGAGCGACTTTGTTGAACCTGTTTAAAAAAATATGTGTCATTTACGATTATAATTCTCACCATGGCATTAATAATTATTTTGATGACCTATCTCATTGTTCACTTACATCATATAAACTATTTATATAAAACAATCTACTTCGTAAGAGTTCTTTGTAAGTCAGTCAGCCGATGTTCCTTCTATAGTCTAGATAATAAAATTCTTAACGCTAATCTATTGGAAAACAACGTACAGAACCTGTGTCAATAAAAAATTGCATATAAATGCCCTTAACAATTTATGATCTCAATTTTTTTTATACTTATATGGGCACAGCATAGTGACCCGCTGCATCTGATGGTGAGTGGAATGGGGTCCAATAGAATGTCAACTGAAGATAGATGATTACCCCTCGACAGTCGACATAATTATGCCGGCTTGTTGGAATCTGCTATACACAGGCTCATCCCGGAAAGCGACACACTTACGTAGGCCACTATGGCGGGTTTTACTACCTTGTGTACAGTGGTCGCCATCCGGGCAGATATGATATATATCCTACCACCAGCAAATCACTAGTTTCAAAGTTTAGAAATTCATATACGAGAGTTCATGGGTAAAGTTACAATGTACATTTCTACCTCAATGGGAAGAACTGTATATGGTAGACAGCCAGTTTGTAAGAGAAGCAACTGTCTCAGGATGAGTGCAGTATGCCGTGGACACGTCACGTGTCTAGTCTAATTAATAATCTGTACATGGTGCCACGCGTACATTGGACTCGGCTTGACCTTTTGATAACATAGACAAATAGAAGACCGCTGATAAGGTTGCACAACGCGTGGAATGTCATGCCGGACCTGATTATTGCAGTGTGATTACGATTCTGAAATTAATAGAATAAAGTTGCTTATGCTCCCGGATTCGTCTGATGAGTTAAATATAACGCTAACTTCATTAATTTCAATCTTTTTGATTGATTCTGAAAAACGACGAATCGGTTATGCTTATTTTTGGAAGCCGATTGAAGATAAAGATTGGGATTGTTTATTGAAATCGGCAGAAAGCCTCTATCTTTACTATTCTATAAAGCTGAAGAGTTTGTTTGTTCAAACGCGCTCAACTCAGGATGATATGATACATTTATTAATAGGCAGATATTATTAATCCCAAGTCCTATAGGCTATCCTAGGAAAGTATAAAGCGGGACTTCATCCCGAAAACTCTTTCAAGCTGGCGAAACCGCGAGCAAAAACTAGCGCACATATAAAAATAATAATATGTAATGACGAGTCGTTAATATGAAACAATATAATAAACAGATCTCAGGTTTTAACCTTATAATTATAAAGTTGATACTTTTAATATGATGCAGAGGACTTTCAATCATGGTCAGAGTCATTCCGACGAATATATAAAAATATCACGTTGATCATTGAAATAAAAAATATAAAAGCTGTGTTGGATCTGGTTTTTATACTCTGATCTGACAACAATGAGGAAATATAATATTCTGTAATTTTCAGAGAGATTGTATAATATCCAACCTAAAATAGTCCTTATTTATACACTTGTTTAAAAAATATAATGCTAAAACTAAGGAAAAAAAATTAAACACTGCGAAAAATCATAAAAGTGACATGGCGAATTGCAAATTCATAATTTATAGGATAGACATATAGTTCAATTTCTATTATATCTAGCTTCTATTTGTAGTTCTTACCAACATTTCTCGTACATTGACCCTACAACCTGTCGCTGACCTGCCGTCATACGATCATCTTTTATTAATACAAGCAGGCTTATTATATCAACTTTACTCATGGAACATTATAATAAATTCTTCGTTTTATATACTTCATTCAAAGCTGCTGTTGGGTGTGGAACGGACTGTCGAGACGAATGTCCGCATGTTCAATCCTATGGCACACACATCTGACTTTTCTAAAATTATGTGTGTATTGTTTTTTAACTGTGAAGGAAATCATCGTGTGGAAACCTACATACCTGAGAAGTTCTATAGGGATTTTGAGGTTGTGTGAAGTGTGGTGGACTAAGGTCTAATCCTTCTCAGTATTAGAGGAGGCCCATGCCTAATAGTGGGACAAGTTCACTTGTCGGATGGTAATTCTGTTCGTCCATACAAAAACAATGCTATACACAAAACCCGCCTACAGTTTATTTATTTCGTGTTGCATGACTTTCATGGCCTATTGTTCTTTACCCTAATAAATAAACTTCTTAAACAGCTACTAATGTAAGTAAGACAATTATTTAAAAACAATTTACCCCTATTTTAAACCGATATGGTGCGTAGAGTAATTAAGATCCTTCTCCAATCAAACCGCCTTGAGCATTCGTTCCATACATTTATGGTGAACAAGCTACTGGCGAGAATATGCAAAGATATATGAATAATAAAAAAAAGGCAGTATAAGGTATTTTGGAAATTGTAAACGATCAATATATTCCTTATTAAATAATGTATCTAAAAGTGGTTGCAAATTAAATTGATGTATCCTTTAGAAGGAGATGGGCGAAATCAATAATTTTAGTTTTTATTATGAAATTAATCGAACAGTGTCTACTTTATAACAAAATTTAAAAATACAAAGTGAAAATATTGTACTATAAGAAATAGTTCTTTTTTTTCTATGTAATATAAATTTCAATTAGATAGGTTCCAAAATACAATTAGCGTGCCGATTTATTGGAGGTACCGCCTCATGTTTGACGTAAAATCGAATACTTGCTCCATAGTCCAGTGTGATGATTGGAATTTTATGACACCGGTCAAAATGCATAGTCATAACATGATCTAGTCACGTTTACTGATAGAAGTACGGAAATAAAAATTAAACTATGCGATAATTGTATCTGTTTTTATTTATTTTTGATAAGATATGACCTCTAAACCGCGGACATTAAAGTATAATGTGGCGAACGCTTTAGCGTTTTAGATTTATCAGAATATATTAAAGTGTAAAGTTTTGCATTTTTCGTTAGATAAAATTGTATTTAACATTATTTACGTTAAAAATCACATTAGATTACTTCGGAATAATTTATTCCATATAAACTTTAATTATGTTTACTTATTGAAAAAATCCGTTTCTTTTTGTAGTTATATTTCTATGTTCTATTATAATGGAATTTGTTTAAGATTTTTTGAACTGACTGTTACACATCGTCATTGCCACACACAATGTTCATTTTTGAAAAAGATTTACTTGTTGCTTTATCAGGCGAAACGACCGTAAAAAAATATTTCTGACATTTTAATCGCTATTATCATGACCGTATCTTTATACAAGTCTCTGATCACGTAAATACAGTCTGAGAGACACGTCGTAGACTAATAGATAACGCTGACTGAAGGGTTGTGACCCCGGACCAAGGTCACGGATTTCATTCCGCATGCCATTGTCACGTTTTATTATATCCTACTATCTTTTACCTGCGGCTCCGTCCGCGAGAAAAAGTTTTTCCGATATAAATATCTTGCTGGGATTAAAAGTAGCCTATAGCACTCAGTAGTAATTTAGCTTCCTATTAGAGAAATATCAAAATCGGTTTAGTAGTTCCTGAGATTTGCGCTTTCAAACAAACTTTCAATTTTATATATTAATTTAAATATGTATTTACAAATTAGTTACGTTTATTTATTTGGAAGTGGTCTAAGCATCGTTTTAGCTTTGAGAAATATTTGTATATAGCATGAATTCTTAGGGATAACAGCACTGTCTAACAAAAAAACTACGTGCAATCTCAAAAAACGACGTGCAATGAAAGTTTGCTATTTACCTACGATGAGAGAGGTTTTCGAAGTCCTAAAATAACCTCCTTCCTTCTCTATTTCTTATTCCTTTCCTTACTCCTGGTAGCTTTTTCATTATTATTCTTATATTTTGGATATTTAAGAACAGTGCAGGGCACTTAACATAAAGTAATTTATTTTCTTCTTTGCTAGCCTGTTTTTAGACTGTTCTTAATAAAAAGTATAATTTTGTCACCTTTTTTATTTAAACGAGTTAAAAGTCAACCAAAAGAAACATTAATTAAAAGATTGTTGCGTTGAGATAATAGGTGATTAACTTGTGTCATGTATGTAACTCCGAGAATTGTGGAGCCTTAAAATTAAAGCATATTCTTATTTAAAATAACTGCGTAATTGAACCGCTTTCTGTTGAGCGATTTGGGCTTGCGCATATTTGCCATGAAACTATAAAATATTTAGCAAAGTATTTATGCCAACAGATCTTTTATAATAATGGCTCTTTGTACGTTGTACCAATTAATATCTATGAGTATGGAATTATTATGTACAAGTTAATCAATGTTTGTCATACATTAGCTAAATGTAGTCATATAAAACGTGGAAATTCAAGTTTTTTGTTATGACTGGTCTTTTTTTAGCACTGTGGCATTAACACGCTCCCCTCAGCAAATGACCTTGTGCATTTGGTCCCTCCTTACTGCATGACACCTCTGTAAAATGCTAATCGCGGTTGACTACGAATAAATCATTTCAATCAATTATATTGTCTTTCTAATAGCAATGGTTGGAAATTATAACAATGTGTTATTTAAATAGAGATGCATGGAATCATTTATTTTATTTTATTTTAGTGTATGTGGGAAGATTACGGTTAATTCTACAAAATAAGTTATAACTTAAATAATTATGTGCCAATTACAAGCTTCCACATAATTTTAATCAAATTAGTCACGTTTTCATTATAAAATTAATGAAATATAATATCCACATTATAAAATAATTAAAACTTCAAAATTAATGATAGGTATTGCTTAATATCTTTATATTATTCTATATGGGTTATAAATTTCAAATAGATAGCTTCAATAAACTACGAGTAAATAAAATATCGTTTTGTTACGAAGACCGCCTTACGGTGTACTTTTTAAGATAACACGAAAAAAAAGCAATTAGGGTAAACTCATGGTATTTTTTTATTCCAGTGTTTCCAGACAGTGTTCCTCACTCTCTCGCTCACATACGATGTCCTGGAATGGCTGGACCGACATGAAACAGAATTGGCCAAGAAGTTGAAATACTACAGAGATGTTTTGTTCTGCGGTCTAGTGTTGCCGATGACTATGGTGAGATACCAATTACTGACCTTTTTTATTTTCTAAGATCAAAAAAATCATTAAAGTGACATCCTCACAAGAATTAGTAATCACCTAGCGATCTTACCCAGTATTTAAGTAACTTCCTCGACTTAAAACGGCAAGGCACTCTCACAGCAGTGGGACATAATATAATACAGGGCTGATTTATTATATACTTCTAACCTACAATGACCTATTGAAATAAAAGTATTTACAGATTTCATCGCTGTTATTTATTATATTATTTTCTCCCGACGTTTCGAAGACTTTGCAGCCTTCATGGTCTAGGGACGGACACTGGCTGTTCTATTTAAGAAGCGACAATGTTGAATGAATACCATGAACAATAACATCGTATTATAAATCTCGTGAAAAATTTACCTGTAATGGATTCACCCACGGGGCATAAATACACTCTCACCATCCAAGTACAAGGTTAATTAGTCACGTCAGTCAATTTAGAATGCCCAGCAAAAAGTAGTCTCGCAGCCGGTAGGATTCGAACCTACGCTCCCAGAGGGAATCTGATTTCGAGTCAGACGCCTTAACCACTCGGCCACGACTGCTATATTGCGCAAGCCAAATTAAGCTCTCAACTTTAGTTAAGGTGTGACGAGGGTAAATTGTACTATATTATGAATATAGTCCTGGAGTTTTAAATAAAGACCTAATATTTATAATACTCTTCATTCCAGTTCATTTCAACAATGTTCTGGACTGTCTTCCTGATCGACCGTGAGCTGGTCTTCCCTGAAGTGTACGACAAGATCGTCCCTTGGTGGTTCAACCACTGCGTCCACACCAACATCGCCATCGTAGTTCTCCTGGAAACCCTCATCCAGTCCAGGAGATATCCCACCAATCTGAAGCTGGAAGTGATCATTAATGGGACGGTTGGAGTGCTGTATGCTATTGTGTAAGTTACCTCTTTTTGCTTTGAATGACGAGACGAGCTTGCCGATCGCCTGATGGTAAGCGATATACCGCCCATAAACAGTAGAAAGACCATCCAACACCTTGAATTACAAAGTATTGTTTAGTATTCCATTGCGCTCGCCATCCTGAGATATGAGTTGTTAAGTCTCATTATGTCCAGTAGTTACACTGACTGCAATGTCCTTCAAACCGAATTCTGATATGACATGGGCCAGTGCCCATGTAGCAGCATGACATGATAGCAAAAATAGACATTAAAGGTATTCGTAAGATGACAAAGACCGCCCTATGCAGGAGGTCGAAAATATTGACATTTACAAATTAATTAACAAATATATAGATAAACTCAGTGCATAAAGTTGCTTTGTTGGGTCGTCGAGCGATTTCAAACTTTGACTGATAGAAAACAAATGTTGTTTTAGATAAGTCTAATTACATAGCCAGCAGTAACTTTATAAAGTTATGTCTTAGTTAATTCGATCGGCTTTTTGGTATAGTGACAGCGTATAGCAGCCATGAGTCGTAAGGTTTTGGGTTCGATTGCCGGCACTGGTATGAGTTTGTCTAACACAATTTTCCCGAGACTTCTCTTAAGCCGAGCCTGAAAACTAAATAACATCATTTTCAAAATGATAAAAAAATGTGTGTACCGATGCCAAAATGGAGCATCTTGATGCATGAAAGCATCTTCTTCTAACAAAAGATGCTTTAATTTTGAACATTTTATTAACTAGAACTTTAACATACTTGATCCCATGATAAATTTTGTTTTCAGATACTACTCTATCTACTTCTTCGCGCACAGATGGCTGTATGGCGTCTTCGGTATAATGACATGGTGGCAAGTCTGTCTGTACCAAATCCTCATCTGGGGCTCGTGTTTCGTCTTCTACTTTATCCAGTTCCCCATAAACAGACTGTTCCATAGAGAAGAAGATTCCATGACGAAAGATGAGGTTACGGAACAGAAGAATGGAATATCAGAAGTTAAGACTGTGATTCCTGAAGTGAAACTCAATGGTGAAGAGAAACCCGCTGATCCAGATTCAATGCCTTTCTCCAACAAGTCCTGGAGTTTAAAGTATAGGTCTATGAGAAGTCAGATTGAGAATTCGAGCCTGTGATATTAATGTTATGCAGTTAAGTTGTAGATTTCGAGACTGATGGTCTGTTCGTATCCGCAGTTACATGGTTTTATTGTAAATTATCAACGATTACTATGGCAGCCTTATAATATAATTGTGATGAAATTATGAGAATACTATGAGACAATTATAATAATTTAATTTTGGTGGGCGGTTGAATATTTGTCTCCGATTGGGTAGCGACCATCGTACACAAGATGTAAAATCCGCCATAGTGGCACACGTGTATGTGTCGCGTTCCTGGATTAACCTGTATATATTCGACTTTAAACAGGCCGGCATAATTGTGTCGACTAGTGAGGGATGAACTTTTCTTGTCAGTTGACATTATCTACACCCCCTCTTAGGTGTTATGCAATCAGGTGCAATACGTTTAATTTGTTGTGACCTTATAAAAAAATCATAGAGATCAAAATAAATATTGTTTTTGGGTTTGTTATTATAAATTAGGAATATATAGAGTTCAAGTATGTCCATTTATCTGATAAATGTCGTGAATAAGGAACGGAGAATAAAGTTCCATATTGGATTAAAACTTTTCTCATATTTATTTTATATAAACTTGTAATGAGTAAAATTTTATCCATTGAATTTAGTTCAGGAATTGAAAGATTATATTTACTTTTAACAAGTAACTCGGTACATTCCAGTTTTAAGATTATACTCAACCTTAAAAATAAAACCTAAAAATATATTATATAAATGTATTATGTATGTATTATATGTATACGCAATAATGTAATTCTGATGTTAGTTTTATAGTGACAAACCTTTTTTGTCTTTAACCGCATATTCAAAATATCACTAGAACTACATGTTTCCAAAGTAGCAGGAAAACGAATTACAATGCAGGGTGTAGTAACATTTTATGTTAATGTAGAAAAATATTATTTTAAGGGTTATGTATATTGATAGTCATTTGTTTTAAGAATGCAATAAAATTGGTAATTTTATTTCACTACTTGTTTGTTTTTTTAAAACTTTATCGACGTTCGAAATATAACTAATATTTCGTTGGATTCCTAATATAAGTACTTATCATTACAATTTCCATAAGTTTTCTCTAAACAAAAATTAAGAATGTTAAGTTAGGAAAAATCAATACACCAAAGTAATTTTTATATTATATTTTACAGTTTTTTTCTTAATATTACAAATGGTTTACATACAAAAATATGTGTTTATGTTATTTTTACATTAAAGTGTTCATGTACCGGTGAAAGAAATTTTGGAAGTTTTAAATAATCTTACCATTTGCAACGTGTCACAGTTATTATGGTAATTTTAATTATTGTGTATATTGAATATAATCGTTTGAATGCCAATAACTGAAGGTAAATTATTTTGATGTTGCCAGATAGTGCCGTAAACAATCAATTGTAAATATAGTACTAGCTTTGAGCACGACTATAGCGGTTATTCTTAAATTTGATGTTTAAAACCCAATATTTGCTGTTGCGTTTAAGCATTATTGAAGTCTTTTCACAATATATTCATATGAAATAACCAGAATATCTTAAAAATCGCCAAAATTTCTTTCGCTTGCACATCGGGTAACCTTTGAAAAAAGGCTCTTATCCATAAGGTAACTAAATTCATATAAAAACCTTACGATAATATTTTAAATTACATTGGCAGTGAAATAATAATTTAGTTTAATATTTACCCTTACTTGTTTGCATATATCATTTCTTTTATTTCAAGTTATAAACAAAAAGGTAGATAGAAAAATAAATTAATTAAACGGGCATTTTGGGTAATTAACACTTATCCAGTATCTATTGTTATTCCATGAAAGAGTATTATAGAAAAAGCTTGTTTTGTATTAAATATTTATCAAAATTATTTTGCTATTTATTGTGGTGCTAACAAAATGATAGCAGTAATTATCTTCCAAGGAAGAGCAGCAAATTCGTTAAATAGTTGTCCATTTGAGTGATCAGGGTAAGCATTAAAATAAAAGATTCAATTTTCTACGAAAACCTATGGATTATATAGATATCAATTGTGATTGCAAATATTTTGGTTCGAGATGAGAATTGAATAAAGAATAATTTTTGTTCTATAAATAAAGTAATATCATATCTTTAATGAATTGAGAATATTTTTAGTCTTACATTACGCTATAGATATTCTGCTCCCATAACGTATACAGCCACAGTTGCAATATAATCGACAGGCTTTCATCGATTCTTTCAAAGGTTACCTTATCATCACATTTAAAAATCACCTAAAAATTGCCTGTACAATGTCCTAGGAAATCTAGTTAGAACATCGTCTTGATAGACCAGTCTTTGCGGCTGTAAATAGTATGAAGACGGCGTCCTAATATTTACATGGGGACGTTTCCTGACTTGGTAGGTACTCACTTCTGACGCCGAATACTGCGGGTCGGCATTCTGGAAGTTACCTCGAAATCTAGCGAACGTGTAATCTCGATCGGCTGACACAAAACCGCTCGGGACTCTGTTAATTGGCAAATTTGGAGAGAGCGCTTCATTGTATCTATCGTCGAAATCGTTTTCTACTGAATCAGCGAGATTTTGCTTTATTGATATATTTTCGGGAATTACTGGTTTGCCCGTTGGGCCATAGGGTTTTGATACTTCAACTTTGATTTTTGGTTTGTATGAGTCTGATCCTTTAGTAAAGGGAATAGAGGTTGCTAAGTACGGTTTTATGTAATCACCAGGTGATAGCGTGGATTCAAGTTTGTCTCTAATAGCTTCATAATTATCGTTGTAAACTCGCAAAACTTTTGTCGCTAACTGCTTTGCCTTTTGCTCATGAGTTATAAGTTCTGCAGTTGTTGTTTCCGGTTGCTGTGTCGTCTCTACTTTTGTCGTTGTATGAGCTGCTGCTGTTGTTGACTCCTTCTTTGTTCTATCATAGTCTATGTCTTCTTCGTCATAATACTCATATTCCTCCTCAACAACTTGTCTCAGTTGTTGTGATGTGGTAGGTTTTTCAGTGGTGACAGTTGTTGTTGGTTTTGTTGTTGTGGTTGGAGTCGGCGTTGTTGTTGTTGTTGTTTCTCTAGTTGTTGTTGTACGGGTTGTTGTAGTAGTTGTGGTGCGGGAAGTAGTTGTAGGTTTGGTGGTTGTCGTGGTCGTTGTAGTAGTGGAAGTGGTGGTGGGTTTAGGGGTGGTGTTTAAGGGAGCTGTGAGATCTCTGCCGGCGACTGGTTGCAGCCCGCGCGGCAGGTACGGGCTACCACCCCTAGACGGTAAAAAAGGACGCTTTACAACTTTGACTGTAGGCCTAACTTGTTTGACCTTCTCTTCTACTTCTTGCCTCTCTATTCTTTCTTTTTGATCCTTTTTATCATCGTAATCATAATAGTAGTCATCATTTGGTTTCGGAGTACGTTCTTCTTTATTTCTCTGATTATAAGAATATTTCTGACCTCTGCCAGTAGGCGGAGGATTGTAATATTCATCTTCATAATCTATTGGTCTTTTAGTCTTTCGTCCTTTGCCTCCCGGGCCAGTGATAAGTGGCCTTGAAGGTTTAAATTTTTCCTTTTCTACTGGCTCCGCTTTAGGTCTTTGCTGTATGGCGGCAGACTTTGCAGAAGGCAATGATTTACTAGTGTCATCGTCTTCATAGTCGTAGTAATAATCATCCTCTGCCTTTGGGGGCGCTTTTGTTGTAGCAACTGTTACATATTCATATTTTCCCCTTTCATTAATCGGAACTGGTCGTTTAACTTTTGGGGGCATTCTGGGTTGGCTGAAGAGCCCGTGACCGTTTGGCTTGACTAGTCCTTCTGGTGCTGAGGGTGTATCTTTTTTGTCTTCTTGAAGTCTGTCGTCATTTTCGTAATTTCTTTCAGGTTTAGCATACGGTCTTTCATCTCTATTTCTATAAGGCCGTTCTTCTCTGTATCTTCTACCTTCGTTTTGGTAACGATCCTCCCTTGGCCTGATAGGTTTTTCAACAACTTCATCTCTGGGTGGACGTCTCTCTTCTCTGGGCTTTATTTCATCCCGAGATCTGATGCTATCACGAGGTCGTAATTCATCTCTTGGCCTGATTTCGTCTCTTGGTCTTATTTCATCTCTAGGCCTTATCTCATCTCTGGATCTTGAATCTTCCTTGGATCTGGTTTCATCTCGAGGCCTTTTCTCGTCCCTTGGCCGTATTTCGTCTCGTGGTCTTATGTCATCTCTGGCTCTAGTTTCATCTTTTGCCCTGATGGGTTCTTCATCACGAGGTCTAAATTCATCTCTTGGCCTGGTTTCATCCCTAGGTCTGTAGTCATCTCTAGGTCTTTTTGGTCTCATATCGTCTCTAGCACCATCTCGCTTTCCGCCTCTTGGTCTGTCTTCATCTTCGGGAGTGTACCGGTCATCGGGGGGGTAGCGGTCATCATCTTGGTCTCTGGGCCTAGGACGTCTACCAGGCCTGAAACCTGGTCGTCTGTCAGCATCTTCTTCATAAGGCCTCCTTTTTCCTGGGCGTCTATCATACGGCCTTCTTTCTTCAAACGTATCAACTGGTTCTTCGTCTCTGGGTCTTGGACGTCGATCGTACCTGAAATTGATATAAAAAATATGTAAGCGAAGGTGATTTTTAATTTACTTATATGTACATTAGTATCAAATGGATAATTTCATGTGTTAAAACTTTGCATAATAGAAAAATAAGGTAATTCATTAATACATATACAAAGCTATGTTATTTTTTTTCTTGAAATGAATATATTGATTTGCCACTCTCTGTAAACAATCTACGTACTTATTGATTTCTTATGTTTACGCGAATGTTAGACATTGAAATTAAAATAATTTTCGGATTCTATGGCGGTTAGTATTTTATTTTTCTCCCGACGTTTCGAAGACTTTACAGCCTTCACGGTCACGGGGGTGACAGCCCCCCCCTCGCGATAGAATCCGAAAATTAGTTTAATTTCAATACGTACTTATTTTGATATCTGTCACCAAATGTTCTTACCTATCATCCTCATAGTCGTCTACTGGCCTCTTTTTCTTCCCTGGTCTCCCACCAGGGCGAGGTCTTGGTCTCCTTCTGAAAAGTTGTTAACTCAGATATATATTTATTTATTACTAGATATGTGACTACCTCCTTGACCAACTATGCCAATGCCAACTGCGCAGTACGACACGGTTTGAAGCTCTCGAGTTGGGCAAAGTGATATAAGATTATTCTGCTTCGTATCAGCCTGGAGTCAAAAATTTGTGCCCGATATGGCGATAGACTCAACCCCTATTACAACATGGGACGGTACATATAGGTGATAAGTGGGTAGCCTGCATGCACCTCTGCCTATCCCTTTGGGGGTAAAGGCGTAATTTGTTTTTTTTGTTTATTTTTTTACTAATATAAATATGTAATGTGGACTTTTACTTTAAGCCTTTTAGTTACATTAAAGTTACATCGTAGGTTTTCGTGCAAATTTTTTTTAAATTTGCAAATATTATGTTCTCTACTTTACCTATCATCGTAGTCGTAGTCATCCCTGTAGTAGTAGTCGTCATCGTAGTAATCATATCTGTAGTGTGGCCGCCTTCTGGGTGGACGGGTGGGCCGCTGCGTGGTAGTGGTTGTAGTTGTGGTGGTAGGTGGTGGCGGTGGTGGATCAGTAGACGCTGCCTTGTAGAGAGCTTCGTTTCTGAAATAATTAGTGAACACAATTTAGGAATAAGGATAATAATTCCAACAATAATTTAGATTGTTTTAAAAGTAGATATTATTTCTTTCGTTTTTATCTCGGTAATATTCTATCACCGGGTGATGTTTGAACGCAAAATGATATTCAAAAGTCATTTGTACCTGTTGAAATAATTTGGTGAATTTTTGCAATCAACTTCGGAGACGAAATGGCAGATGAACGTCTTCTGGTCAAAGGCGGTGTAGTTGGCGCAGAGGAAATCGTATCTAGTGCCGAAGAGGCAGTGGTGATACACCTGTAAAAAGGCAGTTAGTTATTCTTATAAGTCCAAACAATAAATGTAGGTACATGACACGATAATAACTGTAGAAGCAGTAGTATTTCTCAGTTTTATCAAAGAAACCCCTCGGCAGTTGACACAATTATGCCGGCGTGTTGGAATCTATATGCACAGGCTGGTCACGGAATGCGACACACTTACGTGGGCCACTATGGTCGCTATCCGGGCGGATATAAAATATACCTTACCACCAGCCAACCACTTTGGAACATATTTTTTTGGAGATATAACATATTGAATGTAACAATTACAAATATTTTGCTATAATCTACTTTAACACTTGCGCATAAAGGTCAATTACGGTGTTTGTAAAATAGAAATTAAACAAAACTCATAAAACAAAGACCAAATAAATTATACCAAGCAAATTAAATATCATATAAGATAATGAATAACAAAAATACAATGATATATTAAATCAATTCCTATACAATAACCAAATATTACACAAGATATGAATTCGACCAAAGGGACGGACGATCTCTCTTATTAGCTAGTTTGCAACAGAGGTCGTCCAGTATGAAAATGAATCAGGACTTTTCAGACCGGTTGAAGCATCTGCCTTAACGGGAATCGGCCTTGAATGCGAATTTATTCCAATGTTTATAGCTAAAAGTTACATCACTGCTGACCTAAAAGAAAATGGACCTATAACATCAACCTACACTGACCCATGTTTGGAAAATTTCAGATAAAAATCAAATACGACCCAACTTAAATTAACATCAGCGACATCGATTTTCATTTTGTTGATAATAAAATTGCCAGTTGATATTGACCTGTACCAGCTTACATAATAGGGAAGCACTAGGGCTTCAGTTTTAAAGGGCATCAAATGCAGTTTAATCTGCATGTCAGATGCCATGCCCCATAATTTAACTCAAATACATCTGTAGGAACATCAAGAAACATTACTTGAGGACTAAATGTCCAATGAGAGAAGAGTCCCCCTTATACGTACACTCAATTATCAGTCCCAAGCTTGATAAAAAGACTTACCTGACATTTATGTGGGACCGAAGCGTAGAACCCATCATGGAGTCCATCACACTTGAAGTCCATGGTTTCCGGAGGAGGAACGGTTTCGTAGAAGGGATACCCGGAGAGGTTGTACCCGTTCAGCTCCCGGGGAAGGTTCGGGTCGTGGATATAGTCGATCTGCGGTATGCCTGTCAGTTTGCTAGTCGAATTCGACGCATCGCCATCTTCCGCCGTAGGCTCCGTCTAAAAATGATGATTTATAGTTTGTAATTTTCTTAAATTCTGGTATCATGGCATTTTATATTATGAAAGTGAATGATTTACTTCAGCTACGCTATGATCATGTTTTGTCTCGGATGATGTAACCAATAATTAACATTTAAATCAGAAAAAATATCATAAACAGTAAATATACAATCTGTTAAGATGATACAAGTATTCAATTCATAACCCATCTTCCAAAAAAAATCCTTCACAGTTTCCACATTCTCTATAAGCCTCATAGCTCACATTACAATGTTTAACGTTAACAACAAACTTCAGTAACAATTGTGAAACCATAAATCTAGCTGGACAGTATAAACAGATTGTGCAAACGTCAGGTGTGGCCCGACAGTTGATCAAGGTGATTTGGTCGTTTCCTCATTCTGCATAGCAAACATTTAACTTGGGGCCATTAAGCCCAACTTGTTTATCTCTATGTAATATTAAATCCTTACTTTTGTGTGATTTTGGTTAAAAACCTGACATTGACAGTCAACAGAGTTTATTACACTATTTAGGAAGGTTTAGAATTGAATAAGGCAAGTTGAAGTATAAGGAGCTTATATCTAAGTAAGTGTTGCTCGAGGGTTTGGCGCGTTAAAAGCCTTTCTTTCTACAAAAGTCCCTAAAACTCTGTAGGATGTCAGCCCCATCTATATATATAAAAATGAATTGCTGTTCGTTAGTCTCGCTAAAACTCGAGAACGGCTGAACGGATTTATCTTATCTTGGTCTTGAATTATTCGTGGAGGTCTAGGGAAGGTTTAAAAGGTGAGAAAAATTCGAATTGCCGGGAAAATCCTCAAAACAGCATTTTTCTATTTCCCATACAAACGTTTTCTAACTAATACGTAGAGTCAATTTGAGCTTTATTGCTATTGTATAAAGTTCACTGTTGTCTAAGCAATGTAGGTGTGTTCCTAACATCAAAGCAGTGTGCGTTGGAGCACAGAATATAATAATGTAATGTCGCGTTCTGAAACTCAACAAAAGTGATATCGCGGACCCGACTAAATTGAACAGTCACAAAATTTAATATATCATTAGTTATTTGGTTGGCTTCACGATATTATTTCTTTTGTCTTACTTTAAAATGCATGTTTTCGTTATGGACAATTTTTGAGCTACTTTTGCATATCTATACTTATAATAAATCTGTAGAGAGGTCAATTCTGTACATGAAATATATTTCCAAAATAACTGGGGGTGATTAGGGGATCGATACTGATGCCAAAAATGCAATTAGTAAAATTTTTGTCTGTCTGTCTGTATAACCGTTATAGAAACAAAAACTACTCGACGGATTTTATGGTTATAGTATACTTTTCATCACGCTACAATTAATAGGAGCATAGCAGTGATGGAAAATGTTGGGAAAACGGGAGAAGTTACTCCATTTTTTAAGCTTCCGTCATTTCGTGTGCAACCTAAACGTTCCTTCGATTTCACCAGGATCCCTTCATCAGACCCTGACCGGACAATCGGACCACCTGCATACCACCATAAATTAAAAAAACATCCCGACAAATTGAGCACCTTCTCCATTTTTGAAACCCGAAATCCACGCGGGCGAAGCTGCGGGCGGAAGCTAGTCTATTTCATAAAAACGGAATTAAAACTTTATTATTTTGTATGGGAGCAAAATTATCTAAAATTAGAGAAAAATCAATTAAATGTCGTGTGGCATGATGCTGGATCATGTGGTAAATTTCATCCGAATTCATTCAGTTGTGTCTGCTTTTACTTCTAACAAACTTATAATTAATATTTAATCATTAACACAAACTTTCACAAGATAGAATTCGATAAGATAATAGTTTTTTTTATCATCTTCGTTAATATGGAACTCGAACGCATTTCATTCTTGTGCCATTAGTTAAAGCTGGGCTTTGTCAGATTATTCATTTTAGTAATCATCTATTTATATACATATTATAAAAATAATATGTATTCTCTTGAACATTAGACACATACATATTATAATTATCTATCTTCGTGCTAATCGATTAATCATATGTTTGTTTTATTGGATTTAACTAAATTTAGAGGTTAGCATCGTCTTTCAGAAATAGTCAGTTTCTCAATTACTTCATAATATAATTTATTGACAACTGGAAACAATCGTGATCGACAATCCTAATGACCATTCTAGGGCACCAGAGATCAACAGATACTCAATATGTCAGCTAGAAGAATTTTATCTCAATAAACATGTTATGATTTATGACTATATTCAAACAATTTTGTATAATAATCAAATTATATGCCATAAACCTTGGTCTCGTATATCGATCAAAATCCAATTATATTATAATAATTTTCCAATAAACCCCGCTAGATGTCTCTACACGGCAATATTTTAAACGTATGAGGAAAGTTGGAAACGAAAGTCGTGTGAATGAACTTCCTACATCATCATAATGATGAAGGGGAGCGGAGACATAACCTAACACATGACTTGAATTTCTTGTGTATCAGAAAATGTATGACGTTTAGTGCTATAATGTAGTTAAATAAAAATAACCCTTGTTCGTTAAAAGTATGTTTCGAACATTTTCGACTTTATATATGTAGAAATTGAAAACATATTCCGTTGGTTACCTATGTAATATCGTTCATTATAATTATAGAAATTGAAAATAAGAGTAAGTTATTAATTTGTCAATATTAATCTTACGTTAGAATAAATAAGTGTCTTATAGACTTTTAAACAAAACTGAAACTTCCTTGAGGAACAACAAATGGATGCTGCTTTTATATACCTGGGGTCCATCTTCAGTCTCTGGCACCTCCTCGGGCGCAGGCGTTGTGGTGGTGGTGGTCTTCGCGAAGATCAAGGAAGTCGCTCTCGCTGCCGACGTGATGGGCAGCTCCGAGGCCAAAACTGTGAGGACTATACCTAGAAGTATTTAACAGTGGTTTTATTGTAAATTTCATGTAGGAACAAATTACTATTTTCTTTAATGGAAACGTGGTCGCAGTTAGTGATATTAATTGATGGGTTTAACGCCTTTGTTTCAAATGTTTTGGAATGGAAGTACCGCGCATGAAAAACAATTACAATTTAATCTCAAATATATATAATTATAGACATAGTTTTTCTTTGTATTGTTTTAAGGCCCACTGTATACTTAATATAATTGCAAAATCCACTTTAATTACGAAACATAGATTAGCTATGTTTCACAATAATATGTAGGTATGTATTGCGTGAAGTGTTCGCACTTGACCGCAGTTTTTTGTCGTAACTCGCAACGTCAATATTAGCACGAAATGTACTCTGAACGATTTTTCTGCTAACACAAGATTATTGACAACTAATTCTTAGAATTAGAATAAAAACTGTAATATATTATTAATATTGATGATGATAAATTGAGCAATGGCATGTCAAGGTGGTATATTTATTAACAGATCTTGGTTAACGAGTAATGTTAAAACAATACGTTGAAAAAGAAATATTTAAGACGTATTTCTTATCCAATGTGTAAATTCGGACGCAGTTTAAAGTATTGTTACAATATTTGTGAGTAGTGTTGGTTCATGCGTTATTGAGCCACTAATTTATAACAGAGAGACAAACCCGTCTCCTTATAAAAAAATCACAGGTCATACCGATGAATACAGATAAAAAATGGGCAGAAACTGCTTTGAGAGTTATAATGGATTTCGCCTGTCACAACAGAGCTGAAATTCGACTGCATTGTATGTAAAGGATCTCAATTTTAGATTTATGTTTATTTCGTATTAGACAAGAGTTAATATCTTCTCAGCAGGCAACAATGTAACAATCATCACGTTCCTATTCCTTGACCTTCGCTATCCTTTCATTTATGTTCTTGTATTAGCCGGGCTACACGGATATCGTAACAACACAGTTTGTACTTAGAGTTAGTTATCGCAAAAATATCCGCGCGGAATTTTTTTATTAAAATTGTCTAGTAACGAGCGTACTGCGAAAGACAAAGTGCTGATGGTTGCGACAAAAACGCAACGCACAGTCCACAGCGAGCTACTCCTTATTTTAAAACTTGGTTATTATTTTAATAGCACAAACGGAACATCCCATAACGGATCAGGTGATGTAATAAATTGACATTATAAAATAGCTAAAATTTAAATGTTAGCGGTGAATATCCTTGACTTTTGAAACAAATGCCTCGGGTAAGAGGCGCCTCACGCAGATCTGACTAATTTTGCGATGTATATGGTTTAAATGCAAAATAATATGTATCAAATTCTTGCATATTTATGCATCATTAACCATATGTATATGGAAATTAGTTGGCAGCAGTTTCGGAAAATTTCCAAATTTGATTCGTGTAGCAATTTTGGAATGCATTTTAAAACAACTATTTTAGGGTAATTTATTTGAAATTATATTATTGTCTACAACATTCGAAAGCTTCAGTTTATTTTTTTGGATGTAATCATTAAGGATTACTCCTCTGTCTATATCAGGGATGTACATATATCCATGTTATAAGAAGGCTATTTTTTGTCATAGCAAGCAATATAGCTTTGTCGGGACGCCAACAAAGCATTTGGTTAGAAATATACAGGTTCGATTGAACAAAAATTGGATACACTTATTTTGCCATGCTAAGCGCAAAAGCGGTACGTCAGGGAAGCCTTATTTCGAGATAATCGAAGTTTTGTAAATATATTTTTATAGTTTTGTATGTAAAACTTAGACAGAGAAACTCTTTTAAGGTTTTTTTTAACAAGTTCTAAACAAGATACCGTTATTTAAGTAAGTTCATTGGATAGGTATCTCTTTAAGCTATTTGACGACATAAAAATCAAGATTTTGTTTTTTTTTAGATACCGTTCTTGAGCTTAGCACGGCAGTATTAGACATACATACTTAAATATCTGTAAGTATTATAATTATTTGTGTAGGTACTGAGTGAGAATTCACATTATATAATTGGTTTGATGACGAAGTTGGTACTTAAGCTATTACCGATTTTATTATAAGTGAATAAATAATATCGTCCTCTATTTGCTTATTTATCACGCTTTTAATAATTAAATGAATTTTAAAATACGTAACCGGAATTTTCTCGAACGCCCTTGACCAAGTGACTTTTGTTAGTCGATTAGATTTTCAAATTGAATATATTTTTGTGCAATATGGCTATGCAAATGGCTCATTTGAAGATGCTTTAAAGACTAAAGCAATTGAGATACAATAGTCGTTTTTAACATCATTTTCTATATAATAAGGAATGATGTTTATAAGGCCTTTTTTCGGGGGTAATTGAAAGACATTTTTGTCAAGTAAGTATATCGCAGAAAAAAATTGACTTTATTTTTACGATACTTATCTGCTTGACCTCAATTCCGCCAAAGGATCAAGGTCTCTAGATGTGGTTGTGAGGAAAACCCACGCAAGTCGTCTTGTTACTAGACTAAGAAGCCCGCAAACAAGTCGAAAAAAAGAATAGGAGAATTATGCCCACTAATGTCTTTATTTTTGGTTTGAAACGATCTTCTTCTATATTTGGAGTGTTTATCAAGCTAACATAAATAGTCATTTTATCTCTACCAAGGTTTTAACCTAATGCAGATTAAATGCGTCACGTGCATAATTTACAAGAATGTTTAACATTCGGAGCTGTTTTTGGCGCAAAATGTCGCGAGTGGTAAACGGTTCTCGAATTATAATCAATACAAGGACATCAGGAAGGCTTTGGCATGCGTACGCTTGTGGCATACTGTGAAATCTGTCACTTCTCGTTAGATCTATAGATAGAAGAAATAATAGAAAATTTAAATTTTGCTGTAACATGAATTATGATGGGCGAATAGTTTACTACCTACCTACCTGCCTACGTTTAGCAGTAGACGGCGATATCTGGATTCATTGTATACTTAATATCAACGGTTGACTTAAGCGACATTGAGTTTTATACATTTGGAATCAGCACGTTTTTCTCCGTATTATGAACATATATTTTATTTTAGTCTCAATTATTCGAAAAAAATATGTATTTAGTAAATTTGCCTGCCAGCCGACGTCATTATCTTCATTTTATTAAATTCGTATACAAGCTCCAGTACGTGTATGAAACGCGTTAAATGTTTTATTGCGCACGCGCACTTTGTGTGGTCAGCAGCGGATCCAAAATTTCATATGACCATTGCTTCCCAACCTTCCTTACCATCCTTCAATAATCATCGGTAACAAAATAAAATAGTGAGACGTCCGTCAGTCTAGCCAAGTTCCCGCACCAAAAAGGTTGACAATTAATAATAATTTTGACTTCAATGATCATTAACTAAAACTGGTTTGTCACCTGTGATAATTTTATACATATTAAAATGTTCTACATAAAATCATAATCTAATTCTTTTATTAAGCGGTATAACCAGTACGGCAACATTAACTATAAATTTTATGTATTTTATTTCATGTAGGAAGTTTTGTATTAAATACGCATTTGTCAATTTATGTCTTATAGTTTTGTCGCAATTAAGTTTCGTGTTAGGTAGGTAGATATTTGGCAGTTTTATTGACAAACTGTATAGTTTCTCTTTTCGTATACCGGGTGGTTACGTAGCGTTTGGTAGGATTAATTTATATACCAATATATAAAGCTGAAGAGTTTTTAAGTTTGAGCGCGTTATTCTCAGGAACTATTAAACTGATTTTAAAATTATATTCAGTAAGTGCAATTAGCAAATTTATCCCGGGAAAATATAAAATGGGACTTCTATCCCAAAACTTTTTCACGCGGGCAGAGCCGCGAACAATTGTTAGTATTATAATAAAACTAAATAGTGAAATTGATACCCTGCACACGATGAATAAAAGAACTTAAAAACAAATTTAAATATATGGTATTTATATTTTGCTACTAAGGTAATAAAAATTTAAGCACGTATTTTGCTAAAAATTTACTTTTTTTATTTGCGATATTTTTCTAATTATAATATCTGTGATATTTTAATGGTCACATTGAAAGACACTTGTTATTTATAAACAATTTTAATTGAAAAAATATTTCACAATATTTCATAACATAATTTTCATGTATATTCATATTTTTAAATTGGTAGTTTTAATGCCTATAGAATATAAAATTGAAATGCCTTATACTCATTTATGAAATGTGACACAAGAAATTGAGATTTTTGAATATCTCACATATTGAAGATTTATTTGGTTGTTGTCATTACCTGTATAAAACAGTATTTAATATTAAGCTATTAACCTTTATGACAAATCGCTGACGTTGAAATCCTTGTATGACGTAAGATTTACACTTGTACTTTTTGTGGTCTTATTAATATGTTACTATTAACAAATTATCTCAAAACTATGTATCATTGTGAAGAACCTTTAACATTTTGAAGTATGAGTCATTAAAAAGTAACGTATATTTCAAAAAAAGAACATGTCGAACAAATCCTGCATAAAACGAAAGGTTGGTTACAATGAGGAAAAAATATGGTAGGAATATATTTTTCTTATTTCGACGACTGCATTTGCATTTGTAGGGTTGCGTGCCTCAAAATGAACTCTTATCGGATCATTTTGTTGTCCGTCTGTCTGTCGAGAAACTTGTTCATAGGAACACACAGGGGAATCAAGATGAAACTTGATTCTACGGGTCATTTTAACCGTGAAATAATTAAACTTGTAAGTCAACGAAATCCAAAAATATAACCGTTTATGTCACATATTTTACGATTTCACACGGTAACCAAAGCCTATAGGGCACTTCTTGTTGACCACGAATCATTAAATTTGGCAAGAAGCAATGTCTTACGGCATATGATAGGAAAGATTCTGAAAACCGTAAAGTACTTTCAGAATGAAAAAAGCGTATTTACTATTACGAACTTTAAGTTCGTAATAGTAGTACTTTTATTTGCGGTTGGTGATATGACCATGTATTAGGCATCGAACGGCATTTATGTTTGTCAAGTTTGAACTCATATACTCAGATAACTTGCTTAAAAGTTTGTACGGAACCTTCAATGCGCAAGTAAATTCGCACTTGTCCGGTTTTTTTATTCGTTAATGGTTTTTTTTATCTTTCTCACACATCACCGTACACGAGACGATTGTTAATTATTTATATGCAGCATGAAGTTAGCTGCGACTTCGTCTGTAACTTACAAGGAGTATTTATATGATTTTTATATTTTGTGAGAGGTCAATTTTAACATCAGAATGGTGGATTAGCTTTAATACAACAAAAATTATATATTTTTGTTAAACGTAATTAAACAAGTTTCAGCGTTGTTCGTGGTCAATTTCTATTGAACAATGTTTATAATTTATATGTACTATAATCAAGAATGAGAGTAAAGCGCACTCTTAATAAATTAATGACCTATTTCAAAATTATTAATTTGTGGCAGTCGTCGGAAAACTAATTTTTGTTTGCTAACTTTTTTTTGAAGTTGCTATAAAATTGAGCTTATTAAAGATAGGTAAATAATGAAACCTATAGCATGAAAAAAAGGGAAAAAACTAAAAGGTCGCAAACAGAAATTGGTTGTTTGACGATTCCCACAATTTGGCAATTTTGGAATGGGTCATTATTTTATTGAGAGTGCGGAAGTATGTTAGTGTTTAGTTCTGAAAGCAAAAGAAGAAATACTTACAGAATATGCTGACAGAGAGCCATCTGTGCCGGGGCCGTTTCATTGTGCCAGACCGACCTGTAAACAAAGAAAAAATATTTGTTTTAGTTATTATCTCTACTAAATAACTTGCTATTGCAATATTTTTTTCCGCTTGTTATAATATCACGGGTAATTCCATTAAATTAAAACTACAGCTAAGCTAGATTATATTTCTTAACAACACAGACTCAAACACCATTTTGTAACATACCACAATCGTTTGCCCACGAATTAAGTTTAGTTACTATTTTGCTGTCACTTTAAATACCAGAAATACCCTACTAGCCGATCTTATCCCAACATACCTAATTCACAAGCATGTTTATATTCACCTTACAGAATTCTCAGTTAAAAATATTTTGCAGTTTTACTTTGCAACAAACTTGCAATCAACCCGTCATTTTATACAGTTAAACGATGCAAATAATATTTGGAATGCAAAATTTCTTTGTTATTTGTGGCCAGGACAGTTACTTTCCTTTAAAGGACCCCGCTGTGCGGTATCGCGTGACCGTTTCGACTGACAAAGTTAAAGAGTTGTTTAAATATATTTCGACTCGATAAGAGTTGTTTTAGTGGTTTTGCAGCACTTTTTGGAATTAACTGTAAAAGATTATTGTGAAATGTTTATTAAAATGTTTCTTTGCAAGGCAAAGGCATTTTTAAAAGGCAAATGTAATAGTATGTCATCTAATTTTCTAACGCTTTATTCGCATAGTTCATACACCACATGACTATAAATTTAATTGAAAATAGCATAAGGTCTCGCCCAGACGTCGTTAATTTGTAGCTGAAATATTTTTCAATACGTAGGCACAAATATACTACTATGAATACACAAATATACTGATATTGTTGAAATTGCCGCAGCAATTTGCGAGTTCCCTAGTTGACTAAACTCGACAGCGTCTGCGCGACGCCTCAAAAAGAAATAAAATTAGTTTGTCTTACAAATGGTTCTTCAATTGCGATTAGATGCAGATACGCAGGATCCTAACAAATGCCATAAGTACATAAATAAATTGAAGATGTAACGGCGTATTCCTTTGACATACAAAATTGCGAAGATGCTTATTTAAATATATATTCAAATATTTTGCGTTCACCCATTTAAGAAATAAAATAAGACCTTGCTTTATTCCGAGATACGCCGCTCGAATCGTGACTGGAAACTTCTCGTTATAACCTAATAACTGAATATTGAAACACTACAATTACCATACGTTTTACTTTCGAAATACAAGAATGTAAAGCTAATTAAGGCTAGAAAGGTAATATGTGAGAATAACACCGGAATGGTATGCAGTTAACGATATAATATACTAGGGTTTGCTCGAATCGTCGCCCGCGTGTTAAGCCTTTTTCGCTAAAAGGTTCTTAAAACACTAGTTATTCTCAGGGAAAACTAATTTGTCTTTAAATACGTACATATGAAATATATACGAATAGCTAACATATTTAATATGTAGTTAAATACAAAAAATAACACCTTTGGCTGTTATAAATTACTAGCTTTTGCCCGCGGCTCCGCCCGCGTTATAAAGTTTGTCGGGCTAAAGTTTTCCGTTATAAAAGTCACGCTATATATTTTCCCGGGAGCCTATGTTCTTCCATGGGTCTCAAACTGTCTCCATACCAAATTTTATCCTAATACGTTGGGTAGTTTTTGAGTTTAACACGTTCGGGCAGACCGATGCAGCGGGGGACTTTGTTTTATGATATAATTTTGTAGAACTTTTTAAGAGGAACAATCCCGTCATACATTATTGTTGCATAACTTTAACCGTTTACGCAGCGCACGCAACAGAAGCTCTCAAAACTAATAAATTGTCCCTGTTTTTGCATCACGTTTCATTACTGCTCCGCTCCTATTGGTCATAGCCTGACGATATATAACCTATAGCACTCCAGGAACAAAGGGCTATCCAACACAAAAATTTTTTTTTCAGTTCGAACCGGTATTTCCTGAGATTAGGCATTACTGCTCCGCTCCTATTGGGTATAGCGTGATGATATATAGCCTATAGCACTCCACGAACATAGGGCTATCCAACGCAAAAATAATTTTTCAGTTTGGACCGGTAGTTCCTGAGATTAGCGCGTTCAAACAAACAAACAAACAAACAAACAAACTCTTCAGCTTTATATAATAGTATAGATTATAATAAGTATGTTATAACATCGATTTTCAAATACATTAAGTCGAAGGATGGAAACAAGCATGTGTGGGATCGACGGGTCACCCGATATCAAGTAAACAACGACCATGAACACATAGGAATTGAATTGACCTATAAAGATATATTGAACCTAAATTAATAAATTTACTTGTAAGGGCCTGTTATTTATTTATTGATAAAGTTACTGTTACTCTCACAAAGCTATGTCGTTTTGTTGGGACAATTCTTATTGTTTTTGCATTATTGACGTTTATGTTTTGTAATTTTTTATAGATTTTAATTTAGTTGTTACTTCTACTAAGTAATAGATGGTATTTTAGCTCAGTATCACCTCGGTGTCAGAAATTTGTGCCCGATGTGGCAATATCACATCACATTGTGTGGCAAAATATATAAACGAAATGTAGGTGCCATGGTTTCACCTCTGCCTACCCCTTGGGATGAAGGAGTACCTATTTATATTTTTTGTTACTTCTATAATTCATGAAGGCCCTAGCCAAATACTACAATGCTTTATTTGTGGATCCGATGTGATTTTTTCCACGCTTGGAATATTAAGACAATCTTTTTTCAACTTATCAAATATAGATACCTATTGATATTAACCGGTTACAGTTCCAAGTTCGTTGCGGATTCTGAGTAAAAAATCCAATAACCCATCAGGGAATCGAAACCGTGACCTCAGCATAGCAGTCATACCGAAATATATCTTCATTCCGTGCCAACTGGCCAAGTTGTACCAGGTTTTATAACGATTAACAATTCAAACAAAGCGGTGTAATGTATAAAAAGTATATCGAATCAAATCGGATTGGAGGGCGTTAAACTGTAGTCGCTCCTCGGCGTCCTTGCAAGTTGTTACTTTTACTACAATTTGTGATTACTTATGCGTCATATAGATGGCGCCACGTGTGTGTATCGCAAGGTAATGGAGGCTATCAATCATTTTGTAGACAATTTGTTAGATATTGTAAAGATACTGTACGTGTCGTCGCCTTCCTGAATCTAAGCCTTTCCGATGTTGTTTAATGTTTATATTATGATCATAATATTATAGTTGTTAAAGTTATTATATTATGACTAAAGTTCTGGGTTCGAATCCCAGGTCATTTGTGCCTGATGTAGGGATGGGCTCGCCCCCTATAACATAATGGGGCGAAACACATAGGTGAAAAGCTTGAAAAGTCCTGGTCACATCTCTGTCGACGTCTTCGGGAATAAAAGCGTGATGCGTGTATTATTATTGTTAGTTTTATCTGAACTACAGGAATAATCAGCTCGATAAGGTTACAGGACAAATAACATTGGGTCTATAGCGTTTCGAACTTTAAGAGTCTAAACAAAAGATTCCTTTTCCCTAATCATCTAGAACGAAAATTCTTCCACTATTTATGGGCATTGGAATATTAACCATCAATCTACTGCATATATTTAAGAAACAAAGCAAGAAAACTTCAATAACTATACTTTCAATATTTCGAAGCTCTATATAAATTAGGTTAAAATTACTTACTTAAAAAAATTATTAATGCGTATAAAATGATTGATATAGCGCAAGTGAAATCGGTTACAGCCCCAAGGTCAGGCCAGACCTAGGCAATGCGGTCACTGTGTAACCTACTCGGCAAAAAAGGAGAGTAACGCGTTACTCCATTTACAGGGTACTTGCAATCGTGTCAGGAATACCATTACGTTGACCAGTTACTAGTTATGTTCGCCTGGTACTTGGAAGGAAGAAAGAGAATAATACATTTACTGGTGGTCTCTCATATGTGAGAGTCCGCCTGGGTAGGTACCACTGTAATGGCTATTTCTGCCAAGCAGCAATGTTTAGTCACTGTTGTGTTCCGGTTTGAAGAACATTTTAGCCAGTGTAACTACTGGACATAATGAGACTTAAAATCTCATGTCTCACGATGGCGGTGGAGCACGGTGGAATACCGAACAATACTTTGTAATTCATGGTGTTTTTACTGTTTATGGGCGGTCGTATCGCTTACCATCAGCCGAACGGCAAGCTCGTCTCGTCATTTAAAGCAATAAAAAAAAGACACTGGTTATCTTAGCCTGGTACTCGGAAGGAAAAAAGAGGAAAATATGTTGGTAAATTTATAATTAAAGTATGTAAATTAAAGCGGCGATTTGTTGGTATTGGAACGGTCTGCCGACATGGAGATCCGTGGGTTTAAACCCAAGTCACATGTCTTGAGCTTTTCGAATTCTTCGATGAAGATTTTGAAGGTATGTGAAGTCTACTAACCCGCACAAGGCCAGCGTGTTGGACTAAGGCCTAACACTTCTAAGTAATATCTGCCCAGCAGAGGGATATTATTATTTATATTATATAAATTACAGAGTATTTACTTAAAAAACTAAAATAGCTTTAGCTTTTTTGCCATATAATACAATTCATTTGTCAGCTCATTTGTTTGATAAATCACTACATCGAGTTCAGGACTCAATCTCGCAGAGGTCATCAATAGGTAGGCAGTTTGTAATAACTTAGTTAACTAATTTCTGCGGAGCATACGAACTATAAATCATTTTTTAAGCCAGTGAGCGAATAGTTCCATGTTAATAAAGCCAAGCCACAGGAGAAGTAATTTAGTATTATCATTGTAAGTTGCTTTTTATGGTTCACAAATAGAGCTATGTAATGTTTTACCATAGTAAAAAAATAATTCTAATACAATTATTCGTAAAACGTTAACTATTGCTACTTAATTATTAATATTGTATTTTCATTTTATTGCTGTCGAAGGCAGATGAGTTAACATATAATGTAAGATAGTATTAATATCGATTCATTAACTGTTTATTCAATAAGTAACGTATTTTATTCGGTGGTTTTCGTAACGCGTATTTTTCCTTATACCTACCGTGAATTTTATAGCTTACGTTTTTGACTGGAATTTCAATTAAAATAATAATCAAACCTGCATCGAAGATCGTTCAGCCATTTTCACGTGACACGCGAACAAATTGACAGACTCTGGTACAAAGGTACATTACTATAAGCAGATTGCAATCTTTAAACAACTTATACGAGTATAATAAAATACATTATTATATAGTTCAATTGACCTTTTGTTTGTGACTACAGGAAGGTAAAGTTTTCTATAATCACCGGTGTAGGGTGCGGCCAATATTTTTATTCGCCTTAATCAGGTTTCGTCCAAAGTGGTTTCACTTTTATTAATTCTATTATGCATATGCGAAGTTTACGGCATATTTGAACTGTGACAGTGTTGAATAATTTAAAAGGTTTTTTATGTGTTTCGATGATGTCATTTGACAATGCGGTAGATTAAATGTCTTCATTATTTTAATTGATTATAATCAAAGATAGCTGAGTAAAATATAAAGAATTTTGGCTGTATGCTGCGCTAAAAGGGAGAATTTTAACAGTCAAGTTAATTTTTATTCCAGCAAGGGATTAAGTACGGGTGAAGTCGCGAAGAAGCTCGTAATGTATACCTAAAGTCGTTAACTGTGGTATTTGAAAAACAAACATCTGGAACACGGAGTGCAATCAATAATGTTTGGATCGTATTTACAGGCACAAATTACATCCATAATTATAATATAAATACAGTTCAAGGCAGGTGCATGAGATATCATTTTGTCACTGTCAGTAATTCTAAAAGCCAGGTCAACAATATTTCAAATCGACGATGTTATGCACATGCAAAGATATTTGGTTAATACGCAAGTTTATTTGTAGGTGTGTATATGGCTTTACATTTTATGGATTCAATTTTTTTTGTCGGCTCTGTACATTAGGACTTTATCGCCAACCTTTTGCCATATCTCTGTCAATGAAGACAGGTGGTCGACTGGTGTGTTTACCAAGACTTTAACTTGAAAAGTGCACCTCACTTCGGTATCAAGACATTGTGTATGAGACTTGACATTAAATATTCTTTAAATAAATAAAATATACTTTAAAATGTCCTATGTTTATTATAAGTACACGCCTTTAATTTGTCCAGTTTTTCTAGGACATTCTACATAAAGATCGTGAGTTATTTTATCGTTTGTCGGCAAACTAGCAAGTCAGTTCTATGTTAATTGATTTCAATATCCCATAAATACTCACAGAAGGATCATTAATGCAATTCCTTCAGAGATATCTTTGTTATACTGGGTCATGTTGGTACAATGAAGCTACATATATTTTTTTAATACTTAACACTTTACAATAAAATACTTGAATCGTAGATGTAAAATAAAAAAGTCTAAGTTTAGAACAAAATGAATATCAAACAAAGTAACATTCATTTTATACACTCTTATGCCATTACTGCTACTCTAAGAAAATTCGCAACGGCAACATCATACTTTCAATCACAAATATACTCACGCACATGTTATATGCGCAACAAACTAGAAATAATCAAAAATCAGAAAAGAAAAAACCGGGATTTTTGTTGTAAATATTCGTAATTCACGGATAATTTTTTTACAATGTTCGCAGACGTAAAGAACGCGTACGTGTTTTCATTTATGAACGTAATGTCAATATGTCCCTGTATTCAGGCACGGTAAAGTGACCCCACTGCACTTGGTTTTAAGGTTACAAATATCCTGCGTCCACCAAATAGAGACAGAAGAGGATTTTTTTGATTTTTGCTAACTTAACTCACTATAATGCAGCCTGGGTCTTCATCGGATGTCGTTCATCATTGTGTTACTCAAATACTCTCTAGGTCTATTTCTTTATAGAAATAGTAGCTTCTCACTCCTTATCAATTTAGTAGTAATACAAACCTACACGGCGGCGATAGCCTAGTTGGGTGTGGAACGGACTGCCGAGACGAATGTCCGCAGGTTCAAATCCCAAGGGCACACACCTCTGACTTTTCTAAAAAATCATGTGTGTATTCTTTGTGAATTTATCGTTCGCTTTAACGGTGAAGGAAAACATCGTGAGGAAACCTGCACATCTGAGAAGTCCTGTATAGGAATTTCGAAGGTGTGTGAAGTCTACCAATCCGCACTAGGCCAGCGTGGTGGACTAAGGCCTAATCCCTCTCAGTAGTAGAGGAGGCCCGTGCTTAGCAGTGGGCAAGTATATAATACAGGGCTGATATTATTATTTATTATTTACAAACCTACACTACATAGTCCCTTCGGTGTCGGCGTTTTTCTATTGCGTTACAAGAAATGAACCGTGACTGAATTTCAACTAGTTATGGTGATTCCATAACATAGACAATATATTTATGTCACGTCACAGTACAGTTATGCAACGTGACGGACAGACCGACGTGCTCTGGTTATTGTACGTGAGACCTACATTTCTAGCCCTTGTGGGATATGCTTAAGAGCTGACCATGATGGAGGGTTGAGCATTTTTATATTTGTTTATAAATTTTACCATGTTTCGATTAGGTGTATAGAAAATACGAACGCATAAAAATACGCTATAAACGTATTTATTACAAGAAATATTGAAAAACAATACTTCGTAATTCAAGATGGTGTTTCTACTGTCTATGGGCGGTCGTATTGCTTACCATCAGGCGACCGGCAGGCTTGTCTCATCATTCAAAGCAAAAAAAAGAAGACACCGCCATTGTCTAATTATATTTTGGTATTATTTGATATATAAACGAGGATCTAGTAAGTATTTACCCCTAGATTTCAGGAATCTTTAATCTCATAAATGTACAAATAAAATAAATACTCATAGAAGTTATTTTCGCATCTGCAGTCTCAGTGAAGATAATGTAACCTCAATTATTGGAGTCACAGACTCTGTGGGCCTTACTTGCAGTCGCCATTCGAAACACCTCAAGAATAATAAAACATAAAACTATTTTTATACTTATAGATAAATATATTGTGTTATTTGCTTTGTCTTTTTTATTCAAATGGAATATTTATGTTCGCATACATGAATCGTAATTCCGCAATGTGGTTGACATAGCATGAGGAAAATTGTGATTCCTTTCAAATGACCTAACGTTGGTGTCTTCTAAGGTCGATCTGATAGTGGATTGTTTAGAACATGGGTTCCATTTCAGATTAAATGATTTTTAATATGTTATATAGGTCTACTAATTGTGATGCCTACTACAATTCAAAATAGAATCTTTTACAGACATATCTTTAGAATTACTTGAGATATTAAATCTTCCACACATCCTTCAGCTAAAAAAATGCGTTCTATAATCTGATTAGTAATATCTATTACCGATTTCTTATGTTTAGGCGAATATTAAACATTGAAATAAAACTATTTACGGATTTTATAGCGGTAATTTATATTGTTATTTTCTCCGACGTTTCGGAGACTGCAGCCATCATGTGTGCGGTCAGTCTGTTCCGTAACAAAATAGTTTTATTTTAATGTCTAACATTCGCGTAAACATAAGATATAATTATACGAAACATATATTTTATTTGCAATATCATTAGTCCTATAATGTTATAATTACTGTTTTAAAGGCAGCATGATGCTCCAGAGGCCATATATTCATTAATCTCTTCGATAAATTATGGCTGACATGCAATTAAGTTAATAGCGTCAACTTTCCGCAGATCGGTATTTATTTTATATATATACCAGGGCCTTTATTCTGTATGATAGTGTAAACGCGTAACGCGGCCGTGTCATGTTATCTTCGAGAAATGTGCGTGGAATGGTATTCTGTAAGCCAAATTTCGATAGTCCAAAACGTGATGTGTTGTGTTACGTGCTTGTTACGCACTGTTAAAATAACGTGCGGGATAGTGAATAAGGCCCCTGGATCCACACCTATCAGTGCAGTTTTAATTACAAGACGCATTGCTGTGCTAAATATGAAGTAATGCTCTATGACGGAGTTCAGGCTGTACTTCTACAATACATAACAAACGTTTACTTAGTTTTTGCTTCACTAAAACAAAACTTCTTTCATATTTCGATGCTTGAAAGGCAATCATATCTAAGCGACAAATATACTGAAAATGTATTCTATAAATATTTAGAATTGCCATATTTTTCTGCGTCATTTGATCTAGGTTGTGTAGGTCTAGGACAATTTTAATATCATTAGGCTATATCTTTATAAAATAAAAACTTTAATTGTTATGAATTTTCATATTAAAATCGAAACTTTAAATCACTCTACTCAAAAATTTACTGATTGTCACTTAGATCTAATTGCCTTCAAGCGTCGATTTATATTTATAAACTTACACCCACATTGTCTCATCTCTGCATCACCCAAAGGTTGTCTGTTAGAAAATGCCTCAGGCTTTAAGTTTACCTGTATGCATCTACTGTATATAACGTTTAAATAAATAAATAAACTTCCTTAATAATAGCTCTATATATAATATTATGATTTATTGCTATGGCAGAGTGTATAAGCTGTGATTTTTTTTAAATAAACATAAGCAGAGAACACAAACCCGACGCGCATAACTAAACGGATTTTTGTAGCGTTTCATATTAGGTAGGTTTTCAGAGTAAATTCCAAAACGCTCCTTCCTTTCCTATTCTCTCTATTCCTTTCTTTAAGGCCAGACACACATCCATGCTTATTCTGGATTTATAGGAAGGAATGACTTAATGTCAGGTGATATATTTGTTTGTTTACGGGCTGTGTATTGCAAATTATAATAAATATACTGAATGCATAAATAGTACATTATAAATCTACGGAATTGCTAACTTTGATTCGCAAGCAGAGAAATCCAAACTTCGGTAAGATTTTGAATCGACCATCGCAGAGTTATCTGGGATTATATATTTGTCTCATCTAGATAGTTCGGTAGACTCAAATTAAATCACATAATTCGGTGGATAGAGTAGCATTGGCGAAGTGTTCATATAAACCGATTCCTGCGGGCTTCCCTTTCGTAATTTATGTAAAATCTAATTATCATTAAAACAATTTGCAGACCACATTTATGCATCCTTATATTAGTACTTAAAATTTCACCCTTCGCCACTGTAGAGCGATTATACATTTGTCTTATCTAGATAGTTCGATACCCACAAATTCTATCACATAATTCGATAGAGTCCTTGGCTATAAACGAAGCCGAACGCTGTGTGATAGCTAAGTGATATTAGGATAATGCAATAGAAACGCACACATATCAATCTATCTGTAAGCGCGCCGCTCGGCTGCTCACTTTCACTCAACGCGCATCGGGATAGATATAAACACGCTAACTCATGTGGTTGGTGGATAGCAAGAATATTTTCGCATTACAAGTCCCAGTATGATAGATATCAAGAGGTTTAAAGTTCGATTCTCGTAAAGAGATAAGATTATAGAAGCTATGAATATTTCATTTCAATTGTTACATGTGGCACCGAAAATTAAACCTAAAATTACTTAATTTTTTTTTCGTTGTCTTACACTGCGCTCATCACTCTAAGAGACAAGATATTCTCATAAAGCCTATTAAGTTTGACTATAATGTCCTTCAATACAAAATAATAGTGTTTATGTACGATGGCAAAATAAAAGATGCAGTGATACCTATCAACCGAAACAGGCTAATATGTGAGATTACACATAAATAGGTTGTAATGACATAAGTAATCTGATTAATACGATAGATATGATGTACTAAATAATACTACTGGTATCTATAAAGATTTCTTCACTTCAAAGAAAGGCAGTTAGTTACTTAACGTTATGAGACAGCAAAAGATGCCGAGATAGGGATTGTACAGACGGATATATCGGTGACAGGCGTCGATTCGCGATTTAGGATCAACTAATGCTTAACAAGTTACATTAAATTGTAAAACATTCGTCAGTTTTAATGAAATTTCAGAGGTATAAATAAAAAATAATTTTGTGTAAAAAAATAATTTGATATAAAGGCATACAGACATACACACTGAGAACTTCGCGCGTTTAAGGTAGAAGAAAATAAGCAAAGAAGACCCATGGGTCATCCATTGAAAAGAGAACACTAGAGTTTCTTGCCCGCTCTTCCCTAGTGTAAACTGCTTTCTGAACTGATGTTAGGGTAAAAAATTTACTGAATCTAAATAATGTTTCACATTTTACAGATTAAAAAAAATAATATCATGTTAGGAATTGTTTGTACTAACTACTGCCATGTTGCCTCGCGTGTTTCAACTGAGTGAGTGAGGATTCTGATGGAAAGGAGTAAAGGCGATTTTATTTTGTTTGTAACGTAGTTTCCTATGTTTGATTCTGTACATTATTTTATATGTAACAGAAAACAATATAGAAAAAATCTGTTGAATTATCATGAAAATTAGAAAAAAAAAGCAGCTATTCATATCCTCTATCTCTTTTTCACTCACGTAGCGTTATGGCCGGTGATACTTAGTGACGTCACAGTTTGTTATTACTATTATTTACATCGCCTTTCACCAAATTTAAAAAGTTTATACCTTATCAACTACCCTATTGGGTGTGCAAACATTTCGCACACTATCCTCATTGATATGTCAAAGTATTCGAGGATAAAAAAAATTGCAGTTACTACTTATAGAGATAGCAATCGATTGTAGACGTTGCTCATCGTTTTTACTTTACGTCAAGTTTCAAACACATTTTATAAAGCAAACGCTCGTAAACATAAATTTATTATTCGAAACACGCCCAGTGCCTTTCAACGTTCCTTGAAACAAAGAATTCTTTGAGAAACCACATTGTATCAAAGTATATTTATTTGTTTTATTTATTATAGAAACCGCTTTGAGTGAATACTGATGAGGGGCATAGATCATCAGATAAAAATATACAACAGAAATACAAACTATTACATTAGGATAATTCCATCTAAGTCTTATAAATTGTTAAATCGCGCAACTAATTTTGCTGAAGCAACTGTTACAAGTGTAGTGTTTTTCGGCAACAAGTTGACAGCGTCTACGCGATTCCTTATGTATGTTATTTATCAACATTATCAACATTAAAAAATACTTAACAGCAGTGCCGTCGTTTCTTTGCGTTGCGATGTTATATTGCATAGCTTTGGTGTTTGCTAATCTTTATAATTAAGGTTAAATCAAAGGTAAACATTACATTCAAAAAAGTATTGTCAAATCAATAATATACAGTAATAAATAACCAACTGAATGTTTATTACATAGGAAGTTAATCACGAGACTGTTACACACAACTATAACGAACATAGAAAAGAAACAAGTTTTCATGCCATGGATTGAACTGGACCATGGATTATGAAGGCTGAAATCTTCGAAACATCGGGAGAAAATCGTATTGTAAAAAACAGCGATAAAATCCGAATTATAATTTTATTTCAATATCTAATATTCGCGTAAGCACAAAAAATAACTACAACGAAAAGAAATCATTTTAACTGATAAATATTTAAAGATGACGAAATAGTTTACTTAGTTGAAAACTTGCTCTCTTTTGTACAGACTTTTTAGTCTATTTGGAGACCTAGTTAGGGTTTTTGTGTTATTTTGGGTCGATACCAACAATGGGCCGGTCTTTAATTTAGTGTCATAAGTCCATTACAACATGGCGAAAAGTATTACAATAGTGTTCAGACCAAATTTACTTTTTTAATTCAAACTTGAAACTTTTTATGACATTTAAGTTGGTTTAGTAATCTAATCTCGCATCTTTGTTTATGTCCATTATTTTGTACGATACGACTTTATCATTTACATTATAGGGTTGATTGGTGATATATATTCTTACATATTATATAAAGTCTCCTGCGTCGTCTGTGTGAATGCAATAAATTTAAAAACTGCCGAACGGATTAAGATGACATTTGGCATGAAGATAGTTTAAGACCCTGGGAAGGACAAGACTCTCGGTGCCAGATCATAAATGTATGTAAAAGTTAGATTAATTATTCTTTACGCCACCTATGCTCTCGACATTTTGACACAACTAATAATATTGCCAAATAGCTATTCAATTAAAATATTGCGTAGAATAACAACAACTTTCTTTCGAGAACCTTCTTGCATTCCTTTTAATTACAATAACAAAATAAAAAAGTCATTCATAATGGTTTCCAATTTCCAAACGCAATATCCTTAAACAGTAAAACAAGTCATCAATTTGTTTGTTTCCAATTATAATTATATAAAGGCTGACTCAATAAATCATAATATAAATGAAAGTGTGACAATGGAAACGCGTAATTTTACGCAACCGTGGAATGGAGTCGTTGCGAACCGGTACGGCGCAAACCGGGCGCGGCGACTAGTCGACCTAATGATACCGTTGCAAAAATGCAATTTAATATTGCACTCCAGATAATTACACTTAATTAGTCAACGTCGTTTTAGATTTTCGTGATCATAATAGAAATATATATCTATACATGTTATAAATGAAAGTCTTCAAAAGTCGTGTGTTTGTATGTGATAGATTTGCTCAAAATCTGCTCAACGGATTTCTCTACGGTTTTTATTAAAAGATAATGCAATTCTTCAGGAAAGTTTAGGTCAATAGTACATTACAGTATTAAAATAAATTTACTGAAATATTACGATTACTGTTAAGAGGTTGCATGATTATAAACAATCTCGTGGGTCGAGTTTTACGCGGGAAATACTTTGTGACACTGTTTTTAACACGGGCGAAGCCGCAGGCACAGCTAGTCATAATATATTTTTATATATTGCCGTACAGGGTCCACAATTATGTAGGTACCTAACAAATTTGCAACATCAATTCGACATAACTGCAAAAAATTGAATTGGATAATACGTAATATTGAAGCTTTTTTTGACACTACGTTTGTTACCCTGGCAAAGGCCGGCTTATACAAACACACTGGACTTTTGGGTGAGTGCTTTGGGCGCTGGCAACACTTGAAAATTATGCGACCATGTTGAGAGCAACTCATTAACGGGTTATGAACCTCGGCTCAAGGCTGTCACTGGGAAAGGATGAGGTATCAAAGATAATGGAATGGAAGCTGTATCTTTATGATAATTCAAAAATAAGTAGTGGGTTATATTTTAAATACTGTTTCCATATTTGATTCGTCTGTCGCGTTGTATTGAAAAGTAATAAACCATGTCCATGCGTTTAGCAAACTAAATAATTTTACTTATGCATATGTTTTTTCAATTACCCAAGTAATTTTTACAATGATACAATCTCATCTCAAATCATTTTCTTTCATATTATGACTCCCACCGTAAAAAATTAAATTGGATTATTAAATCAATCACTGATTTCGCAAATGTTGAATAATAATAATTATCGTGTACAAAACAAAATAAAAAGTGACTTAATAATGTTTTGTATAGGTACTTGACTTAACAAAAATATGTTCGTACAAGGCTTACGTTGTTTTATTTATTGACTCCAAAAACATATTGTATATGTTTATTTACCATTTTTTCTTCTTAATATAACTCAACGTTACCTGTTTCGAAAAATTTGGCAACATATCCGATGTCAACAGGGTTATGTGTGCGGTTAAGCAAAAACTTATTTACTTAAACATAGACGGTTTAAATGGCCATGAGCCAACATGTTTAAATATGTTTTGTAAATATTTTAAACTATTGACATATTTCGTTTTACATACGAATATACCAGTCAGTCATAGATGTAGCTGAACAAATTCAAAACTTCAAAACACTTCTACACATTAATTTTTATCGATTTTTTTTTCTTTTTCTAATACAAAATGAATAGTTTCAAGTTTATTTTAGTGAATAAATAATATTGTTGATACAGAGACAAAAGTTTAAAGAAGATTTTAAATTTGTTCAGCTACTTTTGTGGCTGACTGTACATTACATATCCAAAATATATATTATTGTCCTTTAACCTTGATGGTATAGAGTCGCAATTAATGCAATCACTTTTCGCCTAACGATTGTCATAATATATGTTTTATAGGGCAGATGCATCTCGCCATATCGGACATAAATTTCCACCTTGGGATCTCACAAACCACCAGTTTTGCCGCAGAGTGATGCTTTTTTTTTGTTATCTTAGAACGCAGACGAAGTCATTAACAGCTAATAGCTAGCAGATATGCATATTGTCCTGTTTGTCTCCGCGAGCGTTTATTACTACCATAAATGTGAAAGACTGTGACGAACTGAATGCAGAATCATTTATCCGGAATAGAATGTTTAGCACATGTATAGATCATATCTTGGATGAAAATAAATATAAACTGTACTCAATTTATTCCGAAAAAGATGAGAAACGCGTGCGAAGCAACACCTAGTATTAAAACTTAATAAAACACTAATTTTAGTTGCCAGACGAAGTTATTTCCCAACAGACTCAAATCAATAAACTTACTTCTTGTTACCGACATTTCAAGACTATTATATCACACTCTTATAAAAAGTGCATCCGGATTCAAATCCCAACCTCGACGCCGGTGTCGAATCTATTAGATAGACAAACAGGACAGGAAGTATGTTGTACATTTATCGATGTAGTGTAAAGTGTTTGTTACATAAAACTGTTAACACGTTGTATAAGACCGGGGTTTGTTTGTGGCTTTATATTTTATTAAAAAAGATAATAGATTAATGCTAGATGTAATAGACTGATGATATTTGAATGTCCAGTTTTTTATACAAGTAATTCATGCAACGATTAATTTGCTCGGTTGATGGTAAGCTATACAATTGAGTGCTTAGAATGCGGGAAAATACACGTCACGATGTGGTTTTATTGGTATTGGTTGAGAGACTTACACGTGACTGACATTGGTCTCTTGGTCAATCACAAACATTAAAATAAAACGATGTCAACTTACAACTTACTTTTGGCAAATTCTAAGGGGGTTTAGTCATAAAAAATAAAATCGTCCAAAATTATAAACTACAAAACTCTACACTTAACTTTGGTTAGCAATGGTCTTTACCCTAAGAAGTAAGTGGTCTCATTAAACCCAATGAATACATTAGCTAAATAAAAGTCCTTTAAACAATATAAAAGAGTGTTTAATTATTATTTTTAATGTATAAAATAGAAACCATGCCATTTAAACAATAAGTTTCATTAACTAAAAGTAGCAAATACATCTATATTTCACTCCAAAGTGTTGCTTCAAAAATACATTCCAAAGCTCGTGTCACGTGGTTCCCGATATCACAAATTGAGAAATCAAATGAATACTCTCTGTACGGTAGTGTGGCTGAAGAAAACCCAGTTCCTAACAAGGCCCACCATTATTGTTTTTTTTTTCGTGTTGTAGCACAAAACCTACAACGATTTTTGTTAGTTTCCTTATTTTCTATATGCAGTGATATGCTACAATTTCATTATAAACTTTTTTTTCATGAATATTATTTAAAAATGTGCAGTCAATGGGTCCGTTACCTTACTATTTATTTTCCGTAAACATTCACAACCGAGCAACCAAACAATATGACATTGTAATTTAATTAGCGTCTACGTAATCTCAGATAGAACTGGGTAAAAAGGTCACCGTCGTGACATAATAATTCACACTTGAAAATATATTTTACACAAACGCCTTTACGAGGTGGTTAACGCGTCATTAGGGAACTTATACATTATGTACGATTCGAATCGGACAAAATCGGAATAGCGGAAATTTGGACCGAATTTAGTTATCAGGTAAAATTAATATATCTATACTCTAACTCCACTCCATTGGAACTCAGATATTACTCAGATACTTATTAAGCTTTTTAATGTTATTCAGATATTAAAAAGCTTAATAAATTAGAATATAACTACTCATGTTAAAAGCAAGGATTTTATTCTCTGAATTTAGTTCGAATAGAGTTTCTTAGAAACGCTTTACCTTGCAAATCTCGGATGGATATCGTCACAACATTTACCAAATTGTCAGATAAAATGATTATATGGCCTCAAAGGATGCCAGTAAATGTCATATAAATAATACGATTAAACTCAAGATATGATTCTAGATAAAATTTAACAGATATTGTATGAATCTTTATGTGTGTCACCATTTTTATGATTCTACGGAGCCTGATTATCTGGTCTATAAAAATATTCTTAAACTTCTGGCTATATAAGGATTTTAATACAGAGATTAGGAGCATTTTATGATCCGCTAAAATAAATTTATTTTAATTTTAGATAGATGTATATAGTCAAAGGTTATAACGGTATTTAAAATTCTTAAAACTGATTAAAATCATTTACAGTTTTGAGTTCTAAGATTATATAGAGCGGACAGTGGGAAGATTGTCATACCAAATTTTTGCGCTTATTTAATGGTTACTCAATTTACCCTGAAATAGCGAAACATCAATGTAAAATACTGCATATTTTTTTCCATATTATGATTTGCACGTTTTTAATGCGAATATTAGCATATTTTCTGTAAATTTATCATTATGGAATTATCTAAGGACGCTGCGATCTTGTCATACGGACATTTCAAATAAGACTTATTACCAATTGGTAATAACTTTTGGTGCAACAATTGGGCCCTGATGTCCGGTATATAATTAACTATATTAACTAGTTTTATATCTGCATTATACAGACATATGGGTAAAGCTACATTGTTGAGTAAAATGAAATATATTTTATGTGAACTTAATTATTTACTAATCTCTGGTAAAAAACATATAAAGGAGTGTTGGACTAACGGTCAGTTTTAAATACTATTTAGTTAATAACTCATGCTACCTTAAATCAGTTAAGATATTGTAATTATGGCCCTTGGCTATAATGTATGAGGACAGCAGTCAGTCAACTGTACTAGAAACTCTGTATGTGGTCAGCATTGCAGTCAGTAGTTCGGAAAATTATGTATACATAGCTTACATCGGCGGCGATAGCCTAGTTGGTAGTGGAGCGGACTGCCGTGACGAATGTCCGCAGGTTCAAAACCCAAGAGCACGCGCCTAAGACTTTTGACGTGTGCTTTCTTTGTGAATTATCGCTTGCTTTAACAGTTCAGGAAAACATCATGAAGAATGCATACCTGAAAAGTTCTCTACAAGGATTTCGAGGGTATATGAAGTCTGCCAAGCCAAACTCGGCCAGCACGATGGACTAAGGCCTAATTCTTCTCAGTAGTAGAGGAGGTCGGTGCCCAGCACCGGGACAGTATAATACAGGGTGGATATTATTATTTTAGCTTACATTGGGATGATTAATCCGTAATCATTGGTAGTTACAACAGTATCCTATTATTATATACTGTACGCTGACAATCCTGGATCGTGTAATATTGAGGTTTTCTGCTCGGTATCGGCTCGAAATCTCGAATTTGAGCCCAATATCACATTATGGGACAAAAGTATCTGGCTAAAAGACGGTGTAGGTACTAGTTGCGCCTCTGCCCACCCCTGCGGAGATAAAGATGTGATCTACGTGGAAAAACCAAGTAAAATATTGACTTTAGTAATTTTATTTCATAAAACTGTACAATTTTATTAGATTTTAATGTGAGTCGTATCGAGTACGTAATATTATATTACTCCTTGACATCATTAATATTCACTGACAGCATAATGTAAGTCACTAGGCCAAATAAAGAGCAAGTAAAAGTTTTAGCAACGGAAATAAAGCTGTCTGTTAATCCGAAACGTAATTCCCATGACATGTTACGTGAGGCCTGTGAATGGCAGCCTTTATATCGAATACAATGAGCATTCATATGTTACTCGTGGCTAAACGTGTCTGTTGGAGTTTTTGTCTCTATTTATGATCAATTATAGCACAATATTTTATGTACGTTGGGATAGTATAATATATTTTTATTTAATTATTAAGTACGTAAAGAAAAGCCTAACTACATTTAATCTGACAAAACCCTATCTATTTACTTTTTAAGAACAAATACCAAAAAGGTTTTAATACGACAATTAAAAATTCTTCCTAAATAAACATCACATATAAGCTCATAATACATCATGGGAATAGACATTATGAAGCCGTATGGATACTCGCGTCTCTACCTAACCTTTCAGTTTTGTTTTTAGTACAATATTCTTAATCGCTCATTCAAACATGTAAAAAGTAGAATTTTACCTGAGTATTTTTACGTAAGTTTTCAACAAACGATGGTCTTCAACCCGATCATGGGATTAAATAATTTTAAAGCCTTAAAAAATGTTCTGTTTAGTCCATTTTTACGATTCGATAGCAGCGACTGAGATAGTTTATCGAAAACGGTGGTTAACCCGGCCAACTTACATCAATCTTCTTTAGGAAACCCGATTCTTGGTAATTCTGACAATATGAAAAAAGAAACTCGATAAACTTACATAAAGGATTTCCAGATATGGAAAACGATTAAGTGTCTTCTAATTAGTATCTTAATGGAGAAGATCCATGTGTTAATGTTTTCATCTTTGTGTAGGTCATCCGAAAGTCACACTAATAAAAATATTTTTTTGTTGCCAAAACAGTTAATGCACTGCAATGCAATGCAATATTCACGCTTAGAATATTTAACTTATCTTTATTAATCGGTTTTGAGTTAAATAAACCGTAGTACTGTTATATATAATACTACGAAGTGTGAATAAATTAATCATGATTGTAACTTGGATAAGAATCTAACATATTCATTGAACTATCTTAAATCTTTTAAAGAAAACAAGTCTATATATTATTACTGTTTTTATATTGTAAGGTCGAAAATCGCTTAATAATTTTATAACTGAGATAAAATTTGTTCTTCTGACCTAATGAATAATGTTTCGTAGGTGGAAAATGTTCATCAGTCCTTATTTTGTAGGAACGAACATCGTTCGTATGTGAGAGTTAATCTGTATAGGTATTGTCAAATTGTTTATTATTGACATCAAATGGAAATAATCGAAGCGGGACCATGTGTACAAATTATGACATCCAAGAATTACGACTAAACTGTAAGGTAGGAAATTTTAAAAGAGTTACATTGTTTAGTAGGAACTAAACATTACGATACTACTTCCTAGCTACAAATAATTATAAATAACCACAGTATAGCACTCCAGCCGGTCATCAAGATGATAAATGACGTCAACAACGTATAAGTACTATTTGTTACGGATTAAAGGACAATGTAGCCTGTGCAAGTGAATATTAATCATCATCATCAATTCAGCCGGGTATCGTCCACTGCTAGACATAAGCATCCCCCATTGAGCGCCACAGGGATCGGTTCTGGCCCGCCCTCATCCATCGGACTCCGGCGACCCTCACCAGGTCGTCGGTCCATCTCGTGGGGAGCCTGTCTACGTTGCGTCTCCCGATTCGTGGTCGCCGTGTGTCCTTTAAAATGGTTCTTATTTCGTTTTCACAAAGAACTATGACAGAAAAGACTTACCTTGTTTTCACGACTAGTAATTTCATACCATTTTGGGGTAGGTCCCGCGTCAGATATAAGATAAACTCTTGTTATTTTAAAAAAATCCAGCTTTGCTTAGACGTTACAGAGGCAGGAAAGTAATTAAGCAACAAGGATTAGGCGTTATTGTATGCATATTACCAAATGAATCATGAATTTAACGTACCTATATAAAGTATAAATTCGAAAGTTGTTTCATTTAACCTCTTAACTTTGAGACCGATTAATCAACTTTAGGCATGCAGTTTGTGTGACTGCGTTAAATGTTTCCAAGGTAACGCTAAATGTCTTTACAGCTAATTTACTCGATTAAAGAATTTCAATAACGCAAACATTGGCAAAAACTGCGACATACTATTTATTTTTATTTATTATATTTTACTCTTAAATGAATGCGATTGATTGGGAAAATGATTTAATGTTTAATGTTAGAAGTAAACAGTAGCTACTGAACGGATTTGGATGAAATTTAGCATACGGACAGTCTATGTCCTGTATTGATATATACACTACATTTTGTCCCTTTAATTTGCTATCATGGGAAATATTTGAATTTTAAATAGATGGCCCTGGCTTCTTACACATGGCGTTATGTATCACTAAAGTCATTTAGGGATTTTTGGGTAAGAAATGGAATGAAGATTAAGTTTTTTTTTATTTTGTAGGGATGCCTGCAGTCGACATCGGAGGAAACCAGCTAATGGGATATTGGAATACCCCAGCCTAATGACTGCAGTAGCCCAGATGAGTGTGGGGAAAGGATGGAACCTTCTGTGATGGGCGGAGGGGGAAAAGAAATGTCTGCTGGCTCTTATAGACAATGTAGGTGGAATTACTTTGTATACCTTTACTTCAACAATTAAACGAGCAAACACAGATCATCAGTTCTAACTTATCTGACTTAAAGCTGCAGAGATAGCCGGCCAATTACCAGGCTACAAAAACCTTATCTAAAACATAGATGTAACTATAACAAGCGAAGTAAGATCCATATAGATCTTCAACAAATATAAATGGGTACCTATACAATTAATTTAGGATGATTAAATTTACAAGGCCAAATAGCGTAGGAATCAATTGATCACGTAATTCCATTCCAGCGATACCAACTGCCCGTTTTACAAAAATACAGGTAAGAACACATGCAAAAGTTAACTACCAATATGGCCTTTTTATATTACATAAGAAGCACTTCTGTCTGTATTTATGTGGGATGACCTAAGTAGTTGCGTAAGGCATTGTTGGTTACATTGCATAATTATTATTGCCAAGTCATACGTACGGAGAGTATGAATAAAAATGATATTATTTTTTTATGCACAATTTTCTTATCGCGATGGTAATTTAATTTTTTATGTATTTTTTCTTATCGTCAACATCTTGTTGTGTTAAATTTTGGTAGTTTGGAGTTATAATACAGTTCTTTCTTTCATGCAGCTTCCATGATTATCTCTACACCACCCTAAGGTTGACTAGTAGAGAATGCCTATGGCATTAAATCTACCTGTATTCTTTTGTATATGAAATGCTAAATAAATAAATAATTTCAATACGTTTGTCCTTTCTAGCATCGTCCAGCTGATGATTTGGATTTATAGACACTTATATACTATTCAAAAATAAACATGTTGGCTAAGATAGATAAAAATAGCCTTTTAGCTAATCTGTTAAATGATTGTAAAACCGGTATTTAATAATAACCAATGTGACAGTTGTTATTATACTATGGGTTTATAGAGTATTTTTAGAACTCAGTAATAATGTTTCGCGAATGAGTGGTATATGAATGCATTAAAACAACTTTTGGATATAGGATCAAAAGAAGTTTATATGAGAATCGAACTAGCACGCCATTATAGATGCCATCAATTAAAACATACCAACAAACAAGTTCTCAATATTAATCAATATTGTTTTCGTTGACAATGTACCAGGAGCGCATAAGGCCGGAGAATGTCTGCGTATGCGACCTTACACCAACCGGACACTCGGAGGTCGCCCGCTGTGCGCTAGCGTCGTGTAGACACGACTTTAACTACGAAAGTGACACCTCATTCATATGTCAAATTAGGTTTTATGTGGGTGGTATATGACTATGTCAACATATCTACCATTAACAGGTGAATATAATTTTGTTATGAACATTATAATATAAACAGAAACTTTAACCAGATACAAATATAATTAAAATGCATAATATACTATAATATACATCGTCTATCAGCTGTTACAGAATATTATGAGATAAGTACTTTTCTTTCGCTAATAATTACTCTAACATTAGAGCTACTAAAATATATCATACCTAATAATGAATAAGTAAAATCTCTTTTATTGTAACCCTTTGCAAAAGTGTTCAAATTATAATGAAATAAAAGACATATCTGTAATTTTCTCATATCTACATACCTCTGCCGCGACCTTTCGAGACTTTATAAAACAGTGCAAAAATAGTCATACTTAAGGACGTGCGGGCGATTTTAATTAAATGTATTTATTTACCTTTAATAGCCATAATCATGTACACATTCTACACCAGTGAAATATTGAAGCTGTTTTTTTTTTAATTTTTAATACTGATGCTGCTCTGAATCTGAACTTTGTGACACCCTGTATAATTTGGTCTGTGTATAGAACAATCCTGATTTCGGTTTCCAGGCTGGGCAAAGCTTTGTGCGAGTTTTCCCATATACTTCACTCGGGACTGAATCTCTCAGATGGAGTTAACATCAGCCACCAAAACTCGCCGAAGAAAGCCTTATGGTTTGGCGCGGGTTTTCTCGGTATTACAACACATACTCACCGTATGTGTTTGCTTGCACGGTGCTGTACTCAGAAGCGTCGATATTGGATCGTAAGACCGGTGAATTCAACATAAGCGATCAGTTCAATAACAATAAAGGTGGTAATTTGTAAAAAAAAGTCAAATGGTTTCCGCAACTTTGGATAGAATTTGTGTTTTTACAACTCGACACATATATTTTGAGCTCATTGTTCTGTTTGATTAACGGTTTTGTTTACGATAGTAATTCATCTATCATATTCGGAGTCCATTTTTAAAAATAAACAATGTGCTTATTTTGAGCTTTGACACACCTCTCTACAAAAATCAGTTTAACTTTAGTCGTTATACAATAGCAACGAAACAGACAGACGTCTCTAATCAATATAATTTTGTAGATAATATAATAATTAAAAAAAATTGATGTCGCAACATGATGCGATGCTATTGAGGATATTTGTATCGTTTAGATAGATTACAAGCAAGGTTAGAATAATCAGAAATGTGAATATAATTAAGACCCATTATTTAGAACTGGTTTGTCAGTTTATTGACAGGTATGTGTGAAGAATTAATTGACACAATACCAATTAACAAATGGCTAAAAAGTAGAGTTAATCTAATGAAGAGTACGACCTTTCAGATCAATGATATTAATATAATAATGAGGTAGATATTTTATTAGCTCGTGCAATTTTAAGATTTGAACTTGTGCCAGTTAGGACTTATCTATACATTGCATAATTCTTTGCCAATGTATTCAAATGCGTATAGGTTCACAGGGAAGACCAATAATGCCAAAATCGCACTAACGCCCGCCATTTTGCAAAATGCCTTCTAATAAAAACAATACATTTTTACGATATCGAAATAGTATCACAAATCAGAAGACTCATCAAAAATGTATAATCGTGAATTCGCCACCGTTTCATCATAATAAGCAAACTTTTACAAGACAGCAATGAAAACGAAATCAATACAAGCGTATCCAATCGATTAGTTGTTTGCAACCCGAGGTCGATTACACAACTGCTTCATATTTAGTAATTTATTACAATTTAAATGTTTGTCGCTAAGTTAGACTGGTCTTAAGCTTGGAGTAAGCCACGATACTACACACCGTACACTTGTATGTGTTGTGAAATACCAAACAATGCTTTATAACATTGTAGCCAGTGTAACTACTGGACATAATAGGACTTAACATCCGATGTCTCAGGATGGCGGGCGCAGTAGAATACCATACAATACTTTGTAATTCAAGGTGTCGGATGGTGTTTCTACTGTTTATGGATGGTCGTATCGCTGACCATCAGGCGAACAACAAGCTCATCTCTGTGGTATTCTGTTTATCCGACCTCACGAAAAGAGTGCATCTAATTGCCTTATACACGGAATCTGGTGATATCTATACTGAACTCAAATAATAAAGTCCAAGGAAGAGATATCAATTTAACATAAAAAATATTAGCAGACGTCCTTATCTTCGAAGGGTTAGGCAGTAGCCCAACATATTACCGAGATAATATTCATCCCATGTGATAAAAAAAAACTATTAAAAATCAATTTTGAACTAAGAAAATATGTTACTACGTACTTTACAAACAAATAATTACAACTTGCATATTATAAGACCGAGGTAGCCGATTTGCGACACAGAGGCGAGTGGGTCAGCGCGCACGCATCGCGCACTTCGCTCGGCTACTGAATGACAACAATTGTAACCACGCAACTATTGTGCAATTAAAAATTGCCTTATCGGCTTTTTGATACTTTCACGAGTTTTAGAGTTCAATACGTATGAGGTAACAGTTTTTATAGTTGTTTTGGAACCGGAAACTATAAATTCTGTATCAATAATAGAGTTTCAAAAATACCAATGTAATAAAATAAAAATATTTTTATAAACATTTAAATTAATGAGAACTCGTGGTAATGCAACTAAATCTCATGTACTTCTACGAACATACGATCGGTGCCATTCATAACTATTAATATGCCGCGACGTTACTATTATCAAACTCGAACGATTAAAATATATTAACTTTTTATTTTAAATTATCAACAGCAACATTTATTTGTCCTATAAATTGTTCTAAGTAACCACATTTTGGTTCCAAAACGATTATAAAATCACGTTGTAGTCACAGTCCGACATGCCGGGGTCGATTTGTATATATCCAGTATGAGGGTTCGGTATAGTACTATAAATTCTAAAGAAACGTGGATTGTGTTTATCGTTCCACGTTATATTGAAGGTTGCCCATAAGGTCCTCTTTCGCGTGTCAAGATATGAATTAAAGGGACTAAAATAAGTGAACTATTTGGAAACGAAGATAAGCCTTACGGAACTCTGGATCAGTCATTACTGCTCGAACTTCATGATAGTCTTTAATAGCTCAACAAAATTATTTAATTGGAAGTAATTGCAGTCCAAAAATAACAAAGACCGATTAGCAATTATGGCCAGTTACGTCCAAGTTATGGAGAGACGTTTAGTGTTGTATCGCTACTGGGCTACAGCTGGCATCATTTGGAATCTTAATTGCTCAAATAGAGTTTATGAGCATATTATTTGGTATTAATTAATTATAACTTTTAAAAAAATCTCATTTCACTGGTATTTATTTATTTGTATATGAATGTATATCGGCAGGCTTAAACATCGTGAGGAAACCTGCGTACCTGAGAAGTTCTCTACAGAAATTTTGAGGGTGTGTAATATCTACAAATCCGCACTAGGCCAGCGTGGTGAACTAAGGCCTAATCCCTCTCAGTAGTCGAGGAGGCCCGTGCCCAACAGTGGGACAGTATATAATACAGAGCTGATATTATTTTATTATTATTAGGCTTAATGCCGAAGGCATTCTTTCCCAGTCTACCTTAGGTTGGTGCAGAGATAAATAAGGTAGGTGCATCAAGGTAACCTAATATTTAATGATACTAATAAACATACATATATAAAAGTACATAAGTAATATTATAAATACATTAAATGCAAATTATTATTTATATGCTTAAGTTCCATTTATTTGGAAGCCTTTTTTATGATCTGAGTAAGAATATCAGTCACTTAATGATAAGTGCTTCATTCCTGTCCATTAGAAATATAATGGAACTTTGAATTGAGCTTTTAGCACTGCAAGACATTAGATCTTCAGTCTTACAATTTCCTGACATTACATTCCGTACAATAATTTTCAAAATAGAATACGACAGTTCTTGCACATTCCTGTTTTATCCAAACACTAGACAAAATGGGACCTCTCCAAACTGGTTCGGGAGATTACCTAATAACCAGTGTTTAAGATCCTTCAACAACAGGAAACGGGAACAATATATTTTTGGTAAATACAGTCCTTTAAGGCGGGGTCAAATTATCAACATTGTTTTTTTTACAACAAAGCGTCATCCTATGATTTGAATCGCTCTTTCTACGTTATTTATCCTACTTCATCTTAATAGGTCTTAGCTTTAAAAATTACATTCAAACGTTTTTTTACCTCAAACACCGCATAATAAAATATAAATATATTATGACATTTATTGGTATTAAGAAGATTTGTGAATTAAAATAAAAGATTTAAATTATCGTCCAAAAACATACATGTTTTACATAAAAATACTGTTCAAAGTTTTATGCGTTCTTTCACCTAACTAAAGATGAATTAAAAATACCCATATCAGAACATTATGTCATAAAAAAACCAAAGACTCGATATCGTCACTATTTTCTATGCCTTTGAGTTCGTAATAAGCGAAAAATAGATAACCTATCTTCGCAGCGACTTTCGAAGAAATTTCTAGCATGAAACGACTAGAGATTAGACTCTACACACTATGGGATTTATTGGTAATAGACTTACGGAACAAGAACGAAAACAAACCCTTAAGCTATTTAGTATAATATATATTAGTCGTAAATATAATAAATAATAATATCAGCCCTGTATTATATACTTGCCCACTGCTGAGCACGGGCCTCCTCTACTACTGAGAGGGATTAGGCTTTAGTCCACCACGCTGGCCTAGTGCGGATTGGTAGACTTCACACACCTTCGAAATTCCTATAGAGAACTTCTCAGATGTGCAGGTTTCCTCACGATGTTTTCCTTCACCGTTAAAGCGAACGATAAATTCGTGTGTCATAGATTTTAATGACTACAAGGATCTTAAACCAATCAGATTCTTATGAATTTGAAACCGCAAAAACTAATATATCGGGAAATACCGCGATCTTTTTGTTTTTTGTATCCTATTTTTACTATATCATCGGTCTCACAATAAAAACTCGATAGATGACTTTGAAATACCTATTTGATTCAATGATGTTAAAAAAATGTATAATTTAAAAATCTGGCGTGTTTTTAATAGGATTTATATGTGATCGAAGTGATGAAAGTCGACCGCATGTTATGGGTAGGAACAATGTTATTTTATTATTATCTCTATTCTCATTATTTTATTTCACGCTTTCATTTGAAGGCAAGTGATGAGATATTTTCAATTAAACTGCCAATTGGTATTTCTATTAGAATTTCAAATGCAGAATTTAGATAACTCATTCATTGAAAGACGCTGAGCTTCGATATCATAAAAATGCCATTCTTAATACTACTTGGTAATGTGATTGTATTGGAGCGATCATCTATAACATTTCTATACGCAGACATACATATACTCACGCCCTCTATCCGCCAAGGGGCAGGCAGAGGTGCAATATGCAAATAGTAGAAGTATTCTAAATATAAATTTAGATATAATATATTCTTCAACCCTTGTTCTTATCTCACTCCACTTTGGGATCAACCTAACACACTATTTCAAGTATATACACAGAAATTAATTATCTAGATACCCTAATGTTTAATGTTTCATCCTCTCCCAGTAACAGTCCTCAGCCGAGGTTCGTAACCCGTTAATGGTTGCCCTTAGCATGGTCGCTTAATTTTCAAGGGTTGCCAGCACCTAAGGCGCTCATCCAAAAGTCCGATGTGTTGTATAAGCCGAACCTTGCCAGGCTAACAAACGTAGAGTCATGAAAAACTAAAATAGCTATATAACTAATATAGCGCATCATAATATTTTGATTGAAAAAAAGCGGCGATAACCTAGTTGGAAGTGAATCGGAGTGCCGTGACGAATGTCCGCAGGTTCAAAACCCAAGGGTACACACCTTGACTTTTCTAAAATTATGTGTGTATTCTTTGCGAATTATCGCTCGCTTTAATGGTGAAGAAGACATCGTGAGGAAACCTGCATACCTGAGAAGTGCTCTATAAGAATTTTGATGGTTTGTGAAGTTTACCAATCCTAAGGCTTAATCTCTCTCAATAGTAGAGGAGGCCTGATATTATTATATGTATTACAATATTTTGATGATAATCATGTGCTAATAAAATGGACTAACACTTATTTGCTTTTTATATTGCATTAAAATATTTACACAAGTGCCATTATAAAACAATTACAAATGACCTACTAAACAATGCGATCGCATTTAATAATTGCGCAAAGCAAACAAAAACGTGTTTCATAACACTATTTAGAAATTGGCATGTTACAATATCAATGAGGAATTTGAAGTAACGTCCTTCATACAAATATAATTTGAATATGATAATTTGAATTTTAGAATGTTAAACATAACATCAAAATGTCGGAAATATATTAAAATAGTAAAAAAATCCTGTGCTCCGGCCTTCAATACTATTGAGAGGGGATAGGCCTTCCGTACAAAGCGTTTATTGCAAGATGGATGACTACATACTCAGGAAAATGTTAAATGAACTCTCGAGTAAGCATGTGACGATGTTATCATCAAATAACAATGAATACACACACAAGCTATGGAAATATATAAGTATAAGTTGTAATTAAACCGAGTACCTTCGACTCGTGAGGCCATTCTCATCCGTCACTATATGACTGCTATAAATATTTCTATTAGAAATAAACCTTTTTAAAAAGAATACTTACCAAAATTCTTCTTCAGCTTGAACACAAAAAAGTCACAAAATGTTTAAAACTTAATTCATCACACACTCACATCACATTGTCTCTAAAAAAAATCACCCGAAATAATAATCGTAGTAATAGAACAATATGTATATAGCTACAGCATATAAGGCGAATTTTATGTACAAATAAAAAAAGTCTTGGAGAAACTTGAGCAAAATGCGGGCAAGACCCTGGTTCGGTTCAGGATTTTGCATTTATTTTTTTTTTATTTTCCTGGAAAATGTAGGTTTTTTTTTCAATTTTTTTATCCTTTTATTATTAGTATATATTTCAATACATTTTTTTTATAAGACAATTTCTATCATGTATTAAAAAAAATAAACTAAAAATATATATGTAGAAACTAGGAAGTCATGTGATTGCAATATGGAAAAAATAATATTCTATTTTTGTTCCACGCGAATAGATAAGTTGTAAAATAAAATACATAAATACATATATTGCCAAAGACTAATATACAAATTCACAACACGAACGAAGAACGTAAATTCATCACAAAATTGCAATATTACAAAAAAATAGAATGATAATGTGGAATTTGCTCTACCCCTATCCCTTGCCAGCACAAGCCACGAAAAACTATTATACCAATACAAAATCCGAGAAAAAAAAGTAGAAAACTGAATAAACAATTACATGTAAAAAGATTTTCACTTCGCGAACACTTTCATATCGGCTGACGAGCGCAGACTAATGCGCGCGCGCTGGTGGGAGGCACCACGGTCTGCAGGAAAGCGTAGTGTTGCTAGTTTATAAAAAAATCCTACCATTAATTGACAGTTTTATACACGACATTGACATTTGAAATAATTATATGTTACTATAAATAGCTAATGTTTCTTGTTGATAAGTAAATGTTATTGTGTATTGTTTTGAGATGTATTATTATACAAAATATTAAAATAAATACGAGTACTTTGCTATTGATATAAATATTAGAAAAAAAAAATTTAGCTACTTTAAAATCGTTCGAATATTTACCAAAATATAAAAAAAATATTTTCAAAGATTAGATACAGGAAGATTTTAAAAACTTTACTTAAACCTTTTAAACCAATTAAAATAACTAGAGAAATGAATACTGATTGCTTTGTCAATGAAATATCCATCCCTATTTATATACGTGTCTCTACTCCGAAATAAAATTTCCTTTGACTATACTCGATAAATATCAAAGATTCCTAGAGTCAACACCATACAATCAAGTGATATTAATCATCCATTTTAAGGAGATTTTTTTTTACTTGGCAACATTAAATCGCGTGCCATACGTGTGAGTTCTCATGTTGCGTGAAGCACGACCATTCTTAAAGCACTTTTAATAAATATGTAAAATCAGCAATGCTTGCAATTCATACTAGAGAATTTTGCAATGAAACGTATATAATTTGTCAGCCATAATTTAGATGCAACTGTAACAGACATAAATTTAGTACTAGTTAGTTATATAGTAGGCAAAAAATATGCGATGCATGTAAATTACAATTATTTTATTAAACTTCCAGAAATCAACAACTTTAAATTGCCACATTTAACGTTTATATATAAATCGGTAGTAACTTATTTTTGTAACGCTTGCGCAGCTTTTTTGCCTTCAATTTCTATGCACGATGAAAATGCGAAATAAAGATCAGTGACGTATGGAATATACCGGTCTTCAAATATATTAACATATTTATTCCTGTTCGAGTGAAATAACGTGACTTGAAATCCAATTTCCTTCCTAATTACAAGCAAAAACGAACGAATAAATCAAGGAAACTGTTCGGGAAGGAAATTATATGCGAACAACAAACTCGATAATGTAGTTTTTGTAGTAATGCTTAATAGGTCATGCGTGTGCTCATTTCCCACAACGGAAGTATAGTCGTAAAATGGTAATTACACTGAAAGTAAATACGACACTATCCTCCATGACTGCGTGTGCGCATAGGTAATAACCGACAAACATGGAGAAGCATTAGCAGATCTAAAAACATCGCCGAGAAGTCTGACCCGAAAACTTTCCGTGTACCACCATCGCGACCACCCCGACCACTCTACCAAGAGTGTCCGATTAAGAAAAGAAGAAATATGATCAGTCATTTTTTTTAATATGAGCACAGCGAAATGATCACACTGCACCTGATGGTAAGTGGAGTGGGGACCAATAGAATGTCGACTTACGAGAGATGGTTAAACGCGTGATGTTGTGTGAGCCTGCAGCTTCACCTACGTGAAAAAAAATCCCGGATAAAAGTCCAGCTTTATATTTTCCCTGGATAAGTAATCTATAGCACTCAAGAGTAAAATAGCTTCCTATTAGTGAAACAGTTTTAAAAATCAATTTAGTAGTTTCAGAGATTAGCCCCTACAAACCTACAAACAAGCAAACTCACAGATTTTATCTGTTTATAATATTAGCAAATACAGACGAAACTCATGACGTGGCTACCAAGTTTGAAAAGATAAGCAAGAATAGTTGCAAACGCTAGCCGCGAGTTGCTTAAGCAAATCAAATGTAATTTCACCGCATGCATCAAGGTTGCTGTTTTTTTGTTTATAATCAGAAAAACTTATTAGACTCGCATTTGAAATAACTCCGCTCAGTGGCGTAGTTCTATTACTGTAGGACTGCAGTGTCCTAGGGTCTTCGGTTCGATCTCTGGGTCGGTCAAAAGATTTTCCTACGCAGTATAAGCCCGGAGTCTGTAATTTATGCCCGAAGTAGTAGTAGGCTCGCCCCTTATTACATCATAGGATGTGATAAGCGGAAAGTGGGTGCACCATGATTTCTTATGTTTACGCGAATGTTACACCATTTATCGCGGTTTTTATATAATAATTTTCTCCCGACGTTTCGAAGACTTTGCAGTCTTCGTGGTCACGGGGCACTCTAAGGTGTTGGTCATCCAAAAAGTCAAAGTTACAATATCTACCTACATTTTCTAATTATACAACTTTTAAAATTTTAGCTGTTGGTGGTCCGATCTACGCAGATCAGAGTAACAGAGTGCACCAGTTAAAAACTTGACAGCGAAATTGTTAATATTAAAAACGTTCATTGTTTTATTTAATAATTGTATAATGCGACAATAATGCAGACAGAACGCACTTTCTAGCAGTCGCAGTAAGTTTACTGACCTTCGCGATTTTATCGCATTCATACTTACGGAAAGTTACACTCGATAATTATGAACAAGAGTGTTGACATGAATGTTATGCTGGAGGCCTTGAAAAGGAATCAAGTATTATAATTTACATTACCTATAATTATATTAATATTCTTTAAAGTATTAGCAGCAAATAAGGCCCTTATTCACTAACGTTACATACATAAGTACAGAGCAATATTATAATATTAAGTCCTTCTCAGTACTTGCGACATGACAGCCTTCGCAGTGCATAGTAAGAGAGGCGCTGAGTTAATATTAAGATAGAACTTTATTTCACTTGACTATCACATAAACAAAGCTGAACAAAGTCAAAGAAAACTATGTAATTGATGCTATTTGTTAGTATAGTATTGTTTGTGAATACGAGTTTTAATTTATATTTCAGATTGTGTGTATGTGTTTGATGAATGCAGAGGTATTATTAATGTTTGCATCCAGCCATGGTAGCTAGATAGCTTACAAGAAACTATGTAATATCTGCAGGATGTTTTATCATATACCAGGCACATGTCCTGACTCCACGCTAATACTGAGTAGAAAATTCCAATATCCGTGCCCGACCCGGGATTCGAACCTGCGACCTCATATTGCGCGGCACGTTTAACGCGCACGCAATGAACTACACCGCCGAGGCAGTCTAAAACGCTGCTGTTCAAATGAAATCATTAATATCATCTCCTATTACCGCTTGAAAATAAATACTAACGAGTCCTTATTTTTCCTGCGAATTTTCTAAATAAAAAGAAAATGACTAACAATTGCTGGTTGATTTCTGTAAACTCATACTATTAGATATAACAGTTAAGTCATTATAAACACAAATGTGTGCGTAATCTGTATGTAATCCATTACGTGGAGTTTTCTCTTTTTGTTCATTTTCGATTTTGTTAGCGGAGTTACTCTTTATATGACGTAATTTATAATTAACGAGCTTATGTTCGTATATTGTAACGTTAAAGTGACGTAGGAACCGATCCTGCTCAGCAATGAAGTGAGAAGTATTATTATTTATAATAGTTTGTGATTTTCAGATGTGTCTCTGGTGTGTTATTTATTACATAAATAAAAATAATATATAAAGGGTTCATTTAACCAGATTCCTGCCGGCTTCCTTTTATATAAAATTTATATACAATCTTATTATCATTAGAAGGATTTGCATACCGCGTTTACGCTTATTAGTACGTATATGTTGTGTCGGGTAACCTTTCGGAAAATTTCACATTTTGCCACTGCTGTCCAGGTATCTCGTTTATCACATTGTTAGACATTAGTGCAACTAAACTCACTGTACTTTGAATCATTCGATGGCAATACAAATAATAATCATGTTTCTAGATTAAATCATAATGAATTTTGTATAATAATTTTCAACGACTGCTTATCGGTCGAAATATCGCCATATTTGGATATACATGTCCATTAAAAAGAAGTCCGTTTCAGTATATTTTTTAATAGACGAAATTCGAATAATAGTAAGACATAAGTTTCATACAGATTTATAATTTAAATACACACCCACGCGGTTTTATTTCAGAAGGGGTGGTAGAGACGAAAGCTGCTGCACCCATTTTCCTCCATAATAAATCCGTTCCATGATGTCCAGTGATCAAATTGCAGATAAGAATATTTAATAATGAATATAACGATAATTACAAATCGGAATCTTTGCTGGAATCACCCGTGAAACTTTATTAGCGGCAGGGTGTTGTGACGTCACGCTGCGTGATCTATATAGTAAAGTTAGTAACTATTTGAAATTCAAGGAACGAGTGCGTCCGCTATAGTTTTGCGTAACTTAGTGAAAGTGCCGCGGCGCGCCGCGAATTTACGCTAAAACGGAGTAATAACTTATAGGAATTTAGATTTTGGAAGTAATGTGTTTTAAATGTATATGCATTTAGACTATTTTATTAGTCACTCACTATATATACGTAATGCTAATCAACGAGTAATATCATGAGATGCGGGTTACTTATTATATGGTTGTTCTTATAAATGCTTGGATTTGGCCCGGCATGGCCTTTCTAACCTAATGCTGTGTCAAGTTGCGGTTAGTAAAAAACTGTCAAAGGATGAAATAAGGTGCAAGATACTCATGACAACTATATCTGCTAATTATGTCAGTGATGATATAGATCTTTACGCTTCAGTGTCAGTTAAGTCATATTTAAAGAAATATAACAAAGTAGAGCATTTAAAGATTTGTTAGTACTGACTTCATGTATCAGTACGCACTTAATATGGATTTACTAAATTTTTCCTCACTGACATATCTCGATTAAATATGGCTGATTTAAATAGTTATAAATTTACGATTATCATTTCGATATTTTTTATTTATTCATTATTTATTTTTTAAGTAATTTATGTTACTTTTTTTATTTTTTCACTTGGAGAATTGTTCTTAAGGAAAATGACATTTACTTCTGTAACATAGTTAGTTTAGAAGTTAAGGGACTTTAATTGCTTTTTACATAAAATACTATACAATGAAATATATGAAATAAATACATTATTATTATTTTTTGTAACAGTTAATACAATTATCAATTGAACATCAGTCAACATTCCCGACAATTATTCCACTTTCCCCATCAAGATGCGCCTGTCATTGGATCCTATTGTAATAATCCGTAACTGACAACACTTTTCATTGTATTCACGCTCCGATTGGTCGGTAAAAGCGTGCAGATCACGCGATTGTCCTATTAATTTACAAGACGATAGCTTCTTATCCTTAATTAGTAATCAATTTCAAATTTAGAATTAATATAATTATGATTATATTATTATATGAGCAGTTGTGATTAGAGGCTTTTCTGCGTTACGTACGAATTGTCTTCAGTGTGCGCACTCCCTTATCTCATTACACCGAAAATTTCTTTACGTTATAAGTATTTTAAACGCATAATAAAAGACTACTGGGAAGATTCATGTATTGATATTTTTATACTCCTTGTGCTATTGCAATAATGTAAATGTAGTGGCAACAAGAAGTATTAACAATATTATTTATATCCTGAATATTGGTTAGAAAACTTTGAATATAATTTACTAATGGAACCAAGCTATTGTTAAATAGGAGGTTATTTTAAAAAAAAAATCACACCAAATTTCTACCAAATCTATATTCTTCTTCTGCTAATTGATACGAAGAAAATCTAAAACCTTCATTTAATGAGTCGAAATGTAGGCAATAAATATTCAAAAATGGGATAAATTTAAATTGGTTTGGATATTAATTAATCAAGATTCTCGGAGATTTATTAGTGAATATAATTTAGAAGGTGGCGAAATCAAGGCTAAAAGACATAAACGCGCTACGTAACATCATGACGTCATTCCATTCCAACCTTTACCAATTCACATGAAATTGTTATATTTTCCATTTAATATTCACTTTTTAAACTAAAACGTTTGGTACCATGGCATTAACCAGTTAAGAGAGACCCAGTTATAAGTTATAAAAGTAAGTGCACGGAGGTCATAGCAGACTGGTGCTCACACAAACAATTATTTACTTTCACTGAGCCAGAGTGTTGCACAGATCGGTATCACAATTCCATTGCACAATATTGTTTAATAGAGTGAGAAACATAATATAATTTTCGGTACGTTTGTTTTGAGTATAATGCTTGGGTGCGCGTTGATGTCTTTTATACGTAATACTTGTTGATATGAAATTGTAACCTGCTATTATATTTTTGTTTGTTTTGACTTTAATTATTTGTGTTTTTTGGATTCGTATATCGAGACTAATAGTTAAAAATTAAATTAGATATCTTGTTGGGATTCTAAATAATATCAAATTTATGCAAATATTGGAATGAAGCTGAACATATTATGTATATATAATTTGAATTAAAACATATTTTTAATTATTTTCCGCATAAAAATACAAGAACTAAATCCCAATCTCAAAGCCTTCGCGCAATTCGAAGAAACGCTTTATTACGGAGACGACCCTCGAGTTATTTTGTAATAACCTTTCTTGAGGAAAAATATGATATTATGACAAACAAATAATTACCTAACGTATGATGGATTTTAGACGTCCTCAGACGTTGTAATATTACTGTTATGTCATTTATTATTTGGATACCCTTCACTCACAGAATGGAAATACAAAAAAATTGTATGCGTGAAGTAAAGCCTCACTTTTATTAACCGACTTCAAGAAAAGGAGGTTCTCAATTCGATTGTATTTTTTGTTTACAGAACTTTTGACTGGGTAAACCGATTTTGATAATTCTTTTTAATTTGGTCAGGTTATAATTTATTCGATGGATTTTTATGTGATTGAAAAGCCCTAAAATCAATTTATATATTCATTCACTTTATAAACTTAAATGATGGTAACGACCATGTTTTTTTCAACCAATGATCCCCTTCAAATAAATTTCATTTTACGACAGTACACCGTTGGGTTCATCGTATTGTGTCCAATTAACAAAGGTCACTTTTAAGAAAAATCAGATCTCTATCGTGCGAATTTATGCATTCCAAAGGTCGTTGCTCTCATGGGGTACACCTCTGTTGAAACTTGTTTATCCCAATGGTTATTGGTCCTTTAATATTAACATAAAATGTGCTGTTTGTTTGTCTATTTATGTAGTATGCAAGTCAATGAACTAATTTAAAAAAATATTGAGCAGTCTAGAGAGCAAATAATGTACCTTTATTTATTTGATAATAGAGTTCATGTCGGTGTTAATAATTCTCAAAACAGGTTTTATTCTAGAAGTTTCTTTGTCGTGGCATGTCGAAACAATAGAAAAAATATTAAAGTCCCTTGATTCAAATGAAATGAATTTGACAATGAGAAGGTACAAGCAATAAGTAGGTATTAAATAATTGTGAAACATTTTTATAAAGTTTAATATTAAACATAACTGCGACGCGAAAGGAATTTTCCGAACAATTTCTTGGTTATGGAGCGGTTTGGTGGGCGTTGTCATTTTACTACATATAAATATAAAATCTTACATAATATTGCAGTGGGTAAATCTTTGAAGGTAACAAGAGAATTAACATTAAATACTCGGAAAATATTTTAAAAATAATGCAAATGGCAGTCGTGGACTTTCATGATCTTATGATTAAACTTGACACGATTACTGAGCACGAACTAAACACACTTACATAAAAACTTATTTGTTTAATAAAGAAATATTATGTACTCCACAGCAACTATATATACTACGAAAACAAAATCAGCCTACAACTGACAATAATAATAACAAAAAAAAAATTGAATTTCGAACACTGAACTAAAGCGTCGTCCATCTTTGCCCTTTGATATGTACAGATAAATTTGTCGCATCATGCCTGATTAAAAATGTCACTATTAATGACTACAGAAGTTAACCTTGGTAATTCGATTGGCAAGCGTCGACTGGCAGTCATAAGGAGCGTGTTTCAACACTGACACTTCGTTACACAAGCGGTTGCGACGGACGCTTACGTAACACCACGCGGGCGATTTGACAAGTTTTAAATGCACTAGGTTTCGTATACGAGTCGGCTTGTCGATATTTGCGTAATGGCCTATTTGCTTTCCGTTCAGCGGCGACAGACTTGGTTATTATCTGTACTTGTATTGAATTCTTACGCTTAGATCTCAATGCTGATGTAAAATGGGTGTGTTTTGTTGACGAATTTTCTTTCGCTTGCCTCTATTTCGATCTATGTAAGTATAAACGTTTTGAATACATTTTGCAGTATGCATTTGACTTTCTTTTACGACTGCTGGAATCCTTCATGTCAATTCCGTATATTCCCCTTTTAATAATTCACTTCCATAGAGAAGATGTAATCCCGAGAAAACCACTTTAGGAAACCCATAAAATCTCAGCTTAGGCCTAGGTTGAGATTTTATTCCGATTGGCATCCATGGCCTACAAGTCCATATAAGTGTGGAATGCTAAAATCGGACCGATCGGAATAAACTTTGATGGCTATGCTCACAGGTTAGGGCACTTACTTTCAATAAATTTAATTATTTCAGCCACAGAACCAGAACTAGTTAAAATTAAGAAATTGAATTCTCTTTGAAATTTAAAACTTGTTTATTAACTATCAAATAATCAACATAAAGAAAGGCTTATATTTGATAAGATAGTCATATTTTTACACTGTTATGATTGAATTTAAATAAATATATTTTTAGTCACTGTATTATCACGCAATGATACCTATAAAAACTGATGATATTCCCCTGGCATGTTAAGGCATGCTATGCAGCTAAACCATGCGCTACACGTCTTACAATTTCCGATAATTACCCTACAATATCGTACAAACCGGGACATATCAATAATGGCATACTAATGCTTAGCGGCGAGATAGACAAAGACAAACAAGACACAAACTACCGTTGATAAATTTAATCAGACCAACACGCATACGTAACCTACCTTTGCTTCGAAGGGACAGTAACAACTAATAATGAATGTCGTAAAGATTCTAAACAAGTCTATGTGCATTTTAATAACCTTCGTGACGCGGCCAGCGTGTTAATGACTTAGAAGCGAGATATCGTTGGTTCGATTTCCGCATAGGGACATGTATTGTGTCCATAAATATTTGTTCCGCTTCGGATGCATCGATAATGTTAGGTCGAGCTCACGCGACACTTTAAACAGGGTAAGGCACTTCAAACGATACTAAAACGCAAAATAAATACGATGTATTTGGACACAATGTATTTCAACATATAAATGTGCACGTTAAAAAGCGCAGCGAGCGCACGTCCAGGATGTCCCATCTGTACAGGCCCTTATAATATTATCATAGCGCTAAGAAATCTAATATCCAACAAAAATGTTTAATTTTAACTTGATATTACAAAGAAATATACCTATTTAGTCTTGATTTATCAAGAGCCACTTAACGTCAGAGGAAGCGAGACAAAATATGGTATAACTATGATAGACATATACAACGTTTATTAGTAAGGCCCTAACAATATTTAACAGATTAGACAACGGTTCAAACCATACAATATTAAGTTTAGCATGAAACTTATAATTAACTGTATAACCTTTAAGTTGTAGACTTTTTACCTCCTTTGACCTATAGGCAACCTCTTGCGAACTATACTATGCACAATAAAAACAAAATTTTATACACGATTTGAAAATGTCTTAGAATGGTTTTTGGAAAGATCAAAATGATGCCTATTGGATTAGAATGTATACTAGCACTCATAGATTTTTAACAGCATGAAATGATTATTTTAACATACAAGGTCAATTTCACATTTTGTTACTAAGAAACCATATATTTTTCTTCTTGAAAATAATTAGAATAATTTAACCGAACTCTTAATGTAAAATAAAAAAATGTTCGTATCGAACAATAAAAATATTAATATAAGTAAATTTTAATACTACACGCCCTTATACCACTACTAGTACTCTAAGAAAATTCGTCGCAACGGCAACAACACTCTTTCAAGTAGAAATACGCTTATGTGGTTTTATTCATTAACGAAATATTAAATCGACCCTATGTAGGTATTAAATAAATATTGAAGCTAATAGATTTATATAGTGGTTACCAGACAATAAGATAGGTTTTCGCGCGTTTTAGCAACCAAATTAGGTCCTACAATACTTAAACTTGAAACAAACATTTCTGTATCTCACATATATCTCGCTTCAGAGATCAAACCCGTGACCACTTAATTTACAAACGTCATTAATCTTTGTTAAACATAAGCTTTAAGATTCGTATTAAACATAGAGGCTGTTCTTAAATTAATGTAAGTAAGCATTTGACGAAATAATTGAAAAATTGTTGATAACACTTTGAACTTTACAGTCATGATGCTTCTGGGATACCCAATGACAGTTACGAAAGCAATAACAAAAACCACAGCCTAAACAAATGTGAGTACACGCGGAAATGTTTGCCCATCGCCGAATCGAATGCATCTCGTTTGACCGGCGCAGCGGACGCACGCCGAGCCGCGCACAGCGGGGGCCATCAAATGTTTTTGTTTATTACTTTGAGTTAATACATTTGGTTGGAAATAATACCAACAAATATTATAATTATATATTGCTTTTAATTATAATTTATCAGTGAGTCAGGATGTTTGAGTTGAATAATGAAATGAACAAGCCTCTCACATGGAACAAATCGACACAACTCCACACAATTTGATTACTTAAAGCACTGCATGTCACAAAACTGTACTGGTTATTTTTTAAATATAAGATGTTGACCTTCATAATGGCCAGTGCACTAAACATACGTTTTAAATTCAGAATACTCGTATAAAATATTTGAAATTTAAACAAAATAACTTAGTATTGCAATGTGTATATCTTAGCAATTAAAAAGTTTTCTGGAGTGGAGACGGCGTCTTGGCAAACGTAAACGGACGTATCTGGCGCCGTCTGGCCAGATGAAACAAGAGAGCCGCGACTGGATGCATCAAGCAGCAGATCGGACTGTATGGCATATCTTGAAAGAAGACTATGTCCAGCAGTGGACAGCAACGGGCTGATGATGATGATGAATTAAAATCACTGACTTGCCATTATCATTGAAAAGAATCAAAAGTTTAACACGGTACAAACTCCAATACGTAACAACATAAATGTGATATTTCGAATAAATAAAATTGAATCCGAAACCGAACCTAGAACCTAACAATTCACAACCCAATTACAGATGGAGTCATATCAACCTCTCGGTTATATCACGAACCGTCCAACAATGATATATTAATTGCATTGTTTAGTCAAAATAACAATAGTTTGTGTCGTTCACGCGAATGGTGACCTCTCGACAGGCTTATAATTGGTCAATACACCATTCAAATGTCCTAACAAAACAACTTTATTGCCCTATCATGGACATGGAATTTTGTAACATTCAAAGAGTATTTTAAGAAAAAAAGACACGGTTTTTATACAAACAAATGACGCGACCAACATACGCAAGCGGGTGATTCTTAGTAACAATCATTACCAAAAGCAACACTAGAGCTTTTAATTACAGAGCAATACGTAGTACTGTCATCGTAGCAAAAATGTCTTTATACAATCGTTAACGCTAAAGGTAAACAGAAAAAGTAATACTGACATATCCTATCGATAAGTCTATCATTAGAATATGTCTTCCCAGAAATAACGTGTCAACGATTGTTGAAAGGCTTATTAGCTACGACCTCTGGAGTGGTCTCATCATCCTTAAACATTAGGCGTTAAGTTTCATAATGCACAGTTTTATAACTGTAAACTAATAATATTAGTAACTGCTAATATTATTATTAGCTGTATCTTTTAAACTAGGACCAGGATTTTCTACGCTCTTTAAAGCTTTATAAAGGTTGTAAATTAAAAACTTAGCTAAATTATTAATTCATACTTATGTGCAGGCGCAAACTATGTAAACTAAAAAAGAAAGAAAGATTTTATTAATGGGACAATAACAGTTAACATGTACGATAATAGAAGAGAATAACAAGACATGCAAGGAATGTAACATAATTGTACAAACAATGGATACCATCATTCAGTTTGCTGCAATACCAGCCGAACTATGTATAATTTTCTTGGATATGCGGGCTAAGGTAGACTAATTAAGCTTAGATCCTGGTCTACAACCGGTCTTTAGTCTGAAAGCATCCTTATAGTGGTATGTTCTATAATGAGACGGTCCGGCGAATGCCTGTTGCTGTTGAATATAGGCGCCGCAGGACTGAATTTAAATACCTTTATACAAGGTCAACCAGGCTTTCGGGTATGAATGGAACTAAATGAAGCAAATTATGGAGTATTTTTAGTCAAGTCAAGCGGCGATAGCCTAGTTGGGTGTAGAACGGACTGCCAAGACGAATTTCCGCAGGTTCAAATCCCAAGAGCACACACCTCTGACTTTTCTAAAAAATCATGTGTGTATTCTTTGTGAATTTATCGTTCGCTTTAACGGTGAAAGAAAACATCGTAAGAAAACCTGCACATCTCATAATCCCTCTCAGTAGTAGAAGAGGCCCGTGCTCAGCAGTGGGCAAGTATATAATACAGGGCTGATATTATTATTATTATATTAAGTCAAGTCAGCTTAAGTTCGTTTAGTCCAAGGACAGTATGCATTTGTATCTGAAAGAAATCGCTAGCATATCAAGGATTTATTGAAGTAATGTGAGGCTATAATTACGATAATGCTGACGATGCTGGTCGAGGCTTTAACGCTAAGTAACTAAAGTGTTATGCTGATGATGTTTTTGGAAAAGAAGATAATATAAAAGAAGAATGTAGAGACGGTTAAGACAAAGAATTAGATCGAAAAAAGTTTAAGAAGATGATGATAAAGTTTGATGCCGATTTCTCAGCCAAGTAACCAGCGCTTTAACAATCCGAACAAAAAGCGACCCGATTACACGAAGTGCAGTTACCGAATGTTACGAAAAAATTATGTAATTAAAAGTTTGTTGTCTATACCTTGACACAACACTCACAGTACGTTCATAGACAAGCACTTTTGATTACCATAGAGGTCACTCGCGTTTTTATAAGGTTTTGTTTTAATAAAAACGAGAGACGTGCGGCCACGTCGGAGGTTGGCGGGCACTGCTGCCGTTCGCCTGTTGCCTCGACTTGATGGATTGTTGAGGTGTGTTTTGATTGGTGATTAGGTATTTGGCGATTTTTTGTCGCTGTATATAATTATAGTAGTGCTGATGGTTAAAAAGTGTGCTAAGGATATTTACCTTAAATTGTTCATAGATGGGGTCATATTCTTGAAATAGACTTGGACATATTTATGTAAGAGCAAATAATCTTAAAGCCATAACTCTACGTATAGATCACAGTGATTTTCTACTTGATAAGTAATACGCAGTCAACGGTGAATAATATGTTAAACTAGAACTCAAAGAATTTAATACTTTAATGCAAGTGAAACAAAATTGATTGCAATAGGTATCTGTTTCCAGCATCAAGAAACATTTTGAAAATATGGTTTTGTTACAGTATGAACGATGTTTTACCCAGTATAATTACTAAATATTATAAGACTTAATATATTTTACTTAGTGTTACAAGTGCAGTGATATGCCACAAAGTACTTTATTAAAAGTTCAGTTGGTGTTATTAGCGCTGGAGCGATCATGAAATTTATTACCAGAAGATCAACTTGCTTTTCGCGTCATTTAGTTGATAAATATATTCATGGATGAACAGTGAATATGGAAGACGCGCTAGCATAAGTGATAGATTGCATTATCACTAATAGAATCCAAACATTGTTATAGGAAATACAGCCATCGCTTATTGTTACAAACCTGACGATATTCAAAATCCACGACGTGCGACAAAAAGTCGCGAAAAACCTTTACACAATCATAACCAAAGCCTTACATCGAAGGCACACACAAACACTAACACACACAAGGCACAGAATGCACTGCCCATACAAAATATTTCCAATCGACGACTGGTTGTTACTGGATTTGGGTGTCGCGTAACGCACGGATCTTGGCTTTGCATTGTACTTTACCAGCTTAGATAATTAAGGCAAGTTTACATTAAAAAGAACAAGAAAGAGGTAATGCATTTACCTGGTTGTAGTAACAATTAATAGTATAGTTCGTTGCTTGTATTGGTATTAAAACAACATTTTATTGTGGTAGTTGATGTATATTTCAGACGCATTCAACTTGTGCATGGAAATTGCGACGCAGCAACAAGAATGTTAAATAATACTTAGTGCGTGCCACGTAAAATAATAGTAAACGTAAAATGTTTGCTAATACTCTATCTATTGGCCTGCCCTTTGCCCTAAAGAGATAATATATTTATAAAAATAATTATACAATATATTCTTACAAATATTGTTTTCATGCTTGGGTGTAAATTACAAAAAATAGAATTAGGTATTTTTTTTAATTATTTCATTTTAAATAATTCATTCCCATACATCAGTCTGCCTTGAGCGTCTGTCTTCAACCTTATTTTTGGAAAGCCTCTGCAATAACGATTGCATCTGTCGGATTAACGTCCATAAATAAAGTAGCTTTTACATATTTTATTAAGCGTCATTACAATTACCACGAATTATTTTAGTTAAACGCAAACAACATTACTACGAATAGTAAGGAAATGAAAATTACGATAGTGTCAACTCATTTATTTCGTACATAATTTTAACATTAAATATGTCAAACTATTTCAGTCAAAGTGCTGTTCATAAATAATACGTTTACAGATAACAACAGTGACATAGCAACGATATTCTATCAAAGCATGGGTGTAGCAAGAGGGAGAGGTTTAAGAGTTCAATCCTCCTACTCCCGCTCGACTTTTGGATTTCTTTCCCGCCTAATTAAGTCTTCTACCTAATTGTACCATATTCTATCAAAATTGAAGTGGATTTGACAGTCAAATCGAATTTGTAGGATTTTACGATCGATAAGTAATATTTAAACTTCTATTCCAGTCAAATTTGAATTATAAATTAAATTAAATAAGCCCAACAACTCTACTCCCGATCCGAATCTCATATTAACACAAGTAAAATTGTTGCGATCACGATTGATATTTATTACTACACATAGATTCAAAACAAGAACGCGTGATCGAACCGGTGATCGAACCACGCATGCAATAAGAACTACGGCACTGAGGCAGTCATTGATCTCATCAAATCGACATGAACAATTTAATAATATCTTTAAAGGGCGCACTAACGGAATCTTGCGGGAAGTGACAGGAAATGAAACTCCGGCGCCGACTGACAGCAATACTGCTGAATAATCGATAAATAAATAAATGATCAGCTTTATTTATCTATCGATCAATCCAGAGAATACACCAATCAAAATAGGTCATCTTTACCATATCAAAATCACTTAGCGTGATTGGTCCATTTCCGTCATACGAAGACTGATTGTGATATTTTATTGAAATTTCCGTTATAATTTAAAGGACAACCTTTAAGTGCTTCACCACTACAGCGGTTTTTATCAGCAGTATAATGCGACTCAGTTTTGTACATTCAAGATCTTAATAAACTTCCCTAAGTACATTTTTTTTTAAAAGAATAGGGATACATTATTTACACCAATAAATAAACTGAAAAGTTTGTTTGAACGCGCTAATCTCAGGAACTACAATACCGATTTTCAATTTGTTCACTGAGAGGAAGCTTCACTCCTGTATAGGCTAATTTTATCTCAGAAAACATTTTCACGCAGGCAGAACCGCACGCAAAATCTATTATAAATATGGGAAACATGGTGTGAAAAGATCTCATTTAATTATCCATTCTGAATATTGTAATAGGCTCGACATTTCACAGTAACACTAACATGTTTTTAAAATCGATAAAATTTTTACACTTAGTACCTCAAAATAAAGCTCTAATAGTATGTTTTCTGACACCGAATAAAAATGTCACAAGTCAAGTTATTGTCAAGATAGTCATTAATTTGTCGCGTCAGTAGTCACTGTAACGTTTTGTCTTCTTCTTCTGTCTTTTCTGTCAATAACTTCGTATCTTTTCCGTCTGGCTGTCAGTCTTCGCTTGTCATTCTCGTGGTAAGAGTTTTTGTAGCCCCTGGAACGAATTATTTCGTAAATAGTTTGGAATAGGTTAACTTAATGCGTAAACCTCTAAATTATATTAAAATATTATGTTTATTTAATCTGCTGCGTTTCTCACTTAAAATAAATTATATACATGTTGAGTTTTCGTAACTCGGGCTTACATTGTAGCTATAAGTTATAATGGTATATAGTTTTATTGTAATGGTAGTGTTAAGTAGGCTGGAGAACCTAATATGTAAATGAATAAATAAATAAATTGTCTGATATGTTTCGGTTTTTGGTAGCTCTTAATACAGTGAGAAGCGTTGCACAGAAACTATCAGTTTGTTGCTGAAAACACTTATAGCCGATTGTTATAAATGATCTTAATCTCTGACGAATACCGAGCGAAAATGAACCAATCAGAATAATGTTTCACATCCTTACAGATGGGCTATTTAGGTTAGGTTAGGCATTAAAGTGTAGTTAGCGTTTGGGGTACGTTTACAATCGGCTATATGCTAATATAAAGCTAATATTTACTTTACTAACTTCACAAATTTAATTTTATAGAAGTGGAGTGTTTTCGACAACAATCAGTTTTATTAGACTAATGTTTCACCCCAACAAATAAAGAGCGTGCGTACGTCTAAGCAGTGGCGGCCTTAAACAACACTAGGCTCGGAGTAGAGCAAAAAAAAATTCTTCGGTTGTAACAGTTTTGTCAGTAAAATCGTAAAAAAAGTCCCTTAAAGGCCTCTGTATGAGCGGGTCTCGGCCTTGCCCTGTTTTCCTCCAGTGCAGTCCAGTGCATCTACAGACGCTAACTATAGTGCGACATCTAAGTCACTCGGTAATCCTCAACAAATTAGGAGTGTGCTAAATATACAACATACCAGCATTGTATAGTATATATTCATCTTAGTATTTATTGTTATATAAAGTTAGTACTTTTAAATGGATGTTAAAATAAATGAAGTTTGTATTTTAATATTATTATGTAATATGAAAATTACTACAATATCCAGTACGAATGCAAGGTATTATATAATAATTATAGGTACGTGAAACGGATATAAAAACATTTTATTTGTGATACAAGACAGATAGCGCCTTAATTGTTTCTTAAAAATAATCGAGTTATACACAAACAATTACAATAGAAAATAATTTTCTAAATCTTAATTAAATAACTACATGCGTTAATTATTTATATAAAAATTGTACTCTGATATGGTAACTATGTTTAATATAGCAACATTAATGACTAAAAATAAAAGGTTTAAACGCAGCGTTTTTGTATTTTAAAAACGCAAGCGTGAAAACGACCTAAGATTAATACTTATTACTCTTTATAATATAATTTTAATTTGTAATTTATTACAGTTTCGCCAACTAAAAGTTATCACATACGATGCTTAGTGACTTTTTTGTAAAATTGTGGTAATGATTTTCAACTTTAATAAGTCAGTGGTAACTCGCTCTCATTTATACTAAAATTATTTAATAATTAGGTCAAAACAAAATGGAAAAATTCTACTGAAATTAGTCAAATGATTCCCGGTTTTAAAGTAGGATTATTTATCTTTATCTTTAAGTAGGATCGTAGCTTCTCTACAAGTTGTCTGGAAATCCAAACAATCAAGCTACTATTTTTGTAAAATATTATACAACCATATTATATAGACTATTTCATCCACGAAGACGCGCCGCACTACTTTCCCTAATCGTTTACAGTGTGCGTGAGCAGCATGAGTGCACACGCACACTACGATGTATAGCGTCGAGGCTGAAGCTTGAATCAGTCCCCTTCCCCGCGACACCCCACAACACCCCCGCTCATAAAGCGGTGGGGCGCGTCTTGTTGGAAGAAATAGCCTATAGATGGCAAATGTTCTATAATTGGTGTTACGTAGGTTTGATTAATGCTACGCTTTAGATAAGTATGAAAATATAACAATTAAAATCGCAGTATAAAAGTAGAAAAAGGCAGTATGTGCTTTCTACAAAGCGAAGGACAGTATAAAACAATAACAGAAAAACTACAATTTAAGAAATATTTTCAGAAGTTGTGAAGTGCACAACCTTTTAATTAATACATGCAGAAAAATGTAAACTGCGTAAATATCCAACGAATGGAGATAAAGTTACATTATATCCATTATGGGTAATGGAGAAAATTTTATATGCTTGTTACAAAATTTACAATTTGTAAATGCCGTAAAAATATTTTTATTTATTGCAATTTGGAGATATGTTGTATGTTTTGTAAATTGTTATAAAAAATAAGAACTCGTAATATTAATGATATTTTTACGCAGTTTTCTAATCTATTGAAAGTGCTGAGTAATAAATAAACTACTTTTTGCCGGCGATGTAGTTCCCTTCTTCATCCTTGTACAGGTCTTCGTTTATCGCATAATAAGATGGCGCGTTTTGGCAGTCCACCTGAAAATATTAAATGTACTATGAGATTTTTAATTTCTTCGGTCACGTAGTCGTATTATACGATTGCAGTACTGAGGTCTTAGGTTCGATCCCGAGATGAGCAAGGTGGTATTGGGTTTTTCTACTTAGTATCAGTCCGGAGTCTGGAATTTGTGCCCGATATGGCAATAGTCTCGCCTTCTATGATGTCATGGAACGGAATACATACGGCGGGAAGTGGGTGCACCAATCACGCCTCTGCCTACCCCTTCGGCGGCGAAAGTCGTGAGTGTGTGTATATTTTAAGTTTCTTATACCTATTGAAAACAACTGCGGAACATTGACCTTCCCCAAAGATTTCCAGATTGATCTATTAGAAGCGGTGGAGAAGGGATTATATATATCTTTGGGGAGGCCCATGTTCAGCAGTGGACTTCCTGCGGCTGATGATGATGATGATGATGATTGAAAACAAGTTTTAACTTCAAGACGGCCATCTTGAATGGCCATACTGTGTACTTCTTGTTCCCATCCCACTTAATGGAGGGGTGGCCGAAACATACTTACAACCATGTTATACAAAGGACTTGATTTTAACCAACCATCTGCTTAAAGTCAACTACTAACAACAGGGAATACAGGCCCAAATGGTGTTAGAAAAACCCACAGAAAGCATTTCTCGACCTTGAATTCGAATCCAGGAAATTTTGTACCTACAGTAGCTATAATACCTTGTAAAAATAGTCGCACACTCTCGTCCTTTGGTTGAAGACTGTTCCGATGCCGCAAAGAAAAGAGTACATTTGGTTACCGCCAATGGACGGCACGCACCAATGCCACACCTGGAAACAAGCACATAACCCCTATAAAACTCTAATAGTGGTGGGTTATTATATAGTTTGTCAATAGCAACACTTATAATGCATTAATATCCCATCTCATGATACAAGACCATTGGAGGTAATTAGATGCTTAATAGCAATAAGGTTAAAGAATATATTGCTATAAATATGCATCAGGCGTTACTTAATATTCATACTTTTCGTAAACCATGCCTATTGGTAATTAACTTATTAATGTTTTCCAGCAGGCTTAACAATAAACAACATATAGGCATTAAAAAATAAATCTATCAGTTATAATCGTCCAATGTATAGAGAACACAAGAATACAGTCTTAGTTATAATATTTTTTTTTACGTACGGGCACGACAAAGTGGCACCGCTGCACCTGATGGTACTTGGGCCAATATGGCGGGTTTTTACAGCTTATGCACGATGATCGTTATCCGGGAGGAGATAAAATATATCTTACCACCAGCAAAATCATGGCTATTTCTTTTGACGGTCCGGTAAAATGACTTTAATACTAATTATTTTGTTTACCTGGCAGCTCGTTTCAGGGTCTGCGTAGTAGCCCGGTATTTTATCATCGCAGGTGAAGGACAGGCCCTTGGGCACTTCGGTAAAGGCGGGGTAGTCTTCACCAGGGATGAAGTCTTCTAACGCTTGCTGAACATAAGGAATACAGATAGATAGATAGATAGATAATTCTTTATTGAACACCACATAAGTAAAAGAAAATAAAGCCTCTATACAAATTAACTATAGCTAGTGCAACAATAGGCGGTCTTATCGCTAAGAGCGTACTCTTCTAGTGATGTAACGAATGTCATTTTTTGAACATTCGCGAATGCGAATGCGAATGCGAATATCTGCTACCGACATTCGCGAATGCGAATGCGAGTGTTTAGTTTTTGTTCAAATTTGGCGCCAATTTTCTTTGATGATTATTTAAATTTTATTATTATCTAAGATGATAATTATCTAAACATTAAAAAGTTATGTAAAGACTGATAAAAAAATTATAGAAGAATTTGTTTTAGTTTCTTTCTATTGCTTTTAATTTCTTAGTTGCTATTGTGTTACAAGTTCTAATGAGAATTACATTTTTAAGCTTTGTTAAAGTAAACGAAATAATTTTGTTTATTTTTAAAGTTTAATATTCCTCTACTCAAGTGTAATTACTAACTTAAAAACATGGTAAAAATAGTTAATTAATTGGTATGTTTTAAGAAAGAGAGGTATTTTTCTTTGAGAGTCTATAATTTTTTGTTTGTTTAGACTATATTTATAATTAATTGTAGAAGAATATTGTTTTAGTTTAGATTTTGATTTTATTAACCTACTATTACACACACACAGTATTACGAATATTATCTCGGAAGGGATATGAAGAGGCGCAACCAGGGCACCCACTTTTCGCCAATTGTGTTCCGTCTAATAGTGTGACAGGGGCGAGCCTATCGCCATGTCGGGCACAAATTTCACACTCCGGGCTGATACTGAGCAGAAAAACCCAAATATCACTTTGCCCGATCCGGGATTCGAACCCAGGACCTTAGAGCGCTGCCGTACCGCACATGCAGTAGAACTATGCCACCGAGGCAGTCTACTATTATCTTCAAATATTTTTTTTTCTGATATTGACATTCGCAAAACATTCGCAGAAATTTTGCGAATGCGAATGCGAATACGAATATCCAAAAATATGCGAATATTCGCGAATGCGAATGCGAATGCGAATGCGAATATTCGTTACATCACTATACTCTTCCATACAACCTAATACTAAAGCATTTCATCATATAAATAAGTGAAGTTGGATCCGAGAAAAACGTCCCTCATACTGGTTGTAAGAATTTTTTGTATGTGCGCCTACAGCAGCGTCGCTAGCAAAGGTGCGGCGTGTAGCCGCTAGGTGCCGTTGCTTTAATGTTTAACTGTTGAAAATGTAAATAATTTATATACTTTCACAAATATTTTAATAATTTTAAATAGCATTATTAAAATTACTGTAATAATTACAAAACAATACCTATTCAAAATTATTGTATTGAAAAAACAACAAGCCTTTTTCATGGCAGATCCACGTACATTCTGTCATATCTGATATTTTAATGAAATTGAAAAATAATCGACACGGCACAGCGATTTGTAACAATTAAATTCTTTTCCACGCCATTTGCGTGATTAGGCTAAAGAATAAATTCAATTGTAGTATGATGATTGTGTTTAATTATGTGATCATTAGATATTAATATAAAATGCTAACAAAAGACAAGACAGCCGATGAGTAAGGCAAAGGTACAGCGGGAATAGCAATTAAGTGTTTTTCTTTGCTTTGAATGATGAGATAAGCTTGCCGTTCGTCTGATGGTAAGCGAAACGACTACCATCTTACCCAGTGTGGTACCTACAAAGTCGGACTCTCAAATATGAGGTACCTACCACCATTTTATACAAAATAAATGACGAGACTAACAAGATATCCGCTTGATAGTAAAAAGGGCTACCGATAAATAATAGTATTACTACTCAGCTTTCGAATAACATAGTATTAATTTTGCAAATGTTTTGCCATTTCTTTTGTTTCAATGTGTTCCGATATGATGAACAAACCACACGCCTACGTACTTTCCTCTCTTTTCGAGGTGAGTGCGGACTGAGAAATTAGCTAACGGCCGCACCGTTTTTAATAAACAATCCAACTGCTTCATTCGACCCATCTAGAAAATTAACCAATGCGAACAAAGTATTTTTGACATGATTTTAAATGACTTATTTTGATTGATTTATTCTTAATATCGGATCGAATATTAGAATTGGTATCATCTATATATAGGGCCGTGATGCTGTCAACAATGATTCAGAAACACTTCACCAATATGAAACTGACAGTTGCTGACGTTACAGTGTTCCCGACAACAAATTGATAGCGTTAACACGACGCCTTAAAAACCTCAGTTAAGGCTCCTAATTTCTTTTTGAATCCTCGTTTAACTTGAAAAATAAAAAAAACATAACTTACACTCAATGTCTCGTGGATTAAATATAGGAATATCGTTAAATATCCCATGTAGCTCAGATGTAGACCACATATCCTTCGCTGACACGTCATATTCTGTATCGTTCTTTCGGCTCTTAAAGTTATCTGAAAATAAAAATATATAATTTCAATTTGTAATGCAATTTCTTATACGAGTAAGTACTTATGAGTGTAGAATTTTATTTAGGACGTCTCTTTTTGCTCTTTATTCTGTAATATGATTAAGAACAAGTCAAAATGTGGTTATGTACTACTAACGTATGTATTTTACTGAAATAATATGCAAGTTTAGACTACAGGGGTCGTCGACAACATGCATTTCCCATAACGTTAAGTATTGTATAAAGTCATCTTGTCTACCTACATTTCAAGTACTAACATCCAAGCCAGAGCCCCAAATCCACTTATTACATCACATGAGAAATCTCACACGTAACTAGATTTTAAACCATAAAAACACTTTTGTTATGAATGATAATTTAATTTTTAACTAATAACTACGGATCTATGAATATTTCGAAATCCATATATTTATATTAAAATCCTTCCTTAAACACATGATTCCCACATGCAACGGTTTGCTTACTATTCTGGACTCAAAAAGCAATCGATCAATCAATCTGTATCAGTATAATTAGTCTCGGACAATTATAACGCGGTTACCTTATCCCCAATCAGTCAAATAAACAATACTTGACAAAAAGACAGACAAATGTGTGGAAAATATAATAAAAAGCCCAATAATTTCCTGCATGAGAGAATATTACAATTATAGAATGTAAAAAACTCTTTGATTGGAACAATGTATTCGTTCTTTATATTGGTTGGTAGCTGCTTGGCTATTTCCTTTCTCCCTATAACCGATGTCTAAAAGCTATGATGACCACTTCAAGTCGCGCCATATCCTGATCTCAGTCAGGCTTATAAAAAGAACGAAATAAGGTACATTATTTTTTCTTATATCGTATGATACAATAAGAAGTAATACAACAATAAGTGTGTAAATCAAAATGTTTCTAAATGCAAGCTTTCAAATATTTCGCTCTTACAAAACCAAATTTTGTATCACAACATCAACTATACAATATAAGTAATATAACTATGTATCCTTAATGAAACCAGCGCGAACCACAGATCAAACTCTTCCGTGTGTGGCCAACTGACCTCACTAATTAGACTGAAATACGACTCACATTGCAACCGGAATCGCAGGAACAACTAGTTTATACCACAATTTTATGATAGATGTCGCAAGTGTGTCGAAAAAGGGTCACTCTGAAGATACCGCAATAGTTATTGTGTTGTGATTATATCTTTTCCCACATAAGTTAAGCAATTTGCGAACATCGAAATCTTGTAGGTAGTTTGCGAACGCGTTCTAATCTACCATCTTGACTGCCCGGGTGTGAATATTAGGGTCCCGTAGATGCAAGAAAAACGTCACTATGATTTGCTTTGTCTATGGAGTTATCAGTGGCGTGATGTATTTGGGGCCGAGGGGTAAGTAATCATGTTTTGCGGGACGGCAAATTGCGTAAAATAAAACCTTTATTTTTTTACTTTTTTTGCATGTTGTGGCTACGGAGGGAGGGGAGAAGCGTTCATGGCTCTTATTTCTTGAAATTACTATTTTTTTTGCTCGCGCCACGACCTTGGGCGGTAAATTTTGGGTCCGCCCAAGGCTTGAGGTACTCACGCTACGTGGTGTTCGGACTGATGACGTGCGCTCTGTATGCGTCTTTAGCGTGCTCGTATTATGTACTGACAACTGCTTCGCGTTCACAGTTGGTAAGAATGTGTTATAAATTATAGTTGTCGAAGTTTTACAAAAAACTTGCAAAATGAATGTGAGCCATTTGCCTATTTTTTAAAATATTTACTGTATACTAAGTTTGTAACATGTATGCTTGATAGAGTGCGAGGACGATTTAAATATGACATGGAACGTTAGCGAGTGAGCGAGTGAGAGATATGCGGATGAGCGAAAGAGGTTGTGTGTGGGTATACAGGGACAGGACATAATTTTGAAAATATGGCGTACAAAGTGCTTGTAAGTTTTAATTCAATGATAAAGATTTAAAGAAAGAACACTGCTTCAATCCCACCTTCATATTATATTATTTACCATTATTGTGAGACCCTTTCCAATACATTTCTTAACACTGATCGTAACAACATTACAATGTTACCGCTGCGCTGGCTTACTATGTATTCTGTATGTCGCGCCTGGTCTATTGTCGGCTATTTGGCAACGTATAATTTCACTTTTTTCTCACATCCACTGTCAACCCGCTCGTATTAATTACACGTAATTGCTTACGCTACAATATATGTCCTTTGTTACATTGTATTTGTTTTTGTCACCGTCGCACGAATGCTCGTATCAGTTTCCTAATATTTTTGGGCTAGAACCAAAATTCTTCTACATACCTAACTGGTATATTTAAAAATATAATCCTTAATTTCAATAAAAATATTTAAAGTAAAAACTAAATATCAATAAATACTTCGTCTTCTGTTATAATTCAACCTGATGTTCGTAAAGAATTGTTCGGAACTCTACAAGAAAATACGACGCGTACTTAACAGTTTTTAAGACATAATTACTTCATTGTTAATGACTGATGTCAAGTTATTAAGGTAATGATGATTATCTATAGACAACTAATCGTCAGCTTCGAACCTTTAGCTTGATTGCAGTTAAATTTATCTTGGATCACGATAGCTTGGAAAAATTTGCTCCAAAGATGCATCCCATTATATCATAAGTACATGAAGTTTGACATAAATTCATAGGATTATCATTAACGAACCTTTGGATACTACCAAATAGACACTACAAGTTTATAATACAACATTAATTATTGTAATGAAATATTTAAAATATAGTCTACTTTTATTAAAAAATTACATATTAAAATTTTAACAAAACAATTTATAAGAAATTTTAATTTAAATTTTTGTAAGCCCTCTAAAATCAAATCCTAGTCTATAAAGCGTGATGCACATCAATCAAACTGAAATTCTATACAAAATAATAACAATTATCTTTTAAAACCACAAGCTTTGATATAGGCAAGACAGTCATCTTATTCTTATTGTCCCGAGCAAAAATCTATGCAAATAGATTGCAAGATACGCGATACTGGTAACATTTCATAACCATTGCGGTTTGTGACACTAGTTGCAGGTCGCGGTTTTGCTTAGATTATATATTTCATCGTGGGAACTCTCGGTAATATTTTAATTGAGTTGATTAAATAAGGAGCATATCCTCTCACGGCTTTCATGGAGTTTTAAGGATAACTTGGAATATATTAATGACTTTAGTGTATAAATTGTGTTCCTTATTGTGTAATCATAGACATTTGGCATTCTTATACTGGATTAAGACAAATAAAAGTTGGCAATCGATTATAATATTTAACAGAACTTTTTGTATGTGTCTGTATCTCCTATTAAATAATATTTGAGAAGTATTTAGCAACGACCAAATAATTATTATATTTTATATATGTTTCTTACATTCCCAGTAGCTACTTTAGTAAAATAATTGATCCGAAAAGGTTGTTTCTAAATTCTACAGGTCTTCTACGAGGAAAATCACTCAATGTAATAAATTAACAAAGAATTAAAGTCCGCCAAGCAAGGACGTTCTTGTGAGAAAAGATTGTGATATTACTAAATAATCCACATTATTACAAAGATTCAACAATTAGTGAGTGCGTGCTTGTATGTTTTAGATAAATTTCAAACTTTTTTACAAACAAAATTACCTTCCTAAATAAGGAATTGAAACGACTGTTAGTCATTGAAACTATTTTGGGGATAATATCGCGGTTTTTTGTATTATAATTTCTCCCGACGTTTCACACACTTTGGAGCCTTCGTAGTCCGCCCCGTGTCCACGATGCAGTCTTCGAAACGTCGGAAGAAAACTAGCAAAATAGTTTTATATAAAATAAATGTTTTTATAGCATACACCCAATTCCGTTGGCTCGCTATAACTTTATTGCTGCTATTTAAAACTAATCTTCACTTCCCACGAGATGAAGCAATGAGTACAATGAAGAATGTTTGAGCATCAATTTACCTTCGCTTTTTGTTGCGATAAATTTTTGCGACATGAAATTGTGACAGCTTGTTAAGATTTTGAACTCAATCATACTTTACGCTGTATTTTATACCTGTATTTTTAGAGATAAAATCTTGATATCTTTGGTAGTATGCTGAGTCTCCATGATACATTAAAATTAATTGCCTTTTGAAAAAAGACCAGAACTAATTAAAGGATTCTAAGTAACAGTTCAAATTTAGGTCTTTCTCTCATGAACCAAGAATCACGGGTTCGAAGGTTTCTTTTAATTAACTTATAAAATCAAAATAGATTATTAAATTCGAAATAGTTTATTTGTATTACTGTGCATTTATTTTGAACATTTACTAACTAACTTTTAATAGAAATATCGTAAGAGATAAGGAAATGGTCATTGTAACAAAGCAATACTCTCAAAACAGGCTCAAATAAAACAGGTCAGTCATTTTTAAGCCAGCATAAATCTACATTATCTTAATTTGATATAAGCTTCAAAAATTTAGAGCCCGATTTCCCAGCATTTATCTGATAACAGCATGGAATACATCCCAAGCATGCATGACGACCTAAAAACTTAATCGAACAATCAAATGATTATAAAAACAACACCGACACGGTTGGTGATTTTTAAGGTCATGTACCATAATATTGCTGGGCTTAGGACAATTAGCACCTGCGGGGTTTTTCATAATGACAAATATTTAAATGGAATTTGCGGTCACAACGCATCCACTATCTATTAATATTATTTATATACCAGTTTTTTAAAGTAATTTTATTCTGAATGGCGAGGTATTAAACTGTTTTTATTCATTCGATATTTGTGCAGCCCCGGATCTTAAATTTTTTTAAGGCGGGGCAAAATCTGAATAATGCCGCCCCTAACCGCCTATATTTTTACTAATAATTAATTTATGTGTGTTATATACTGGATGTCTTAGTAGTCAAAGTTGCGTTAATGATGAGATGTGTATTCGTCTGCCAAGTTTGAATTTCCCGCCCTCTAAATTCGCCGCCTGGGGCACGGGCCCTGGCTTGCGTGCGTGTGATATACCTTAATTTCTATAAAACGTTGTAAAAACAATTTAATAAACTTTTTGAGTATAAAATGGCTTTAAAAATCAATGCCTTATAGTTTTACAATACTATATCGGTTAACTGTCTACAGAAAATCTCGTGACCGTGGCCAGAAAAATGCTTTATTAACCGTTAAACTGCAATTTTCCAATAATGTAGAAGCATCACGGATATGTACACACACGAACTGGCGTGTGAATCTTTCTTCCTACAATCACTTCCTACATTACTGTCGATACGAACGCGAACATACCGAAATCCTTACTTTATCTGATAATTAATTTAAATTATTTTATGTTAGGTATATTCTATTTAATTGATTTTTTCTAAGGTCATAGTTATTGTTGTAACTAGATAGCGTTTGAGTACTTGATTTGTTTTAGTTTTTAATAAATTACAAATTGTAAACTTGAACTTTTTTGTGTCACATATTTACTATATTTAGAAATATTATTTTCATTATATTACATTTTTTTTATTGTTAAAAAAAATCTATGAACCACACAAATAAAATTAGTTACCTACTAAAGATTCAGGAAATATAAATTAAAGATTTCTTATGTTTACGCGAATGTTAGACATTGAAATTAAACAAATTTTCCGGATTCTATCGCGGTTTTTTGTTTTTTATTTTTCTCCCGACGTTTCGAAGACTTTGCAGCCTTCATGGTCCGAAGGTCCATGGTCCTTCAGTCCCCCCCCGTAACCATGAAGGCTGCAAAGTCTTCGAAACGTCGGGAGAGAAATAAAAAACAAAAAACCGCGATAGAATCCGGAAAATTAGTTTAATTTCAATATAAATTAAAATTTACAAATCTAACGTACAGCCCTAGCAAGTTCATTTAATGTTACGTATTCTATTCAAATTGCTTTACCTTAACATTCCAAAACAAATCCCCTATTCTACTGGAAATTTATCGACTCTACATTTATCATTTTTCCGGAATTTTAAAATGGCATCTCTATTTAATAGTCTTCTGATCTTTATTTATTAACTTATAGTATTTAATAAACTCACAATTAAACTAACAAGTCTTAAGCAACGTACATTATCATAATGAAACTGCCGTAACGCGCTAAAAAAATAACTCCGGCCACATGTGAACTGCGTAAGCCATAGCTATTTCACATGATTGTAAGCGACGGAAAATCCGCGGCGTAATTACCTCGCAATGTGACGATGCCCTAAACATTGCGTGCAGTTGCGCGTGAGTTTATACAATAGTTTCAAATGATTTACTATTTATTTATAAATTATAAGTATTTTGAAGTAAAAATAAAAATTCTTTTCATTATTGTGTGCGATGTTAAGATTTTGGTTTACTTATAGTACAAAGTGTTTGTATTATTAGCATGTACAAAAAATGATTCGAAATACATAAAATTATAATACAAGTAAGAAATAATCTAATATATTAAACAATTATGGAAAATTAACGAAACCTCCATTTTTTATATGACAATGGTATTACTAATGCAACAACAAATTCTTAAATAAGTATTATTAATTTTGCAGCTAACTTTATAGTATAAAATTATAGATATGAATTTAAATAAATAATTAAGCCTTAAACGAGTCTCTTACCGATTCCTTCAAAAGTAGGAGATATCCCAAATCAGTCGTGATTAATAAGAAGAGCAACAAAAGTAATCTAAATGAAAAAGAAATGTTTCTCTAAAAGCAAAAATAATTAAAAATTATATTTTAATTTAAAAAATGATTAATAAGAACCGGAAAAATTTATTATTTTTTCTTATAACAATATTCAAATTAGTACAATTATTATAATCTTGAAACTTTTTTCACTTCCTACTTTATTATCACATATCACTATTACTATAATACATACCAATTATAAACTAACACGGAATGTGAATACACACTGAGTAACGACAGAATGTAACTGAAATCGGATAGCGCAAACTGTCTCGTTTTATACTGAGCCGTAAGAATCGTATGGATATTCCCATTACAAATATTACTCATGTTTGTTAAGCCTCGTGTGGTCCCGCGGCTACAAAATTGTTTCTATAAATTAACCTTATAGGAGCTAGTTGTTTACCACCGTTGTCGGACGAAAACACAATTTAGTCAGGCTTTTATCGCTATTGGTAGTTGATAATTGTTACAAAACACGATATATAAAATAATTTATCGAGTAAAATGAACCTTTTTACCTGAAATTATTATAAGAATTTATGGTTTTAATAAACAGCTAATGAGATGCTAGTACTATTTGTTTTTGACGGAAAATTTACTCATTACGTATAAATACAATAATAGTAATGTAAAAGTTATTATGTCGTCGATTTGTGTTATTTTCCAAAAATAAAAGATATTTTATTTTTTATAATTTTTCCTTATCATAATACGACAAGAAATACATCTGTATAGAATTCTAGTAATTTCTGTATTTGTTAAAATATTTTTTTTTACAACTTTACTGCAAAAATAACTCTTAATATTATAAAAGTAAAGAAAATCTTATCCATACTATTATTTGAAGCTTCCCACGCTCGCGCCGGTCACCGCAACAATCCGATTGTAAACTTCAGTGTAGGCATTTTTGTACGCTGCATTTTACACGAGAAAGGACCGATGGAATGGCGAACAAAAATTGGTTTATATTTAGTCTTAAGGAGATTATTGAAGACATAACATGCATTTGTAACATGGAGACATTAATTTACGGTTTGCCGCCGCACTCTCCTTACTCCATCTACCTTCTAAAACCCGTCACGACTCTTCCCATTGCTACCAAATGATGCCTTTCAATTCTTTTATAAAACCAAGTGACAAGACCACCGGAAAAAAACCATAAAACTGTTAAAAATTACTGTTTTGTCAAGAAATACACTATGTTTTGCTGCCAATCGAGTAAATTTCTTCCCTCTAAAAGTTCCCCCAACATTTGTTCGCTCCAAATCTCCGCCAATTTCGTCGAAGAAACTTATTTAGGGAGGAACTCTGCATCTAGCAACAGTCTCTAAAAATTTCGCAGGTCACAAGGTTCGCCAGCTGCTACAAATGTCATATTAGTTCGTCAACCGATACTCTATTTGAACACTATTTCGCTAGCATCAGGCGTTGTGGAATTGGTTTACCATGTCCGTATAGAAGACCGACTTTTTCTCTGCGTAGGGGACGTTTCGACAAAGTTATAATGGGTGACGTAATATTTTCACCTAAATACTAGATAAATTTGCTGTATTTTAACAACTAGCCTTGCTAATACTAAAATTAAACTATTTTTCGGATTTTATTGCAGTTTTTGTATATTAATTTTCTCCCAACGTTTCGAAGACTTTGCAGCCTTCCTGGTCACGGGGAGGACTGCCTCTAGCCAAAAATAGTTTAATTTTTATGTCAACATTCGCGTAAACATAAGAAATCATTGCTAATACTAAATAAATAAAACCGTTTTTTTTTAAACTATCATGGAAATTGGTTACCATTACAATGTCAAGCAAACTCATTCTTACCTAATGCCATTAACAGGTAATAGTCATAATTCATCATTCGGTAATTTTATTAACAATTAATTGAAATACCAATAGGTTATTAAATCTTTTTTTTCGTACACGACAGGTAATGTTCGTTGAATGCTTTCACGTTATGAAAAAAACGATGCTAGTTTTTTTTTTATAGACACGTGGTTGTTAAAGGTGATGGATGGGTAGTGTGTTACTATTGTTAAATTATTACGTGCATTATAAAATATTGATTGTTTGTTGAATTTGTAGAAAATGAATGTTTTGCACTACACTGATTTGTTTGAACTTCCTCGGTGGTGTAGTTGTTTCCAGTACGACTGCAGTCCTGAGGTATCGGGTTCAATCCCTGAGTTGGACGATAGGCTCAATCCCTGTCGCATCAGGGGACGGTATACCCACGGCGGAAAGTGGGTGCCACAGTTGCGCCTCTGCTTACTCCTTCTGGGATAAAAGGCATGTGTGCGTGCGAGTGTGATTTGTTATAAATTAAATGGGATATGAGATAAGTTTCTTAGAAGATATAACATTTTAAATGTTGTAATTTACGATTTTATTAATTTACATTATGCATTCATCATATTTATTTTACAAATTAGATATACCAATAATAAATTCCGATCAATCACATGATGGTTCTCAAGTCGTCTTAAACATCAGTACGAATTGGCAGGCTTCATATACCTTGACAGGGGCGGCTGCGGTCGCAGACTAGACACTTCAACGTCAGAGGAAGCCCGCAGCCGTCCCTAATGCGCCGAAGAGGGCCACCGCGGAGTTTTAGCTGGTAGGCCGTGCATAGGTTTAAGTTGTATATAGGGTTAGGGACTCGGCCCGGCGCGGCGGTCGCCCGAAGGTCGTCATCAAATCCGGGCGGCTCAACGCCGGGCCGTAAGGCACGGTTACCCCAGCATAACCGCTCAGTCGCCCCCCACGAAAGCTGGGTTGTAGTAATAAGGGACTTTCTCCGCGAAACAAAAAAAAAAAAAAGAACTTCATATACCTTCGAAATTCTCCAGAGAACGTCTCAAGTATTCTCACAATGTTTTCCTTCATCGAGCAAATGATAATTCACAAAGAATACACACATAACTTTAGAAAAGTCAAAAGTGCGTGCCTTTTGATTTTAAACCCGCGGATATTCGTCTCGGCAGTCCTTTCCACTCCTAACTAGGTTAACTTAAATAAAATAATCTAAACGTATTTTCCTTATCATTTATAAGTACATATGTGTAGGTTCTATATAAAACAGTACAAAATCATTTTTTTAAAACCAAACTTTATTTAAATGTTCTAAAAAAAAAAAACTTGAAATTGTATTTCATCTCAATCAATTGAGGATAACTGCTTTATAATTCCGTTGTAAGATTCTACCCGAACTTACATCCAAACGTTGCAAGTTTAATAAAAGCTCGTGACAAAGCTTTAGGCTCGTAATCATGACCTCAGCATAGCCTAAAACTGGACCATCCGAAAGTGGTCCGTTCACCGACATAGCAACGTGGGAATTGTTCCGAAATGACCGACTAATGCGATGTGAGTACTAAAATGTCAATTATGAATGGTCTTGAAGGCAGCGCATCGAATATGATGAAGCAATGCTAAGGAATCCGAAGGCATATGACCTGTTACTTTGTCTATTCTCAGATGAAAGCAATAAGGGTTGTAGTTTGTAAATGGAACTAATTTATAGATAAATTATAATTCCTATTATTATAAAATAAATGTAAAAAAATCTTATGTTAAGAACCTTGTATGCAAATGTCCCCCCTGGCAAAGGTCTTTTCTAAGTTCTCATGATAATTATCAAGTTAAACAGGTCGCCAGAGCCACGTCAATCAAAGATGAGATTGAGTGCTAAAGGTATTTATATCTCAATAAGTATGGGTCTAAACGAAAAGAAAGTCACCGACTTAGCCCATCGGATTAGCAAGCTGAAGTGACAGTGAACAGGGCACATAGCTCGCAAAACTGATGGCCGATAGGGCATGAAGGTGCTGGAGTGGAAGCCACGAACTATCAAGCGCAGCATCGGACGTCCACCCACGAAGTGGACAGATAACCTCATAAAAGACGCAGAAGGTCGCTGGTTGCGGGCCGCTTCCAATAGGTCGATCTGGAAATCTTTGGGGAAAGGCTCATGTTCAGCAGTAGACATCATGCAGATGATGATGATGATGATGAGTGAAGCCACATAGTAGTAGTATCATTCAGAAACATCGTCATAGTAAACGTGTTACAATTTCTAAACAAATTCACACTCACATATTCCAAGCTAATTGCCAAATCTACCAAGTTTAACGTAAATATTATACCAATAATCTCGAACAAAGGCTTGTTAACAAATTATTAGTGTGATCCAATTGTTAACAGAAAGTGGTCGCAGGCGAAGGTCGTGTGGTCGCAACCTTATAGTATGTTCCCACAATTTGCTCGCAATCTTAACGATGAGCTTGTATTGCGACCAAGGTATTTTGATACATAAAAACTGTTTTGTCATTTTTTCTAGTTAGGATCGTATCAAAAAAATGTTGATATAAAGCATTTAGGATATGCATTTTTAGAGTACGAAATATATGGATACGGCTGTTATGCTTAGAGCTTACAAAGAAACTTAAACCAAAAATATAATCTACACTCTAAATACTTATGTGAAAACACAAATTTGTGCTCAAAAATCTGTAATAAACGTTCGTCACTAACCAAAACGACTGCTTTAATTCCATTAGGAAAACAAATTTTGTATTTATGAGTAAGAAAAACAATCTCGTTTTTTAGTTAAGTAGGTACTTATAGCTTCATCTAATTTCGTAGTTACCGTTTAGTTTAAATAAAACTGACGAACATGCCCATTAGATTAAATATTGGATTAAAATAATAACTTTAAATAGGTAAAATATATTCAATAAAATCATAATTCAACTGCAAAAATCATCACGAAATAAAAGAAAAAAATCCACAAGCATCAAGAAGGTTAATCATAATAGATCGATATATAGGCCTCAATTACCTAACTTGTAATAACAGGCGATATCTGATGATGGGCGATGTTACCAAACATCTAAAAACAGTGTGAACAGAGTTATTACTTAATAGGCTTATTTAATAATTACAGGCCTGGGATAATAAATGAAATGACCGTAGAGCCAATTGAATTAAGGGAACTATTATTAACGTTTCAAAAATAGTATATACTAGCTTTTGCTCGCGACTTCACGCGCGTGAAAGAGTTTTCCGGGATATTTTTTTGCGACTTACTTGATCTGTATCGTTATATTATGACCAAATTATACAAAATCAGTATCAATTTTAGCCTTTGTGTTAAACTGATATATAACCAATATTACTGTAAAGTTTCATTCAAATCCGTTCATTAGTTTTTTCGTGAAAGAGGAACAAACATACATCCATCCTCACAAACTAGCATTTGTAACATTATGTAGGAAGGATACCAAAATGTTATGTTTTTGACATTAATAAAGATACTTTATAAGTTAAATATACCTATTAATTTACACAACAATTCATATTCGACTTATGTATCTCATTCCCGTAGGCCGTTGTGTCAAAAATGAGATTAAAAATAATCATGTTGGTAAAAATAAAAAAAAAACACAATTTATGGTTCCCCTTTATTTATCTTTTAGGATTATTGAAAATTTTCACTGAAAAAGACTTATATGTTATATATGATTCAATTTACACAACAAATAGATTATAAAACCTTCTAACAGTGAGCTCGTATACAATAAATAGAATACAATAGATACATTAATCACATATGATTTTTTGTATTTAAAAATGGGTCCACTTAACTTTTGAAGTATCTCTGTGTAGTAAGTTTATCTACTTTGCCTTATTCAATTGTTGAACAAGAAAGCCAAATAAGATTAGATTACATAGATTTACAGTCTAAAAGAATCCAGACAGGAAAAATAAACAGATCACATCATTAAATACAATTTAGAGCTACTGAAACATCTTTAAGAAGAAGGAAAATGCATTTTATATCCTTGAATTTGTTTTATTCATTGTTTATAACCACGTGTCTACAGGAACAATAAAAAACCGTCACATGCGCGAACACTCGCTGTTTTTCCGAGATCTGCAATGAATATAAATTGATTAATAGGTCTTTAATTAGTGGGAAAGAACGTATTTAAACATCATTCATTAAAGGATCTGTCTGATTTCTCGTATAAACATACTTCGTAAGTACCTACAGTCAGCCATAAATGTAGCTTTTTTTATTATTGCTTTTAATGAGACGAACTTGCTGCAGTAGTAACACTGGCTACAATGTTCTTCAAACCGGAATACAATAGTGACTACACACTGCTACTTGGTGGCAGAAATAGACATCGCGGGGCTACCTACCCAGATGGACTCTCACATAAGCTGAACAAATTCAAAAGTTTCAGATGCTTCTACACATTGCCTTTAGTAGGAATATTCTTATATCTCGTCTTAAATAAAATTTACTTTTTGAATTTTTATTGAATGAAGAAAAAATGATTGTTGATAAGGACACAAAAGTTTAAAAGCGAATTGAAATTTTTCATTTCTTTTGTTACTTTTGTAGCTGATTGTACTTAACGACCGCCACATCCAACTAGATCCCATTTTGCTAACCACGAGGTGCAATGAGTCACTTTACCGTGCCTCTATAAAAAACTTAATAAAGTCAACTTTTACGGAAGTGCGAGCAAAATCTAGCGCCACTTAAAATTATGTTTAACCTCTGTAACATATTTACTTACTTATATGACGTATCGGCGGAACAGGGACTTAGCCTATATAGCATATTACTTGCTTCTCGAGTTCTGTAAATATTATTCGATGGCATTGGTATCACCAGGGGCAGAGGATGGGCAGCTGCTCTCCTGTCTTAGATTCAACACAAATACACACTACTATGTATGTGCCCTTGTGTGCTTTTGTTGAATTAATGGGATAATATTTATTAAAATTATCACTTTCACACCAAGGATCTATATTTTATTATTATTTTACCCATATTTCATGGTGTTATGTAGTTAATAAGGTTTATAAGAAAAGTTCAAAATGCCTGATAAAATGCTTAGAGCAATAAAGTGTATACAGTTTTTGTTGCTCTGAACATTGCATAAGTGTTATCTGTTGTTTCTTGTTATTTCATTTCAAAATACGGTCTCTGTCATAACATACTAACAGCACAGGACAAAAATATCCCCAATTACTTCTATCTAGTACTTCTCTCATATTAGACAAGGATCCTAAAAGAGCAAAACAATATTAACTCAATAATATTTAAGTATATGGACTAATTTTGTTTGTTACATATGGGTATAAATCTAATTCCCTGTAGAAATATAGAATGCGACACTGACCTATCAAATTAGACAACCTTATAAAGGGTCAGTGGCGTTTGACATTCAAAGGTTAAGCAATTTTGGAACATGCTTACGATAGATTTCAAAAATATGAGTGTCGCAAAAGCAAAAATGGTAGGCAATAGGTTCTTATTGTTTATTTATATTGAATTATGTTATTTAATGACCTACTTATGCCTATTTTAGTATATAATCTTATTTCAGAGATTATTTATAAATTATTGAAATGATTTTTATGATACCAAAAATATCATACACCATAACTTTACTAACACAATATATTTTATAATTATTTTCATATGCACTTGGCTTATGCTAAACTTACCTCCGGATAGGAGATTTAAAAATAACATATAATAATAATAAACGTTTATTATCAAAAGGTAAGTAAGTAATACTGACGTGACAGTTCTGCGAGATTTGAACTAAACTGAAAATGTAAACTGAACTTCTATATCAAGATTTATGATTATTACAATTTTACCATTATAAATATTTTCTCCATTGTTTATTTTATTGTATTATTTTGAATAATGCTATAAGATTTTTTTGTTTGGTCTACATAACTGAATACAAACAATATAATGTGCGTTCTCAAATAATTATTGTTCTATGTCCTTAACATTTTGAATGTGGGCACAACATGCTTAGTAGGTTAAAGTGCAGTAAATACTGTTTTTTTTTATTTTAAATATACTTACAAATTATTCAAAAACAGTAAAGTACAGAAAAACAAAATAAACAAAACAAAAATAATTTAACATTAGGAGATATATTAGTATTATAATAACTAAGATACGTTTTTGTTTTTCATGCAATTACACAGTCCGTTAACATCAAAACAAGGCAAGTTTTAGAAGCCATTATTCGATATGGGTTCTGTATTATAACTATAGTTATTTTAAAAAAATATGTAGATATACAATGCAGTTAAAAAAACACCAAAAATAATACTAAATTTATTTATATAGGGTCATTTAGACATTGCGTTTCTATATTAAACCAATCACTAATCTTCTTAAAAATAATACTTTACAATAAGTTACTGAAACCGTAGACATAAAATAAAAAGTGTAAGTAAATTTCGTACAAAATAAATATTATTAAAAATTATTTTTAATTTTACACGCTTTAATGCTACTATGACTACTCTAAGAGCATTAGTCGCAGCGACATCATGTTCGCACAAAACTACAAAATTATCAAAAAAATAGAAAAGGTCAACCGAGATTTTTGGTGAAAACATTCGTTAATCATCGATGATTCGCGCAATGTTGGCAGAGGTCAAGACTGGAAATTGGTTTCATTCTATGTTGTTTCTTCTTCTTCTGTATATGTACGACTGAACTATTTATTTATCCAAAATTTGGAATGGAAAGGTCCTACTGGAGTGACTAAGTTTTACTAAGATTACTATCTTTCTCCTACTAGTTATACCAACCCCGAACAGTGTGGCATTTCAAAAATAGAGATGCACATATATTATATGTCAACCTGTTAAAAAAAAACAATATATCGATATCAACAAATGTCGATTTATTTGAACAGCGGTTTCCTAAAACGGCCGAATCCGGGCATCGAACCCTTATCCTGCCCGTTTCTAATCACTGAACCGTGCTGTTACGTGAACCCATACGTGCCAAGTCGGTAAAAAGGGGGGTAATAAGTTAGTGACCCTCCATGCGTGCTATACTACCGGTGGAACTGTAATGCTCTGGAATATGCTCTACTTTAGTGCACGTCATAATTTTTTCCAAAAATCTATAAAATAGTATATTTTTATAGGATTATTAGCAAACAGTTTTATAAACATGCACCTCATAAATACAATGTTACATGTTATTGATTAACTCTTAGGCACTATTTGTTTTCGAAACATAAAATTAATTCATAAATGTGTATCTACAATGCTTTATTAAAACAAAATATTTAAAATAAGATCGTAATGTGGAATGGAGCAAATATCATACCGTATCCTCAGTATCGTAACGATAGAACACCACATGCTACAGGTGTACACGCACACATACATGACTTTCATATACAGTATGTTGTTTTTGTATACATCACCCTACACTACTTCCATGCGCAGTTCCGCTTGAGATATTTTCGCAGTGGCCTTTAAATGTTTAGCTCCCACGCTTTATTTAAAAAAAAATAAAGTACATGCATTGTTCAATTTTTTTAAGGGTAATTCTTTGCGGTATTGTAATAATATGTCCACGGAAGATTTATACACCAATTGTTGTAATTTATAAAATTTCTTCAGGTATTTATATTTCATCCTTGTATTTGTCATTTATTTAAAGGAATTATAAGTGGAATTAAGATTTATGGACATTGCATGATTAACTACACCTACCATCTAAAAACAATCTAAATCCATAACATTTCACTAAAATTATTTTTTATTTGTACTTGTATTTTTTACTTTATAAGATCGGTTCACTTTTTGACGTCATCGGTGCAGCAAATTATATACTTCAAGTTCAGTCATTTTTACCTAAATACTGTGTGCATCTACAGCGAAATATCATTTATCATCCAATAGTACTTATAAACTATTAAACCTTTATGAATAGGATCAAAATACAGAAACAGCAAGCTGTATAAACCTTATCACTACTATACCTGAGCACATCAACTATCTACAAATTTATCCATACATACAAAAATATACTATATACACCTAAAGTCTGTAAAATAAAGTGCTTTTTTAAATACTAGAACCGCATATATAACTTGGCCGGAACATACATATTAACTAAAACATCTTGACCTCCCCCGTCCCTCTGTGTGGAACGAATTCAATTGAATAAACAGGGAAAGTACTAAACACGGCGGATCTTTCTATAATGGTGCTATTCGTGTTCCGATTTTGAAAAACGAATTAGTTATTCACATTTGCGCATCGTACGACGACGCACGTCGCCATTTTGTTATTTAGTTTATTTTTTTAATTTTACGTTTTGTTGTTTGGACTTTTTGACAATTTGTGATATTTTGTCGTGTGTTTTTGATTTTGTGCTTCATTGTATTGGTTACAATAAAATTTCTTTTGGAATAAACCTGTAAGTACTGAACATTACGTCATTTTTGATAACAATAAGTAAACCGCTGTAAAATAAATTTCATGAATGTTGCCATACGTATATACTTAGCACTACATTTAATTTTTCCTTCATGCATATGGAAATTTTCCATTAACGAAGTTTTTTAATTTATTACTGGCTATTAAACATTGTTAAGTCACTGCAACTGACTCATAACATGTGACTATTTATTTACTAAATCCAAAGCTATGTTAAGAACAATATATTAAAACTCATATGGTTTCCCTCATACATTTTCACAACATACCATCACGCGTGGGTTCCCAGGGGTATAAGCAGCAGTGCAAGTAAAGAAAAATTTATATTACATCCTTTTCTTAGATAAACTATATTCATCGAACCAACATACGCATTGACATTATTAGAAGTAAAACCTAATATCAAACGCAACAGATTATGTACCTACTTTATCACTTAATCAAAACTTAATAACAAACATTGCATATTATAAATGATGATTTTAGTTGCATTGTAAATATACTTTTTAGGAATTTATTCCACGTATAAATTAAGTGGTATTTCTAATAAGGGAAAGCCTATTTAGATAGGTACTACGGACCAATGCACCGCTGCATTTGCTTCTCGAAATGAAATAATCCAATCCATAATATTAAACATTATTTAGTTCAGTAAATATTTACGTATCACCAATTTGGAAAGCAGTTTCCACTACAGAAGAACTGACAACAAACTTATATTACATCTCTTTTGTCGCCAAACAGCTAGGTGCAGGCACTTGAGTGCATCATTTTGAGACATGCGGCCAGAGTAATTACTAAGAATTATAAAACGTAATCTTATTTCTCAGGATGACGGGTACAGTGTAGTGTCATGTAGAGCTTTACAATTTAAAGACAGGGCAGTCGCCCAGGGCCTTAGGCTTGTCAGGGACACACAGAAATAACAATACCCTTCTTTGGCAATGGGGTAGGCCTCCCAAAAATATGCAGCCCAACCCTGCAGTAGTTAAAACCGTCATTGTTTAAAGTTAGGTTTACTGTTGGTGGGTCCAGAAGTTTACCATCGGCAAAACAATTTGCTAGTTATATCAATAAGTTATATACAGTTATATGAAAAAAATCGATTCAATTTGGTATTTTACCATTATTCGATACTTTATGACCTCCAATTTATTGTTTATTAGACTATTTTTACCGAAAAAATGGTAAGCCCCAACTGTTCGTTAATTATCTTTGGTTATCACAGATATTATACCATAAGTATAAAGGAAATATAATATTAGTCACTTTAGACAGATAATATAATATGTCGTGTTAGTTTTATAACGTTATCATAAACTTTACGTGTATATTTTTAAAGTAATCGTATAAGACATACATCCAATAATATGAAAGTGTTGTTTATCCTTTCTGTTATTGTTAAATAGTTATTTTCCCAAGCATGAAAATAACGAAGTTGCATAATATACAATAACAATATTATATGCGTTTTTATTTAAGAAAAACACATAGACCAAAGACAAGCTTAGACGTGTTCAAACGAATCTAGTTATAGTAGCAAATTTTAAAGATATAGTTAAAGAAAAATTCCTTAAAGTGACAATCATTTTATAATTTACCTTATTTAATAAACATAGATTTTTGGGGCCGTTAGCCCTGACATGCTCTATAAGAAGATTTTTGGTTTGGGCATATAGAGATCAACTCCTCACTCCGCGTCAGGAGCTGGGGGGTTACAATTGTAAGTATAATAAAAGCTGAAATCAGCAAAGAAAAAAGCGAGGAACGGAAGAGGAAAGAGGAGGAATTTATTAAACTACTTGCGCGAGAAACTGGTTAGAGTTAATTTTTTCATGAAACTTGGAAGTTTACAGTGAAAAAAGAAGCCACAAGAGTTGTCACAAAGGAGATAACACTAAAGTAAATGTCATAACTTAGTAAAAATAACAGTCATTTTTGTCAATAAGAATCTGGAAAGATATTATTTTATCACCCGAAAATAATCTATGCCAAGATAGTATCTAACCAAATGTTATCCTTATGAAAGTGTAGTCTGCCTTTAGGTACACTTCCCTTATGTGCACAAAAGTCAACCACTCAGTTCTTGGTAATAACTAATATAACATTAGCGTGGGGTACAATTTGAGAATAGTAAGAACTCAACTGGAAAAGATTTGCAATTTGATTCGAGACGACCAACTCATGCGGGAAAATTCTTAGATCTTAACATATCATAATATATTTACATCATAGATTTTATCGCCTGCAAATAATCTTTACCTAGATGGTTATCTAAGCAAATGTTATCGTTAACGAAAGTGAATATTTTGATGACAATATTTGTAGAATTAACAACTCTGATCAAGGGTTGCGAGTGCTTAAAGCACTCACCCAAAAGTCAGGGGTGTTTGTATAACTCGACCCTTGTCAAGTGAAACCTACCTACGAGATAAAATATGTTTATGAAATCTATATGCGCCTAAGATACATGTGAGGGTATAGAACAGATTATAGCTATAAGTAGGCATAATCATTTATATTATAATTACCTACAAATAATGTAACTGATTAAACACCAGATAATATATATTTTTTATTTATATACGCAAATCCAATTCTTATATTTCTGCTCTATTTATAATATTAAGTTTGATAATGTTTATGAGATTATATTTAAAAAATTTACTAATATTTCAAATACGAACATTTTTGCAGATGTTTGAATGTTAGAACAAAATTTTGCTAAACGAATTTGGATTCAATTTATACAGAGTATAAGTCTTGGATTGACATTCTTTATTCCAGTAAAATACACAATAAGGCTTTTATTTTGAGTTTTACACAGGAATTGACACTCAAATAATACTTACACTATGTCAATAAAGATACCTACAGATAAATCAATTTAGGACGCGTGTTTGGGTCACCCGTCCAATAACGGACAGTAATAAAATGCTTCATAAACAATGTGACTTGACTTTCGAACGTTTAGGACGACATTTTCACTTTCTATAGCGTAATACATACTTATTGCATATTTAATGTGTTAATTACGATTTTACAATTACTTTTACTTTGCCAAACGTCATACAGTTTACCGTGTTTAATATGAAATTCGAATAAATTTTGATTTTTTTGTTTTGTATCCTCTATTACTACATATTACTCTATATTGGCGAAATGACCGACAGATAAACGGTGCAGGCCATAATTTAAAAGAAGAAGAAGAATATAGAAATCGTATATTCTGTATTAAAATCTCACTTTGTGCCAATAACTTTAGAACCAGGAAACTTGAAAGTCATTTTTCATCTCATGTGTTTACAGACTTAATACTAACTTGATTTAATGATTACACCAATTAATTGGTTTTAACAATCGACAAATTTTAATCACAAATTAAACAAAGAGGAAGAGGGAGTAATCGGTAACCGGTAACTAATAATTAATATGTCATTTAGAAACCGAATTTTAAATGGTTTCTATGTTCGTATACTTACAATATCGAAACACCTTTACAAAGTTTTTACATAAATTATAGTACGGTTTTTGTATACTTTAACAACACCAATTAGTCCAAATTGTGAATAAAATCGTAACTTACGATTATTCTTTAAAAATATTCTAATATTATTCGATTAAACGCATAAACCTTTCACCGTTACATAAATATTTGATGATGGCGTAAACGATTCCGTTTTATATTCAGAAATATAATTATCTGAAAATATGTAGAGCAATAATTATATAACACAGAGAAGTAAAATAACACGACACCGACCTGCAAAACGAATGTTATCCAATCTGCAACATTAGTTAACTGTCGCTTGCAAAAATAATTTCCGTAATATGGAAATCACCGGTACACATATAGAATTCTACATATTATTATACTTATAGAGAAGCATGTGCTGAAAGCCGTTGGTGGTGTACGAAGTCTTTATAGGTCGTTTTTAAATACCCTGGTGGGTTTCAAATACGACTAAAACGCGTAGTAAATGCAATGCAGTCTGAACGGCGCATTTTTATGTAAGAATCTGCGCATGGAAAATGCGGAAATAAAGTATTTATTTTGAACCATATTTAAAATTACAGAAACAAAAATTAATGATAATCTATTGAGGCCCTTTCTTCGAAGAAAGTTAAGGTTGAGCAAAAATAAAACTATAATAATAATCAACTTGACTTGACTTTAGATCCACCTCCTTTTTTCAGTCAATTTAAATCGCGCTTCATTAAGTTGTTTAAAAAAAAACTCTTGCGGCTCTAAGGAGATAATAACTTTCAAACTTAAATATTTAGTAGTCATTAAAGAGTTTATATGGACTACCGCCAAAACAATATTTTGATCTTTAATTATATTTCTCAGTTTCATTTAGTCACATCTTGTAACAAAAATATTAATATAAGGTTACAGTTTAATTTAGTCTCTCTATATTCTAGACTCTATTCTAAAAGTAATACAGGTTCAAATATGACGTCACTATGACGCTACTCGCTTCACAGTCCAACAAATGCTCAAACGCGTATCCCAGTTCGCTGGAGCGTGAAGAGCGCTCTTAACATCGTAAACGCAGCGAACATACTTATAATAATAACTTTATAAAAGATACTTTACATGAAATTTAATTTAGACTCTAAAATTTAGTGTAACAGAAAGTATGTTTAACCGAGATGGGAAAGCCAATACTTTTTTTCCTTTGTTTTAAGAACCAGGTTCTTAGCAGTAAATTACAATCTAGTCTATAAGACTAATAAGCAATACAATTCTAACTTATTTTTGTAGGTTTTAAATTTACTACAACTAACAATAATGTTCTAGGCACTTTCTTTGAGTCTGGGAACATAAAAACAGCCAATTATTTGAAACTATATATTATTAATTTTCTATTAAAGAAAATAGATTTTAGGTACTGATAGCCTTATTACTCATTATAAAATGTCTAAGGTACCAATATAGTATTAGTAGGGTCGCAAGGTGGCTTTAATTCACACTATAATACATGGATCAAGGAACCAAAACTCTAACTCTACATTTTAACTGCTAACTATGTGTAACATTCTATGCGCTGTAATACGTTTTGAATGCATTTTTTAAATTAGAGAATATATTAATATAGTATATAACATTACATTTATATTTCAATTATACTTACATTGTACAAATAACGAGGCACGTGAATGAGTCACTGCTGGATTTTCTACTACAAGTAATACTAGTATGGGTGCATCATGCAACTACAGCATATGATCTTAAGTGTAGATTTCGCCCTAGGTCCATAAGCCTTTAACACCTTAGAAACACGTTATCATTAAAAATAAACGGTAGCTAGAAAGATTCATAATCTCATGTTTGTGGAAAAGCTAAACGAACCGCCAGAGGATGGCGAAAATTGATAATATTATGAGATATTATCAGTGATAAGAGCTAATTAATAATGACAAGGCCAGAAACGTCAGCCATTGGTTCGGCGCGTTTAAGTTTATACAATGAACAAGTCTGTTGTTTTTAATATTTTTATTAAAAAAAATGGTTTATTAAAACATATTTTACAAGAATTATATTTAAAAACAGTCTGGGTACTTAGATTGTTGAAAAAAATATGTCACGACTCTGTGTTGTTTTATTGAGATTGGTAGAGACTAACATATAACTGACGTATAGGTCTATCGATCAATCACAAACATTAAAATTAAACATCAACTTACGAGATGCGTTTTTGGAACATTCAACGGGGGCTAAACTTTATCATTTACGGTTACTTTAAATTCTCTTGACTGCCTCGATGGCGTAGTTGTACTGCGTGCACGGTACAGCAGCGCTCTTAAGGCCTGGGTTCGAATCCCAGGTCGGGCAAGTCGGAGTCTGGAATTTGTGCTCGATATGGCAAAAGGCCCGCCCCCTATCACATCATGGGACGGAACACACTTGGCAAAAAGTATGAGCTCTTATTGCACCTCTGCATAGTCCTTCGGGAATAATTTTGTTTTTAAATTCTCTACTTAATATTTAATGTTAAATTAATATTTACCAGATTATTAGTATTTTTTACTAGAATCTGTTCTAGATTATGATATCATAGGTCATAATAGTTGACTAATAATTACGATACATTAATTTGCATCTCATAGTTTTATAACATTTTGAAAACCGGAATTGAGTCTCCGTTAGGCAAGAGTATAGACATAGGTCAATCGACACAATAGGTCATGACCTCGTTTCTTTGACGGTCAAGGTTTTGATGGAGAACATATGTGTCAGCTATATACAGGGTCATGTTTGCATTGCGTTACTAAATGAAACCACATATTCGTACTTACTTCATCATTGTGCCAAAAAGTATCCATGAATATTTTCGACAAAAATTCCGGTTTTAATTTCTTAATTTTTCATCATTTTGTAGGTCATATTATAAGGGGATTCTGTAGACAGAGTACTCTCTCTGTGTTCTACAGCGCACTGTGTTCTACAGAATGAAAGTTATAACTGCATTATAAGGTGTGTCTATCGCTTACAATTGGGTGGTGATTATTTATCCATGTTCTGTAGACATAATAAGTTAGACAAGTTGAAAAGTCCGATCGATCGTCTCATATGTGAAATGTCAGTGGTATCTATACATAGTAAAATATAACTAACCTTCACACATTGACCTAACAAATGCTTAAATGAGTTAGAATACATAGAAACACTACGAGTCGCATGATGTTGACGTTTGATATTGTGTAACGGCTTTTAAAAATGCTTCACATACTGACAATAGCAGATTAAGAATGGGTGTAATTCTACCTAGGAATAGTGCACTTGTGTGTTCCGTTCGACTAACCAGTGATTAAAGACTTACTAAATAAGTATACAAGGTCGTTTTGACATTGCGTTACTAAATGAAACCATATACTTTTCTATTTGAAAATAACACTTTACAATATGTTACTTGAGCCGTAGATGTAAAATAATATGTAAGTTTCGAACAAAATAAATATTAATAAAAAGTAATTTTAATTTCACACGCTCTAATGCCACTACTACTCTAAGAGAGTTCATCGCAGCGGCAACATCATACTTTCAGTCGGAAATACACTAACGTACACGCCGTATTCGCATTAAACTACAATATGATCGAAAATTAAAAAATCGAAACCATGATTATTGGTGAAAATATTTGTTATTAATGGACGATTTTTAGCACAATGTCAGCAAAGGTGAAGATGAGTATATGGTTTAATTTAGTAACGAAATGTCAAAATGACCCTGTATAGTACTGAATTGTATAACGTACAGTATCTTATCGTTTATCTAAAACAAAAGCATATTGCTCGTGTGCGAATATCATATTCCAAGGTCAAAGACAAACAATATAATTTACTCAAGTGTTACAATACAGTAATTAAGTTAACATTACACAATGTTGCCACACTCATTGTGACCTATCCGTGATTAATGAAGATTTGTATTTAGGCAAGGTGTTTCAGTAATGTACTGATCTATTTTTTTTATATTTCATAATTTATATAAAACTAGCTTTTGCCCGCGGCTCCGCCCGCGTTACAAAGTTTTTCGGGCTAAAGTATTCCGTTATAAAAGTCGCGCTATATATTTTCCCGGGAGCCTATGTTCTTCCCAGGGTTTCAAACTATCTCCATACCAAATTTCATCTTAATACGTTGGGTAGTTTTTGAGTTTAACACGTTCAGGCAGACAGATGCAGCGAGGGACTTTGTTTTATAATATATATTTTTAGAACTTTTTAAGAGGAACAATCCCGTCATACATCATTGTTGCATGACTTTAACCGTTTACGCAGCGCACGCAACGGAAGCTCTCAAAACTAATAATTTTTCCCCGTTTTTGCAACATGTTTCATTACTGCTCCGCTCCTATTGGTCATAGCGTGATGATATATAGCCTATAGCACTCCGGGATCAAAGGGCTATCCAACACAAATTTATTTTTTCAGTTCAAACCGGTAGTTCCTGAGATTAGCCATTACTGCTCCGCTCCTATTGGGTATAGCGTGATGATATATAGCCTATAGCACTCCACAAACAAAGGGCTATCCAACGCAAAAATATTTTTTCAGTTTGGACCGGTAGTTCCTGAGATTAGCCATTACTGCTCCGCTCCTATTGGGTATAGCGTGATGATATATAGCCTATATCACTTCACGAATAAAGGGCTATCCAACGCAAAAATAATTTTTCAGTTTGGACCGGTAGTTCCTGAGATTAGCCATTACTGCTCTGCTCCTATTGGGTATAGCGTGATGATATATAGCCTATAGTACTCCACGAACAAAGGGCTATCCAACGCAAAAATAATTTTTCAGTTTGGACCGGTAGTTCCTGAGATTAGCCATTACTGCGCCGCTCCTATTGGGTATAGCGTGATGATATATACCTATACCACTCCACGAACAAAGGGCTATCCAACGCAAAAAGAATTTTTCAGTTTGGACCGGTAGTTCCTGAGATTAGCCATTACTGCTCCGCTCCTATTGGGTATAGCGTGATGATATATAGCCTATAGCACTCCACAAACAAAGGGCTATCCAACGCAAAAATAATTTTTCAGTTTGGACCAGTAGTTCCTGAGATTGGCCATTACTGCTCCGCTCCTATTGGGTATAGCGTGATGATATATAGCCTATAGCACTCCACGAATAAAGGGCTATCCAACGCAAAAAGAATTTTTCAGTTTGGACCGGTAGTTCTGAGATTAGCCATTACTGCTCCGCTCCTATTGGGTATAGCGTGATGATATATAGCCTATAGCACTCCACGAACAAAGGGCTATCCAACGCAAAAAGAATTTTTCAGTTTGGACCGGTAGTTCCTGAGATTAGCGCGTTCAAACAAACAAACAAACAAACAAACAAACAAACAAACTCTTCAGCTTTATATAATAGTATAGATAAATTGCAAAATTTCGTTTTGAATTTCGAGTTTTAACATTTCTGGATAATAGCTTGTTACAATTAAAATTATAATTTGTTTGAATTATTATTTATATTGCTTCAAAACTGATCTGAATAATCAATAACTCAATTACATAATAATTAAAATATTTATAATAACATATTATGCACATGTTGAAAAGAATAATTCAATATTCATTACAATATTTATATTTTCTTTATTTTTGTCATATATATATCCTTCTTAATCATTCATACAAATTAAAATTCTAAAGTTCTTGAACGTGTATAGGTATTTAGATGTTTTTGAAGTAAATGTCAAGTCCTTCAAACGGCTAATATTAAAAATGAGAGTCAGACATCTGGTGCTGGCTGGAATGGAAATAGCAAAATATTGATTTATTTCTTGATCTATTTTATATATTTAGTAAATTTATTATTCTCCCCATATGTAGATGCGCCCTAACTAGAAGTGGCGAAAGGTGAAATTTTTCAAAAGGTAATTCCCTGAAAAAAAGAAATTCTTAGTTAACATGTCGTGACCAATTTAACAGAAAACAAAAACTAAGACACACGTAAATAAACCTAAAGCGGAAGCCGGTAGGAATCGAATGTGTGGACGCTTCGCCACTAATACCTAGTTTATTTCTGCACCACCCTAAGGTGGACTGGTAGAAAATACCTTAGGCAATAAGTCCGCGTAAATACTTCTCTGTAAGTATATAATGTGTATAAATAAATAAATCGCTGAATGTCTAGGAATTATTTGTCCAAGAATAACCATATAAATACAACAAAATAACTACTATCAGACCGTCGAATACTGTTGATTATGCACATTTCAACCGGCCCGGACCCCTCTTTTTAAATGAGGGTCCAAATAAAAGACAACAGATGGAACAACTGTTACACAAAACAGGTGGCGATAAAAAAACAAATTTTGTATCGGAGATTAGTGGGTAGCAAGAGTGGAATAGACTTTTAGAAAACTAAAATTGGTTACTTAAATACAACTACATTGAAAATTGAACCTTATCGACTATAATCTCAATTAAATTACGACCTAATCGCCTACAATGTTAATTAAATTATAGATTAATAAAGACGTTGTCTTTCGATTTTCGCCATAAGAAAAATACACTGGCTAGCAACTTGTCTAGCTGAATGTACGTCTATATCGACTGATTGACTAGAATGGACTAATCAACAAAAGCCGCGATGGCGAATTTTCACCAAATATTAGTCCGTAACAAGTTAGGTACTAAACATATCTGGTATTGGTATACCAGGCATGTTTTAACAAGCCCCATTAACTTTATGTTTATTTCTCTTTCAGGTAGAAGCTATGTATGAAACACAAGGATATTTGGTCTAATCTTGTGATACTTCAGAACGGCAAAAATGTCCGACAACGAAGGACCAGTCACCGTAGACGATCTGCCTATATCCTTCCAGGTATTCATATATTATAAACATTTCTAGATTTTTTTAACAGAAGGTAAAATTGTCGAAACATAACTCACAATGCTAAATTCAATGAGTTATACCATTATTAAATTTAGAAAATGGCTTGTGAAGTAGAATACAAAATACTAGCATGAGTTAAAGTTAAATTACAGAGAAGGATTTCAGTGCGCTCAGGTCATGAATTAATTCTCATGAATCATGATTCATGAGACCTATTGGTTCATGGTATTGGTTATTCATGGTATTAGACATCATGATGCCCAATACCTAATAATTACACATGTCCTAAACGAAATACAACCTCGCAAACTGCTGCTTGGTGACAGAATTAGATTCACGTTAATAAAATATTTAATAGTGAATTTTTAAAGCGATAAAAAACTTATAATACTGTTTATCTTATGAAATTGTTATGAATCTATGAATAATAATATACATAACAATAATATGTACATAGATTAATAAAATTTGTTGCGTAAAAATAATTCTTTAAGAGCTACAGCAATAAACATTCATATAACCAATGATTAATCTAATCAGTGTTTGACGCAAGGAAAAAAGCGACAAAATAGTGGATAGTGAAAACACTGATTAACAACATTTAATTAAAGATGGGTAAAGTCGTTTCACGCAGAATGAGCTAAATTATGCACTGCATAAAGTTTATTTTCCAATTGCAACGGTACAATTCTGTCACGTGATGAATTAAAAAAATAATAATCTATTTGACAGGTCTGTTTAATGTTTTGGAACGAAATAGTTTCTAAATTTTGATATAATATTGTATTTATTTATGTAGATCCATTTATTACGCTAAGGTTAATGAACTTTTATAGTTCTGATCAATTTAGTCTCATTTTTGAGGTCAATTTATTTAACATTGTTTCATCTTTATTAAATCTCGTGTCGACGTATGTCCATCTACAATGGTGGTTAATAAAGTAATAAGCTTAATTCCCAACGTAGATGGAATCGAAGGATTAAATCAATTTGTAAAATTCTTTAAATAACAATTTTAAAGGAAACAAGAAAAAAATTGATAATACTATCTACTTCATCACGTTCCCAAATAATCCAATCAAAAACAATCATATTAATTAATTGATAATAATCAATGTTGACCACTATATCTCCTGCCAATACCCACACCCGAATAATAATAAAATAGCTGTACAGAGAAGCGATGAAGAAATGAACAGTCTTCATATTTCGTACGTTTATATATTAATATATTTCTCACGAACGTCATGGGGTAACGTTATTTTCATGGATGATAGTTGTTTAAACAGGCTAAACTGTACTTTAAATCAGAGGCAATGTTATTTTGACAAATCAGGAATCAAGCGAAGTACTCCATACATTCTGGCCCTGACGTGGCACAATGAAACTATTAAAAGCTAATGATAACAAGGCAGAGAAATCTGGGCAAAATTATAAGCACAAACTTTCCATAATTGATGTTATGATGTGTATTGGAGTTTCTGATTTCTTTTATATAAGTAATTACTCTATACTCAACGTAATCTAAGTATATTTTAATGCCCCATCGGAGCTAATGGTTTAACCCATAAATAAAAAAAATATCGTTATCTTAATACATCCGGCTAATCTCATGATTAGCCTTTTTATCAAAATTGTCCGAAATAAACCGCGATATCTAGGGATACGAGAATATATTAGTACTGCTATTGAAAGCGAAATACCATGAAAATTGTGGATTTTGATAAAAATAGAATAAACTGATACGTAAGTTCTTTCAGACCAAATTAGCAGCAGTTAAGGTATTTTTTGTATTTCTCAATAAGTACAAATTCAAATAGCACTGAGATATAATTAACATAGACTTTGCCTTCTTCCCATATGAGCTGAAAGTTTTTACTTTATACAATTTTCATCTATTTAAGGCTGTATCGTGCACATAAATCCTTTATCTAAAATGATATATAGTACATTAAACGTGTAGCGTAATAACTGGAGCGAGCAGTCGCCATTGCTGCACCGGATGTTACGTCACCACGAACAATACACATTTGAGGCCCGTTCTACATAATTATGGCAAATGTGCAAACTTCAGAGGGAATGGAAATCTTATACAAATAGATACACTAAAAAATGGTGGATTTAGAAGTTAAACGTGGGCGATACAAACCCATAGACTAGATCTTGATCTTGGTGAAGACAAAGGATATGACAGTGAATAGGAGATGCAAAAGTTGACATGAATGTGTTCCCTTAATAGAAGAAAGATGTAGTAAAAAAAAAGAAAAAGTGAAAAGACTTGAAATGCTACTTTTCAGTTAACTGCAAAAGAAATATCGCACCAAATTTTTCCACAAAGCTAAACGACAAAGAAATATGCAATACACTTTTTATTATATACAAATACTCACATTCAAAATTATTGAAGGATCATCATTCAAGTCCTATGTCCCCTACATGAGGTAGAGGACATCCACAGTCACTTTCCATCCTGCACGGTCTTGAACTGCCTGCTTGATTTCGCTCCGAAGCCAAATATTGAAGGATGTATACTATTTATTTACAGGTCAAATATCTTGGCCAGAGCGATGCAAGAGGATTATGGGGAATCAAACACACAAGGAAACCAGTAGACCTCATGGTGGCAGCAGCAAAGGCACTTCCGCCAGGTCAGCTATGGGTTTATCCCGTTTACGTAAATTAATCTTGTCAACGTACTAATCTCACTGGCCATTAGTTGCAAATGACATGAAATTAGTATAATGACGATAATGAGAGAGTTCAAGTTTCTACACTTTTACATTCAATTACATTTCAAACACTGCTAAACTAGTCTTAATATGAATAGTAGTACAGTTAACAATTAGTATAAACCTTCTGATTTCAATTACAGGTCAGATATTACCAATAGTGAAGTTAACGATCACAGTAGACGGAGTACACTTAGAGACACTCAACCATGGAACGAAGAGAGATGAGTTCGAACACATGTCGGTGTTCTTCAACATCGAGTCGATATCGTACGGAGTCCAGGACCTGGTGTACACGAGGGTGTTTTCCATGATCATTGTAAAGGACAACGCTGATGTGAAGGGGTTGAATCCTTTCGAATGCCACGCGTTCGTTTGTGAATCAAGGTATGTTTTGGTTTCGAATGGTAAGGGCAACTAATGAAAGGTGTTTTATAAATATTGTTTTTAAGGGCTACATCTAGAAAGCTATTATGCATTTTACGATAACGGCCTATTTTTAAAATGAGAATGGAAATTATTCTTGTCAGTACTCAGTATCCATATCATAGCCTTTGTATTTTCATATCTACTGCGTCTAAAGTTTTTACCTCCTCCCCCCTCCTCCACTCCTTACTTCAAAGATTCAAATTCTAACAAATATTCTATTACAATATAAACAAAAAACAAAAACACATCACGCGTTATTCCTTAACGGGGTAAATAGAGGCAATACTGTTTGCTAAACCAGGGCATCCATTTTTCACCATGTCTGTTCCGCCTCATTAAGTGACAGGGATGAGCCTATCGGCATATCAGACACAAATTCTAGACGCCGAGCTGATACTGAGCAAAGAAATGATGACAAAAAATTACCACGTAAAACTTTGCACGTGCAGAGTTTTAAAGAACATGATAAAAATGTTGCATCATCAGAATTTGTTTCTGTTACATTGTTCATTCAATAAAATTGATGTGACATATTTAATGCTCTCTTTATCAATAGACTGACATGCTCTTAAGATATCTTTCGTAAAATTGAACACTAAGGCATGAAATTCCTCTTCATATGAGATATTTTTATCACCTTTTTACAACATTTCACATAACCAATAATATTTGGTATTTTATCACGATATCGGATATCAGACTTCGTCATGAGAAATAGTTCAGTCATGTCAAATAAAACTTATAGGTATTATAAATTGTGGTACTAGACAATTTGAATCTCGCGGTGTTTAAGTTATCCTAACATTTATATGTTGCCTATATTATGTTAATCCAGAATATGTGGGCCACATTCCATTAAAACGCATTTGCTTTCACTTGTAACAAATTCAAACTACTCAAAGTTTCGTGTTTATGACTACCACAGTACCGTAGTTGTATTAGGGTACGATAGCAGTGCTAAAGTCTTGGATTAGATCACCGGGCGGGCAAAGTGATATTGTGTTTTTCAATATCAGCCTAAAGCCCTGTATTCATGCCTTATATATCGATAGGCTCACCCCATATCACAATAAGAGATAGAATACATACAGTGGAAAGTGGATGCACCAATTGCGCCTCTGTTTCCGCCTTTGGCGATAAAAGGAATGAGTATGTACATATATAAGGTCATAATGATTAAGTACTAGTTTTAGAAGTTATAGGTACTGAAAGTACCTATAACTTGTGTCCACATTAGAAAGAATAACAGTATTTGCCAACTTTTAATAAATTGAGTGAAAAATTAGAGAAAATTAAAAAATGTATCATTAATGTAGTGTAGATAGAAGTAAAATGAACCCCAGTGTCAACTCCTTTATTAGTTTGAAATAAACACACGTGTTTTCAAGCACCCACGTGACGCATCTTGAGAACAACACATACTTCTAATCTCAATTTGTAAACACTCGTCAGACTATTGTGAAATCATCTGACATTTATCAGTCACCTGTTTTATCAGTTGATTCAAGATAAAATTCTTCTCTTATCGGAGGTGGTTGGATCGGCTCATGAGAAAATGTTAACTCCATCTTTTGGCCACTATTTATCATCATGTTTAAAATACACTGAATTTGCAAATTCTATTTCATTGTTTTATACGTTGGTGGAATTCGGAATAATGGCTTAAAAATGGCATGATATTTGTAAGTTTCTTCAATTATGTATTGTTTTTTATTCATATAAAATTCGGATTAACGATTCAAAAATAAAACAACATTTATAAGATTTTCCAATAATTGTGTTTTTTACGACATGGACATTTTTAGGGCCAACGAGCATATGATTCACCCAATGGTAAATGATCACCACAGCCCGTGGGCATCTGCAATACCAGGGAACTGTTATTCCTACTGCACAGATTCATAACTATACGACGTGGTAAAACTCCAAATTCCATCCACATCACCTCGGAGCTTGGCATTCCACTACAGTACGGTTATTTATTTCCTTTTTATTTGTTAATTACAGAAATTCAGCTAGGAGATTAACGTATTCCCTGGCAGCAGCTTTCCAAGACTATTCAAGAAGAGTGAAGGAAATGCAGGCACAGCCGGGTGAGTTACATCTTTAATCTATACTCATGTTAGAAAAAAATGGATTCATGTACAGTCAGCCACATGACTGAGTAGCTGAACAATTTCAAAATTTTAGATCGTCAAAACACGTTTTAGATCCATTTTGTTTTCTTCTCGCAAAAATCAAATATAAAGAATTTACTTTACATCACACACAAAAAATAATTAAACTAACACGTGTAGGCGATTTGAACTTATGTGCCTGGCTGGACAATACAATATACCTTAGAAAACACTAATCTAAAACTTCTTGCGACCATGATATACCTAGATAATTCACGAGTGCTGTTAGATACTTTACCTCCGTACCGGTACAGGAGTGATACCACGAGCAAAAGCTATTAAATATATTTTGAGTCATCTATCAAAATATCAATGCCAACTATTATATTCGTGCACTATAACAATCGTTATTGATAGAAAGTTATGGATACATTTGGATTATGATTGTAACAATCTACTATCTGACAGGTTAAGGTCGTACCCTATACTTGATCTATTAATTTCTTCGGCTTCTTATTATGGTAGAGTCATAGGTATAAGACCGGTGAAACCAATATAACCGTTCCACTCATCTCTTAAATGGTGGTAGCGATAACGCGTTATAGCCCGCGATAAAAAAAAAAGGTGTATCTAAAGCATTTGTCTTTAATCACACTATAAGTTTCACTTACTTTAAACTAAGTAATCCACGTGTTTGAAATACATCATAATATACAATTTATAGTCAGCCACAAAATTCAAAGTTCAATATTTTAAATCGCCTATATAAATTAAGTTTTATTGATTTTGCTGTGTGAATTAAAGTAAATCCCTTCTATTACATTTAGTGAACTAAAAATTAATATTGACAAAAACACAAAAGTGTATTGTCAATTTGAAGATTTTAATTTATTCAACAACTTATGTGGCTGACTAACTCACCATAATTCTCAATAAATTCATTTGTTTTCGTAAATATTTCAGAGCTTGATGACAGGCCGCCAAGCATGAAAAAGAAGTTCGCTATCGACCTTAGAACTCCTGAAGAAATCGAAGCAGATTTGGAAACTGAAGCATAAATTCTATTAATTAAACTTAAATCTAATTACAGACATGTCTCCGGGCCATTAAATTTATTAAAACATTTTGGACGTGAAAAAGAAACGTCGGACTAGACTGCATGGTTGAAGACCTTTGCCTTCTCTTTTTAAAAACGAGGAGAAAATAAAACCAAAATAAAATACTAAAATCTAACTGGTCCTTTGATATTGGGCACACGAAATCGCGTGATCATAATTCATTTTATCATATCGCGTTATGCATCATAATATACTATTGGTTGATAAAATTATGACATATACATTCAATGAATGACGCATATTAATTAATGTGCTATATTTGTGCATAGATATCTTGCATATTCGAAAATATCGTATCAAGTAAAATTCATGTAAATTGACAGTATGGCGCGATATCACGCGATTCGTTCAATCTGAGTACATAAAGATTTATATTCTCATCTGCGTGAGGTATAGGTAATATATTCAATTATTTATAAAAATATAACAAAATATTTTCTAATGTTTTTACCAAAGGATGTCATATATACATTTCTAGCTTTATTTATTGTTTAACAAAAAGCATTCCCTATTTCTGTTGAGTTATTCACTTCGACGTTCTAGATCGCCTAAGTTTATTTACTATAATAATTTCAGAGGACATGACGAATGAGTATATTAGTATAGCCTGACCAGGAAAATAAAAAAACCTTGCCGTGCTGAGGCCAAATATGGAACTATTTTTTTGTACTGACATTATTAATAATGAAGAAGCGAAAGTGGTGCCCTCGAGAACATTTTTTTTTATTTTTCTGGTCTGGCTATAAGGCTCTATATCCTTGTCTGAGACTTTACTGTTCTACCTGAACGTTTGTATTAGAACAATTGAATTTTCGAATAATACGAAAACGTACAGTTAGAATGTATATTCGAGATTAATTTTATGAAATTTTGTGATTACTTAGATTTAAGTTATAATAAGAAATTTACAGTGTAATTAGAATCAGGGGAAACAAATAGTTCACAGCGTAAGGAGTCGCGTAGACAGTTAAAGCTAATTGCGTCTGCGCAATACCTAAAATGATTTTTCAATTGGTACATTAAAAGAATTCAAATAAATTTGATTGAATTCTATCTAACGGACGCTTCACATTTTTTTTTAATATTCCGACTTTAAAACAAAAGGATTTTCTTAATTCGTATTCGTTTTTTTGACATATTGTTTCCTGTAGAAAACTTGGGCAAGTAACTCATCCGTCTGAGAAAAGTATAATATGTTGACTCGTGATTGAAAAATCAAGCCTTGACTAAAAAAATCAGGACATATCGCCAATTTCTGCACTGGTTCTATTTATTTCATATTTAGCTTGTAAATTATTATTTTGTTAAAATACAGTTTGTTGCGAGTAATGTTTATTTTATTTTTCCACCTTCAACCTTTCGATTATACAACACAATAATTTCTCAAAAAGGTTGCTTCAAAAAACAATTCTTCCATATTTTAAAACAGATAAAGTATCGACGATTTCAGGAGAGGTTGTTGATGCCTCCATCTTTTTCGTTTAATAATATATAAGTACCTAATATAGTTTCAATATTTATGTAATTGGCATTTGGCTCTGAATTTAATTTAACATGACCACAGCAATTATTACTTTGATTATTATTAATAATCTATTATGGAAAAAATAAAAAAATACATTTACAAATATTTAATTTCATCCAACAACCTTAATACGAAAATAAATTCATCTATACTTCTCTCAACATGTTTATCGTTATTCCGAATGTAATCCACCGTGTTTATTTCAACTCCATTTACCGCGCTTTCTTCTATGAGCCCATACAGACGAGTTGCAGTGAGATGTAAGGTTAACTCTAGTAAGTGCTTTCTATCATTCTTCATGTATATTCGTTGAAGGTTTTCAAACCATGCTTGGTCTGTGTATTTAGTTATCAATGAAATATGTTTTATTGCATCGTGAAGCTGAAAAAATAATGTATTTAATCGGCTGTTTCGTAAAAGTTATAAAAGCACTCCACAAATCACGCATTTATCCCCGAAGGCGTATGCAGAGGCGCAACCAGGACACCCACTTTTCGCCAAGTATGTTCCGTCCCGTGATATGATAGGGGCGAACCTATCGCCTTAAATGGTTATATCCATAAATAGCTTTAAATCTAAACTTAATTTTATTTGAAATTACCATTATTTTTTTTTAACTAATTTCCAATATTAATCTAAAGAAATACGTACATCAAACAAAGCTACTCGCGTATCGTGCAGGAATCTATTAAACTCATTTAAGACCCCATTTGCTATCATGTTTTCCCTCTTAAACAACCACACTCGATTGAGCAGACCCTTTTCTTTCAAAAACATTGGTTTCCTCTTTCTATTTCTGGGTAGAATTACACCCATTCTTAATTTGTCTCTTTCATCTTGCTTCGTCTTCAGATATATCATAGTTTTCGCTGTTTGAAATAGATAAACGACGTATTTCAAAAGTCCTAAGTCTGCTGGATGTATGACAATTTTATTTTGCACTGCTTCCCTGTGTAAAATTGTGTAGTTATAATATTAGTAAACCATACCAACCAACCAACCAGACGGCCACAGCATTCATCATTAAGGAAATATTTATCTACTGAGGATGTTAAATAGAAAATTACAGGCAAAACCTAATTCAACTTACGTTAAGTCTATTAATCTACTCAAGGCTGACTGAATTTCAACTGTAGTGCCCAGCCAATCGTATTGGATGAATGGTTTAATGTCCGTTTTTAATATTTCATCCAATACTTCGAGATATATAGACAAATCTTTAGGTACATGACGACTTCTAGTATAAGATATATTCATGCGACGCATTTTCTCCAGAGTTGGGAACACGTCTACTTCATTTGTTAGTTTTAATACTTTCTTAATAGTATCATAATATTCTATTGATTCGTCTTGAGCAAAAATCTTGGTCTTATTCCTCAGAAAATCTTTTTTATCATCTCGGAAGAAAAGTTTATTGCCAAATTTAATAACGTTGACTTTTCTCATCAAATCTTCAGGCGTATCTTTAGTCACATGTAAATCTTCATAATAGTTATTATATCTTATATAACCAACTTTTGTACCTTTTTTCTTTCTTTTATATTCACTATCTTGTTTCATTCGTCCAAAATAATAATCTACAGATATATTATTTCTGTCGTTCGTTCGCTTTAAATAATCGTAAGGAGGTGCTTCAGTTACTTTCGAAGGCTTTTCAGGTGGTGTTACTTCTCCTGCAGAACCATTCACAGGTGGTATGTAGCCGAATATTTGATTTTGAAAAAGTATTTTTCTAACCGACCGAATATGATCCTTAATCGTATCAAGACTTGGGTGAGTTTCTTCGTGGGAATCTGGTAATTTCTTACTTCTGTCATATCTGCCATCTCTCAGTTGCGCATAAGTTCTACCAAAATAGTAATCTGTATCCAAATAGTCATCTGGATTAATGAGAACTTCGGAGTGATGCTCCTGTTGTTTGACAACCGGCATCATTAATTTTTGTATTTTATGCGTTCGTTTAGGATTACCAAAACTCTCTTTGTTACCAAATCTAAATTTTCGGTTGTCAACGTTTTCTTTTGGCATTCCGTAACTTTCTTCACTTAGTTGTATAACGTCGTCCTTTTCGATTCCATGAAATTCTATATCACTATCTCCTTTTTCTACACTAGCATCCAAGATGGGTCCAAAGTGATTAAGGGCATTAAAATAAGCATTATCGTGTGAATAATTATAAATTGGGACATAATGAGGTTGATCTTGATTCTTTGATTTGGTGATTTCAGGTTTTATTACAAATGGTTTTTCATTAGGAGCTAAAATAAGAATTGAATTTAGATTATTAGATAGCTGTTATATGAAATAGAATTTCATTTACCATTTTTTTCATTACATTTTTTTTTTTTTGTAAAGCTTAAAATAAGGAATTGGTGTTTAGTTGTGGTTTTCTCAGGTAAAATAAAGAGCAAAGCTGCACAACAAATACATTACATCCAAAATACTAGTTCGTAGTCCATATAAATTTTGTTAAGACATACTTACGCAATTCATATACATTGTAACTTTGTTTATTCCTATTTTTTGGTTCCTCGTGTTTAATTTTATCTTCGTTTACTAACGATTCATCAGAGTCAGGTTTCTCATCATGCTCTAATAATCGCTGTCTTAATGCCCTAACAACGTCACCCGCGACTTCATTCAGCGACGCACTCCCCTCCGTAGTTTTAGTCGTTGTTGATCCAATATTATTTTCATCAATTATGGTGTTGGTTTCGTTTTTATTTAGATCATAACCTAATTCAGTTGGCTTTACAACATTTACGGTTCGGTAAACATGGGTCGTTACTTCTTCAGTATTCAAAGATATGTTTGTAGGTTGTGCGTTATCACCTATTTTTGTATTCTCATGACCAACCTTATTATTACTTGTAAAATCTTTGGCTTCTTTGGTATCAATAGCTACTTTTGTATCCAACATGTTTGTAGATTCTGTATTATGAATTATTTTTGTGGTATCATAAGCCACTGTATTATGAATTGTAAGATCTATAGGTTGTTCTTCAACATCAAATGGATAGCCATTAGTAACAGAATTATTGTTTAATGACGAATTCTTTTCGTTATTGTATGATCTTTGTGTAGTATATTCATAAATTTGAGAAGCAGTATTTTCCATATTAAATTTTGTCATATATACTTCACCACCGGTATTATCAATTGTTGAATTATTATCTGTTTCAGATCTCAAGACTCCCTTTGTAATATTAACTTTTTGAGTATTAATGTTGCTGAAATTTGAAAGAATTTTAACAGTTGAAATCTTTTCAGTAGGCGTTAAAATAATTTCTTCTGTGGTAGTTTTCATTTTCAATAACTCATCACCATTTCTTGTGATTGGTTCATAAATAGATTCAGTAAATCTTCGAGATGATGTTTCAACTTTTTCACTTACAGGGCTCTTTGTAGTGGTTGGCTCTAAGCCTTCTGGTTTATCGTCATTATCTTTCAAGTGTTTTGGAGTAGTATCTTCTTTTGAAAAATTTTCCACCGATTCAGCATCGAAATTTGTCATTTGAGTTATTCGAGGTCTATTAGTACTTGATACAGTTTCATCTAAATTTTTATTATCAACATCGTTTTTTCTATTGACATATTTTACTTGTATATCTTCAAAACTTGATTGATCTCTTCTATTTACTAATTCTTTTGAATTTCTATCTCTTTGAACTTTGGCCAAATTACTATCTTCCTCCCCATTTTCAATTACTTTGTTCTCTTCTGTATCATACTTGATATCTTCGTTGACTAACCCTTCAGTGTTTTGCTCAAGATTAGTATCAAAGCTATCTCTTCTTTTCTTTCGCTTTCCTTGACGTAACGTTAAATCTACGTACCTATTATCATCTTGAGTTCTCTCGTCGGAAATTTTATCTTTTACTAGAGGTTTAACTCTCATGGCCTCTTCTGATTCGTCTTCTTTTTCTCTTTCATTATCAGTGTGCTGTTTTAAATTCGCAGATTCTTCCCTCAGTATCTTTTTGACAAATTCGGTATGTTCATTTAACTGATCGTCAGCTACCTCTCTACTTTGTTTATATCTATCGTCTTTCACTTCTGCTTCTTCAAAAATCCTTCTAGCTATCTTCTGTAAAAACTCTTCTTTTTCCTCATCCGGAAGTAAATCTATGTATTTCGATTCGTTACTCTCGTCGCATACATTGTATCTTATAAAAATAAGTATAAAAACAATTGTTATACACATTTTCATGTCATTTTGGTCACTGCGTTAATGAAAAATAATCTTCAATTCATGACTCTAAAATCACGTCAATGTAATTAAACCGTGGCATTGGATAATTGGAAATGATAAGGAAATTAATTATTAGTATTGACTATTGAGATTTTTCCGCGCAGCTACGTCCAAGACAAATAAAATTGATGCATTGCTACATACACCATCACTCTTTTATCTTTGTGACTAGGCAACACGGTAGGATAAAAAATATCGGCAGCAATTAATTTACTAAACATTATATGCCTTAATTTCTGATGCAGCAGTCATTAGTCGAAACCTGTACCATGCATTTTAAAATCTCACTGTGTCATTCAGTCACTTCAGTCAGTCAGTCAGTCAGTCACTTCTTAACTAATTCAGCAGAGGAGCTGAAGGGTTTACCTGCCAGGTGATGTATAACAATTGTATTGTAGATACTTCAGACATTGTTATCAGACATAGGTATGTTATACTTTAACAAATAATTAAAAAAATATCCAGAACCTACTTCTTAAGCGGAACAAATACAAAATTATCTTGATTTGTTACAATCTTTTCTTACTTTAGGGATAAATAAAACAGTAACGGCACATACAATAATTTTATTCTAATACATAATCTATTTACAAAATATCACTGAAGAGTATGTGCCCAATGGCTAGCACGATGCATTATATGAAACGGGGGTAAACTCAACATAATCTACTCGAGATTTACCTCCGTCTACAGCTTATATAAAGTAGGATTTATTATAACTAAATATTTATTTTTATAATACTCATAACTACACGAAGCTTGATCTTAAAAAAACCTCGATATCGCACGTTTGTGTCTCTTAGTTGGCGATGAACATATTATAAAACATAAAACCTGGCTCCATTCCTAGACCGAGAGAAATGTCCAATTAATCCAAAAATAATTAATTGTTTCAAGAATTATTCTGAAACCAAAAATTATGATATTTTTTTTTATCAACAATGCAAGATCTTTAATGTGACCAGGGAAATATTACCTATTTGAGTTCATAAAAAGCATAAAAATTGGCACCACAACAAGTTTTCGTAATGACGTTTTAAACTTAAACATCGGCCCTAAATCTAAATGCTCCTCTTCCCACGTTTTTCATACTCCTTTCCATAGCTATCCTTCCTTCGACGTCATCATCGGTTATAGGAAAAGCATCCTCAATATCTTCATATTTAGGTTCATTTTCCACTACCACTTCTTGGATGTCTTCTGAGTTAATTTCAGGCATTTCGACAGGCATAACATCTGAGTGCTGCTCGACAAACTCCTGTAACCTATCCTTTAATTCCTCATTGACGACTTCCTTGATAAGGTTTTCGATAACAATATTTTGCTTGCGTTTATCTTCTTTCCTTTTCGGGACTGTTGGAATGACCATTTGTGTCTCTTTCTTTTCCGTAGTCTCGGAGGCGTTTTCGTCGGTATTATTGGGTACTTTACCGATTTCTTGGTTTAAGTCGTAGTACAATGGAGAGTCTTCGCAGTCGATGGCGTCTATCGGTCTTGTACACACCATTACTTCCTGTAAAAAAAATATTTAGTTTTACTATTTATATATGAATTTAAACTATAGCACATGTCAAATTGGTTATAGTTTTGTTACGTCACACTAGATGAAACAAGACCTAAAATCTTATACGTTCGTGATTATATATCAAGGAAATTATACAGGCTGATTTACTACTCTGATTTATCGCAATCCTATTTGACTAATAGCTTTTGAATTTCAGAAGATGTAACTTTTAAATTGTTATTAGTTTTACAAGCATTACGAACAGATTTAATTATACGATTTTACTTCAAGATAACAAAATATTTAACGGTTTCGATGTTATGGCGTTGAATCAATGTCATTAGTGGAATATTGTTAGAGCGTCTGTCTACTAGATCTCTTCTATTTAATACAATATTGCTGCTAAATTCTATATATTTCTCACCTGATTGAATACAGTTTCATTGGGACATATAAAACTGTATCTATACGTGACAGCTCTTCCCGAGGGTAATTGAGTTGGCAGACAGATGTGGAACACTTGACAATCGTTGTCGACATCGGCGTAGTAGCCATACGTTCGGTTCTCACAACTGAAATCAGTTTATTATATTAAGTACTAATATTATAAAATGACGTGGTGAAAATAGAACTATGGTCTAACCATAAGAAAAACCGGCCGGTAAAGAAACGAATTTATTTATACTACTAACTTTTTCTCACGTCTCGGCTCGCGTTGATGCCTATTACTAGAATAAAATGAAGTCTATATATACCACTTAAGGGTAAAATTACTTCCTGTTAGTGAAAGAATTTGATAGTATATTTCTATTGATTGTGTATAAACATTAGATATACATATTCAAATACATAAAAAAACTTAGTAGAATATTTTTAGTTTTCTCACACTCATTTACTCATAAATGAGACCATCGAGTTTTTTAATCGGCTTATGTGGCTAGTAAAAGTAGATAAAATGACAATTCAAAACTTGCCTAAAAGTATCCGTAATATTTTCTCGTATGGACGATGCATTGGCTGGTAAATTCAATGTGTCGGCTTTTGTTTGTGTTGCCATATCCTGAAAATAGTATAAGTATAGTTAACACCTCAACTCCACATACAAGAAACGCATCCTTATGCACATGTTACATTCGGCCTACTTTGAATGATCAAAAACTCTATTTAAGATGAGCCCTTAACGATATTCGCTAATGAACTAAAACGCTAGATCATCACACACTGTTTGGTTCTTAAGCCTGCAATTTCAATTAATGAGAACTAAAGAACACAGAGCGGTAGAGTGTTGAATACGGATTGAGTAGTTGTATTAGAAGGCAGCAAAGAAGTTTGTGTAAGTGAACAATTATTTAATTGATACCAAAATAGGCAAGATTTAGTACGATATTCAGGGTAAAATAATGCAAGGAAAATATTTACTCAACTCATTGTTACGTGAAATTGGTAATAAAAATCTTACCCGTAATATTTTGAGCATAGTATTACTCTCGACTTCAAGGTCCAACTCATCTATATTCCTAGCGTACGTCCCGCATAGAAATACGAAGAACAACTTTGTCATCATCATTGTCATTTTATATGTGGCTATATTGTCTGCAAAGAAAATTGTACGATGAAAAATAGTAGCATGGGGAATGTTGGTTTGTCCCACTGCCCTTATTGTATACATCAAAAAGTTTTTATATACGTTATTTGATCTAGATACTAGCAATTTTTAACTACCTTTTTTATACATACACGCGTAAGTGGAGTGAAGTCCAATAGAATGTCGACTGATGAGAGATGATTACCCTCAGCAGTCGACACAGTTCTGACTGACACATACAGACTGATCCCGGAACGCGACACACCTACATGAGCCACTATGGCGTGTTTTAACACGGTACGGTGCTCGCTATCGGAGCGAATATATTCTACCACCAGCAAACCTACTTAAAGTGGTACTAAGAACATCCTAAATGAATATGACTAGATTTGAATGCCAGTGTATTTAACCGTAAAACCATTGGGTGCTAGATTAGGACCTAAGTCTTTGAATAGATTAATAAACAAAATCTAATGTATCTATTATCATATGTATGTACACATATTATTGTTATGATCACGTACATTGAATTATTCTTGGACGGAAGTACGTGCGATTTAGGAATACATTTTAGAGATTGGACTTTCACTTTACTCTTTTGTGGGATGATGGAAATATAAAGAACTTTTACAAATTATTACCAAAAATAGCCCAATCCAGAAAATATTTATTTTGTTGTAAAATAAAGTAAGTGCATTTTTGATCCTTCGAGCCAGAAACGACCCGGTGTACAAAGAATGATGACTTAATAGACTTAACTGAATACTATTAACACATTTACACAACACATTATAATAAATTTTATAGCCGTATACAATAAAATTAATTGAGATCACAATCATCTTTTCTAAAATTAATGCTCAAAACCACACGCAACATCTGTAATGTAACCGCACATTTTATAATTTCCATCAAAATTAATAGTCTTTACACACAAGTTATGAAATAATTAGTAACCATTTCAAAAATGTACTATCTCATAGCAAGTCTATGATAGGATCTTTGAGCTTATTGCTGAGTGGTTAAAATCCTAAGGCTCTGCTTTATCGACGGCGTAAGTGCGGAAAAAAAGACCCTTAACATAGAACTTAGAACATTGGCCTCCTTTGATGTTAAAAGATTACCGCCAATTCTCATGCCCAAGGTTGTTCAAAACATGAGAAGTTCTTCTGCCCTTAAACCTGTTGGCAGACCATGTCGGTCATTTACCATCAAGTGATTTGTACTTTACTATATAAAAAATAAAGTTCACGTTCATTCGTTTATAAGGATTACTACTAAGACGATGAAGTACCGTGTGAACGTATTCAGAATTTCACAAAACTGTCCCAAACATTTCGAACTGCTTTGTGATTGGATAACGAAAAACATAATTAGGGAACAACTACATCGACAGGTTTTAGAGCCTAATATAACTATCTCTTTTCCTCCGGAATTAAAGATGTCCCCTTAAGGTGGATGCACCTGGTGAAATTAATAAAAAAGAAAAATACAATGCCAATAATATGACAGAATGTAATTAGAAGACAACTATATCGGGACGCCTTAGGTTCTAATATAAATATCTCTTTTCCCCCGAGACTCAAGACGTCTCCATAACATGGATTCTCCACGAAAGAATTTAATATATTACTTTAATTAAATTTTTAATAAAAAAAATATACGTTGCCAATATGACAGAAGTACCTACTAAGAGCATAAAAAATAGTATAAACCATTTCTACATATCATAAACACAAATATTCAGATTTAGAAATCAGTCATAAAATTTGAACAATTAAATTAAGCAAATCTTAGCCCACGTATTGTAATGACTTTTCTTAATTTGCCGCTTAAACTTTATGAAGCTTTAGCTTTGCTAAATATAAATTGATTGCATAAAATTCCAATTTTACTTTTGTAAGTATTTGTAAATTTTATTAGATCGCAATAATTACTTTATGATGCTAAATTTAGAAATAAGTCATTTATTTTTATATTTTAATAAAGCATTGGCACACGCTTAGAATTAGCGTATGTCAATGCGCAAGATTTGTCAGTGTTTCATGCTGCAATTTCAAATTTAATAAGATATGCAATATGCACATTGGTGGTTGCTACCATACAATTGAAGGTAGTTGAAGAAAATACATTGCAAAATAGAATCGTAATTATATATATTTTTTCCTAGTTTTATCTACTTCGTAATTTCATAAGTAGCATTTTTTCAGGTAAATAAGTAAAATTTGTGTTTTGTTTTGTCATTTTTGTCAAGTAACTGTTTATAATATCGTTTTGTAAAGTACCTGGGGGTTAAAAAGGCCCTTTTAAAACGCTCAAAATACTCACCAAAATATTATTTAAAAAAAATTAAATCACTACCACGTCAAAAGTATACCAAAATTTTCTTTTTCGAAAACGCACTGTCACTTGCCCGCGTCTCGTTTCGCGAATTAAACAGGAATGCGAAAATTTTAATGTTATTTGTGTCTTTTATAAACGTTCGCAGCGTTACGTGGATGTGCTGGGGCATTCGCGATTCTTAATGTACGGTCTGCAGAAAAATGGCAAAAGCTCCTAAATAACTATAAAAAAATACATTTTCGTTTGTATGTATATGGCGATTTATAGAAAGGTTACGTGCAAGGGCGTAGCAAGCTTTCAAGTCAAAGGGGCAATATCTAAAATTATATCCGGTTGACGGCTAAGCGAAAATTTCAAGATACATACAAAAGTATGTCCTAGTGTTTAATCTAGGGGAGGGCATATCCATCCCGCCTGCTACATCCTTGGGTACATGAAAGATATAAAATGATAATAATTTTGTTGAATTTTATCTTTACGTAATGTTAACATACAGTCTCAAAAGCTTTTTTAATTTTATTTTTTTATTTAATAACCAACTAATATAATAATGTATTTATAATATAAATTTATAATAATAATATTTTCTCAAAGAATAAACCAAGCTATCTTTCGCAAATATAGGGAATTGTATGCACCTCAACCTACATACCGATTAATGGTTAACATTTATAAATAATTAAATAATTTATCATAGACAAAATATAGCTAGCGTTAAATATGTATTTTTAACGCATGAATTTCGAATCCAACATACTCGAAGACTGCACATACAACAGTAGCAACTAGGGGTCGCAATACCGGACCATTTTTCAAAACCGGTATTTTCGGTATTGACCTAAAATAAATTCCGGTATTCCGGTATTTTCGGTATTTCCGGTATTTGAAGAAATATTAGAAAAATAGGAAATATAATTAAATGACAAATTTTAATGACAGCTTAGTGGTTAGTTAAAGGCTGAATGAATAGAGATTATTTTCGTAAGCCAACGTTCATGCCGTTCTGATTTCTGAAAGCTGGCTCAAACCTCACCTTCCTTCTACCCTTTACCCCCTCCCTGGTTTCATTTTAATTAGAAATGATCGAGTTGACAGGAGAGGGGGCGGAGTCGCTATATATTTACGTAGCGACCTGAAATATAAAACTGTAATATCTTCCTCTGCTTCTTATTCTGCTTATGCGAAATTTCTGTTTCTTGAGGAAGAGAGTGAAAACCTTACTAGGTGTTATTTACTGTCCCCCATCTCTTGATTACTTCTCCAGTCTGGAAACAGTTCTGGAATCTATAGGATCAGAATATGCTCATCACATCATCATGGGTAATTTAAATACTAGTCTCCTTGCCAGCCACTCTTCCCGATCTCGTAAACTCCATACTGTCCTTGACTCTGCTAAACTGCATGTTCTACTACTGCAAGCCACCCACCATAATATGGATGTCACGACACTTGGCTTGACATTATCCACACCTCTGCTACTTCCTCTATTTTCTCCCACGGTCAATTTCCCGCTCCTGGCTTCTCTCACCATGATCTCATCTACATGACTTACGCCCTAAAACTTCCCAAGTTCCCCTCTAAGATATTGCACTTGCGTAGTTTTGGTCGCATTAATGCGGATAAGCTGAAAGGAGACGCTGCTAACTTTACCTGGGATCACCTATTGGCAGCCACCTCTGTTGACGATAAAGTCGCAATTTTTAACCGCCCTGTCACTTCACTCTTTGATACCCATGCCCCTTTAAAGAAAATTAAATTAAAACGTCCTTCTGCACCATGGATTACACATGGGGTTAGGATGGCGTTGAGACGAAGGGATCGGGCTTTTCGCCAGTACAGAAGGGACCGTTCGGAGCAGAACTGGTACCTTTTTAAGGCTGCAAGGAATCGGTGTAACCAGATGGTACGTAATGCTAAACGCCGACACATTCTCAGTAATATTTCTTCTTCCTCGCCAGCCAGTATCTGGAGATTCTTCGGAACTCTGGGTATTGGCAAAGTTCAAAACATACATCTGCACGGTGCGACTATTGGTTTGGATGACATTAATCAACATTTCACATCTGTTACCATGATTGATCACCAAACTAGGCATCGTACCATGGATTTCTTAGCGGGTCTATCCAGGCCTAACATTAATACTTTTCCTTTTTCTTCTGTGCCGTTGGTTGAAATTAGAAAAGTCATCCTGTCCATTAAATCCAATGCCACTGGCTGTGACAACATCAGTCGTCGCATGATAATCCCTATCCTGCACCAAGTTCTACCAATCATGTCCCATATCATTAACGCCTCCCTCAGCACTGGTATCTTTCCGTCTTTGTGGCGGAGAGCTATTGCTATCCCTCTTCCTAAAATCCCTAACCCGTCACTTGCTAAGCATTTCCGTCCCATATCCATTCTTCCTATTCTCTCGAAAGTGCTCGAGGCCTGTGCTCACAAGCAACTGTCTGAGCATGTGCACCGAAACAACCTACTGTGCCCCCTCCAGTCTGGCTTCAGGCCTGGCCATAGCACTATTACTGCACTCCTCAAAGTGACTGGCAATATTAGGGCGGGCATGGAGGATTCCAAAGTCACTGTTTTGGCTTTGGTTGATTTCTTCAACGTGTTGGGACACACACACTTGCGCAGCTATGTAAGTGCACGTGCGTAGTTGTGCGAGAACGCTGTGTCACACCATACCTCCCGTATAAAAGCAACGCGCGTCTTTGTTTAATTAGTACGTCTTACGATTTGTTACTAATACCATCTAAGTACGCTACTGTGTATTAAACGTACTCTGGAGTTTTGAAATACATAATATATTCAGTGTCATCTTTGGAGTTTCATTATAGCTAGAGTTGCGACTGCCATACATTACATCAAAAACACAGCCAACTCTACAAACGCCTTCAATACAGTCAGTCACGACATTCTTCTTGCAAACCTCTATCATCTTATGATTTCGCCCACAGCACTGAATTGGTTCTCGTCATATCTTCAGGGACGCCAACAGTTGGTGCGCCTAGACGATTCTTCGTCTAGCTGGCGTGATATAGATTTTGGCGTCCCACAAGGCGGCATACTCTCTCCATTATGGTTCTCTATCTTCATAAACCTCTTAACACAAAATCTTCAATGTGCGTACCATTTGTATGCTGATGACTTGCAAATTTATTCTCAGGAGCAAGTCGATTGTGTGTCCGCAGCTGTAGATAGGGTAAATAAGGACAGTTTCGGCCTTTCGGGAAACGCCGCGAAATTGTCATGAAATACTAGGCCATTATTGTAGGCAGCTCGAGGCTCTTAAAAAGGTTGTATTTTACATCTATTCCCCCTGTTATGTTTCTCAGCTTTGTTTACCTGACAGCTTGCTGTTTGTTCAGCTTTGTTAATCTTACAGCCAAATAGATTCAAGTTATATCATAATATTAGCCAATCACAACGGTCCTGCGTCTACGCATTGCGAAGGCTGCCATGCCGTTAGTACTGAGAAACAGACTTGTTATCTCAGCAATGCTGCGTCCTTAGAAAAATAACGTCTATGAATAATTAGGATAGACTTTAAAGAACAAAAAATATTTCTAATAAGTTCTAATAAAAATAACAATTAACAGTTAACACCGCTATGCTTAGCACAAAACAAAAGTAGCAATATAGCCATAAGCCATGTATTTTGCTCGCTCTTTATAGAATATACGCCTATACGAATGAATGAATTTGCAAGCAGCTTAAATTTTTGCGATTGAAAACTCGAAAAAGTAATAATTATACACACATATTGTACTGAATTTTATTTTTATAAAATACCGAAAATACCGAAAATCCCGGTTTTTGTAAAATCAATACCGGTATTTTGAAGTCCTTAATTTGGTCCGGTATTCCGGTATTTTCGAAATCCGGGATACCGGTTTGTGACCCCTAGTAGCAACAGCATCCAGAACCTTGAGTTGCAAATACATGGCACTGAACTGCGATCGTCATCCTGAGAGATTAGTTTCACACTGACTTGTTACCCTTTAAGCATATCAATCTTTGTCCCCTACTATTTGGAGGTAGAAATAGATAACATAGTAATTCCTAAAACAAACACTGGTGCAAATTAGTGGGGTAATGATGCCGTGGCCATATATAAAAAAAGGAATGTCAAAAAGGATTAAGCTATTTTGCCAACCGTACCCCAGTCGGTCTTGGCTCTTTCGCAGCCGATGTGACGTGAAATCGTAAGCAGATAAAAAACATAAACCGATAACAGCCTTGACTTTGAATATAACGTAACATGACCGTTTTACTATACGAATTTTATCACGTATGATTAATGTGCTATCGACATTCCTTCTGCGATTCCCGGTTTAAGAATAAGTCCCATCCTCTCGCAGATGTCATAAAATTTAAAGAGGCTATGCCGCAAAATAAGAGACGATAAACGGCATATGTAGTCGACAAGTTAAGTCTTAAGTCTAGTTGAATCTTTATAAGTTCGATCTATCTAAGAATTTTTTTTTGAAATACTGACAAATGGGTTATTTTAAATAATTCATTCTCGGAATCGGATTGAAGATTGAGATTGGGTTTATTGTAAACGGCTGTTAGTGGTACAGAAAAGAGTTTTTCTACGGTAGGTAAAAATACTGAGTCCTACAGACATTCCACTGGCTCACTAATACAAGGTCCTATGTTAATTTTTACTTAAGTATGTTGCAAGAAATTAAAAAAAATCATATTCGTAATAATTTTAAAAGAATATAGGTAATTAATGACTTCTTAATGTATCTTTTCTGATTATACGAAAATTTTTACTGAAGAAAATTTTGAAACATGTGATATATATAATTTAATGTGCACATCAAATATATTTGTTAATATATTGGGGTGTGTGCCCATGGATTTTAATATATTAAATCCCATGGGCACACACCTCTGACTTTTCTAAAAAATTATGTACGTATGCTTTGTGAATTATCGCTTGCTTTAACGATGAAGGAAAACATCGTGAGGAAACCTGCATATCTGAGAATTAGGAATTTTCGAGGGTGTGTGAAGTCTATCAACCCGCACTAGGCCAGCGTGGTGGACTAAGGCCTATTCTCTCAGTAGTAGAGGAGGCCCGTGCCCAACATTGGGACAGTATATAATACAGGACTGATATTATTGTATTATTATTTAAATGTTCCACTACTTATGAGGCAGAATATTAAAAAAAAATATATGTAACCGCAAAGGACAAGCTAGTCGTACTTTCAGAACTCATTTCTCTAACCTTATACCACAGAATACAAAAAGTACTATTTTTTGGAATTATATATACCTACTTTAATTATAATATGAAAACTACCGATGAGAAGATGAAGCATACTCAAATAAAATGTCAAAGAGTAGTAATTACAATTAATTACAAAGTTAATACAAAATCGATATTATGAAGCGTTAAGTATATTCAAGCTAGGTACGTAGATATAATATATTAAGATCAATTTAAGTACATGAAAAAAATGGAATTTCACACTTCAATAACTTCGTACTATATTTGGGTATGTATGTCTGAGAAGCTAGCCTTACACAGGTCATCAGCAGTTAACTGAGTACTTAGCAACAAAATAAAAAATAGCTCAGAAAATGTAACACCAAACAATAGTACTTTTAAACGAAAGAAGTCATCGGTTCCCCGAGATCTTAAAATAACGGTTCCTAATATCCGTGTATGGTGCGTCTAGGCAATTTTGCAACACTAGTTTTCTCCTGCAGTTCAACGTGTTAGAATTTGATAATTTTTTTTCTCTCTGCTACGGTATGCGGCTAAATAATATGAATAATTATTGGTTTTATTTGAAACATAATTTATCAATGCGTGTTTCACCTTACATATTGCTAGCTAAAAATGGCGAACCTATTCCTACAAAAGAATACCAAATGAAAAATTGAGCTGCATTAAAAGTTCTGGAAATCAATAAGGAGAATATAGATAATGCTAGTTGTGTAAGTACTTAAACCATATCCATATCTAAAAGAGCAAAGTCAATAAATTTCAATACTTAATTGAAAAATAGGCCAATTCAAAACAATATTATGACTGCTAGAATCAAATCTTTACAAATTTGTTTTCTTTTTTAAGACTTCCTTCATTATATAAAACCAAAGTGGGAATGTATCTCAGCAAGACGGGGTGATTTATGATAGCTCGAATTACTGATATAAGAAAAGATTTTACCTAACTTCAGAAACAAAACGATGCCTTTTCTTTTTAAAAAAAATTGACGTTTCTTAAAATAGTGGACATTTTAGCAAATGTACAGCAGGACATGTTTAGCATATTGTTACATATAAAATGCCCCAAAGTCATGCAACTCGTCTACAGATAGCAATCTGGTGACATTAAAAAAGTTATGAGTGTTGCCAGCGTCGGGTTATCGCAAAATCTACTGTTTCTTTAATGTGACCCGACTTTTACCAGATTATCCCGATTATTTTTTGGAACATTCTCTGGGTATCGCTCTATTTTTACCGCTGTAATGCATTTTATGTACCTACATAGATATACTTGAAATATATGTTAATACTTATAAATATAGAGTGTGACAATACATATTATATAGTCAGCGCTACTCCGTTCTCGAGGACAATTGAGTCAGGCAATAAAAAAAAACCGTATTTACTTATACAGCTATTAAAGCTGTCCTTCAATTAGTATGATTTTTATTATTATAATATATAAGTATTTATATAAAATTAAAGTCAAACATAAAGTTGTATACCTAACGATAGTCCCTACCACACGACACACTCAATCGCAAGAAGTGCTAATCTAAGGTTGATTCAGTGGTGCCACCATCATTGAATATGGATCTATCACAGTCTGTAAGAATGTATCTTAAAGATTAGTTGTGTAGGTCATTGATCAATTGTTATTTACTATAAGATCGGTTGTTTTATACCTGAAATTTAAAAAATATTCTGAACGCATATCGTGTTTAAAAAAAATTTCAAGCCATTTATAATAAAACTGTATTGCGAAGACAAATCCGTTGATCGGTTCGTACGTGATAATCGTACGAAAAAGGCCTTTTAAAGTTGTTTTTCGGTGTTTATGGCTGTATTTGATTCGAAAACCTACACTCGTTACTCGTATAGCGGATTTTTTTTCCTGTTTTGTGGTAGATAGGGACTTTTTTTTATACCTTTTTTCGTGCCAAAATACTCAGGATTTTTTTGAATACATAATATTTTTTATGACGTTTCCCCCTTTCCTAGTGGGAGAGGATAAAGGTTTCTCGACATGTATTGTTACCTTTAATGGTAGGAGTAATCATTGTAACGAAGATACCTGCATACCTGAGGGTTCTCGTGTCTTAATTATCAATCGTAGCTATCAATAAGCCAGTTGAAGTAGTAGACAAAAATTAAACGTCTCGACAGATATTAATCAAAGCCTTTTATAGGCGTTCCGATTGTGTTTACACGACTAAGTATAGATTTTATACTTACGTATTATTCAAGTTCTGTAAGCATGTGTAATAATACGGGGCTAGCTATTATTATAACCAGGAACTACTGTACCCTTCTTTGAGAAACCATTTTTATTATTATTAATATCAGAAAGGAATAGATTATTTATTATTTTATTTTTTTTCCTTCATTTTTTTAACGGAGTACCTTAATATTCAGCCTGTATATTGTGAACTCCTTCATTCGTATGAAATAATATCAAATATTTCTATGAAGATTTACGTAAAGAGAAAAGATTTCCAAAAAAAACCATGATCTGTCCGCTTTTAGCCGTATTGCGATAATCTTCGTGGTTTTCCCTAAAATATTTGAAAACATGAATAAGTCAATAGTTGTAGAGATTTAGATGCGATATATTATCTTCACCACAAAAAATAAAAAGTAACCGCAGAAAACAAACTATGGTTCAAGATATTAGAAGTCAACTGGAGCATCAGTATTCAAGTGATGTTGAGTAAAAACCAAATAAGGAGTAAGTAATAATTTATTGAGGTATATGGAGAGCTAAGAAGTCCTTTATGTCCAGCAGAATATACTAAAAGTGCTTAAAGTAATGCACCTAAATTCGTATCACCTATACATTAGTGTAATTGTTTTATTCTATAGATATTCAAGGCCGTTTCATGAAAAATTAACCAACAAAATCCTTTTTTACCTCATTCCCAAGTTCTCGTAGACGTCCTACAATGCGTAAACATAATACCATCCATCTCGCTCCCACAACAAATGTATTCAATATATTCCTCCCTGTCTTTCATTTACAGATGCAATGAATGGAAAAAAGTACTATAAACATAAATTTAATCCACGTACGCATTGATATGCGTATCGTGGACGCTGGACGCATTTTTTTTGGGTCACCTCGGCTCAAACAGTTACCGACCTTAGTACTGTTAGAACGATTTAACAACAGATATTTGAGATTCCTCCAATGCCTAATTCTAACGCAGAGAAATTGAACTCTTGGGCACTTAAGCCTTTATGGCTTATAATGCTTGTTTTCTTTTTAACCTCTGTTTACATTTAAATTTATTTAAGAATGTGTAAAGATTAGCAAAACAAATTCAATGGAACGCAACCTAGTTTAAATGATTGAACTCGTTCTATTTTGTTGCACCTAATGCACTAAGACAATTTTATTAATAAGAAAAAACGCTACATATTCGTGTTAACACAATCGGCAATGGCTGAAAAATGTTTTCTTTATATATAGGACGGACAAAGTGAGCCTGCTTCTTGTACGCGTCATTGCAAATTGTTTATATTCTCAGTGGCGGCCTTAGCTGGTACGGAAAGGATAACAGCCCAGGACCTTGCTCTCAAGGGTATTTTATACTTGCAACGGGCGCAACTAAACCCCTTGAACTTTCTCTATCTGCCACCCAGAACCTCGCATTGGTGAGACCGTCATTGTACAGTCAACTACAAAAGTACCTGAACAAATTCAAAATGACTTTAAACTTTTATGTCCGTATCAAGTATATCGTTTTTACTTCAATAAAATAAACTTTACTTTTATTTGAATAAAGAAAAAGGACTATTTTGAAGTTCATATGTAGAAATGTTTTGAAGTTTTGTATTTGTTCAACTATATATCTGGCTATACATAAATTTTAAGCTTTACTACTCACTCCCAAAATCTCATCCACTAAAATACCAGTCCCCTAGAATTGACATATTAGCTACCGGCTCCTTACTAATAGTAACATCGGGCTCATATTTAATTTAAAGTTTTTTTTGCATAGTATAGGCATTAGCATTGATTTCGATAAGATCTAGAAACGTGAACAGCTATTAAAGAGATGCAGAGTTCATTTGTCCATTTGTTCAAAAAGACCCTTAAAAGTAAAGGAATGCATATGTTCTGAAACATAAAGCAGGCATTATTTACTTTTCTGTGAAATATAAAGAAACTAAACATATTTTAATTGACTATAACTATAACCAATTACTGGCTATTAATTCATATTTCCTTCAGCTTGCTTTGAAGACCGAGAAATTCATATAAACAGTCATTTATAAACTGTTCTAAAATTTCATCAAATTGATATATTTGTAATACCAAATCCATGTGCATAAAATGAATGTTAATAGGAGAACAGCAATCTGAAACATCCTTATAAACGATTCTCGAGTACTAGTTGTACAAGATGCCAATTGATGACACATACTACAAGAATACATACTGTATTAAAAATAACGGTATAAATGTACAAATACCAGTCATTTATAAAACAAAAACCATTTAAAAATCCACAATCTTAAACATAGTATCAATATATCTATTTAGATTCATTGTAACACCAACTGAATTACAATTTATTCGTTCGTAGAATACGAATAGCCTTGTGTAGATAAAGCCAATGACCTAGGAAAAATATGTTTTACATAACATTTGCTGGACGTGGGAGACGGTTTCCATTATCCAAGGGATGGGGATAAGAGTCCCCTCTAATACGGAACAGTAAAAAGAAACTTCTACAATAGTAGTATTTTTAAACTTAGCAATACTGTATTAATTACTGAAATAAACTGAAGGACTGTTATCCATGGACAGGAATTTTTTAAAAAATAATACTGAAATAAATTCAAAAGAATTACTATGGTGTTTTTGTTGGAGGTCCTAAATCGTCCATAGCATATTTCGTTAATTATTACAATCACAGTATATTGTTAGTGGCAAAATAATACGCAATATTAAGTATGTATTACAGGACATGGTTTAATTTACACACATAACAAGAGCCTAAGGTACCAAGCTAAGGTAACATATCAAGCTATAGTTATAATATATATTCAATAAACAGGCGCAAATTCTAATCCTAGGTAACTCAGAATCTAAAAATCTACTCATGAACTTTAAATTCTTAACTTTAACTATCCGTTCCTTTTTTCATTTCCTTAAAACCCTCTTAGACAACACATCCTGGTTTATCATGTGCAATGGAAACAGACAGACGATTTGGAACCAAGTCATGCGGGTGCAAACATCAGAAAAACATCTGGATATATTTTAAAATAACTCAGATTCCGCGAGATTTATTGGAATTGCCAGTAACACGCGTGTGAACTGAACAGGTTACAACAGCTGTCTGGAATATGGATAACAGTGTTGAAAAACCAGACAATGGCATAAAAATAAAATTAAACAGACATATTTTATATGATACGCAAATGAACGTTTCCCAAACAATGAAATAACGTCTTACGCAGATGTCCGATGTTTCCGATAGGTCGAACGACTCAACACACCGGTCTCTACACTGAACAGTGTTTATTCGTAATCTTTGTGTTTCTCATTCCTCAAACATAAATCCGATTTAACTTATATACCTATAAATAGTATATATAATATTCGCTAATAACTCGTTTCTGTAGAATCGACGTACAATTTTCTGCCAGGATTGTTTTACTTAGGATTTATAATATTTGTACTAGCATTATGGCGGTAAACATCACAGAATGTCTGCGACGCACGTAACAAAGTGCCTGAATAAGTAGGTACACTTGGGTTCAAGCTTGTTTCACCGCCACGACGTCGTATCGTAATCTCTGGGTATTAATGCTTATATCGCCCTGTTAGACACATACTCTAGCCTTAGGCAACTAAATCTGCATTTATATTATATAAACAAAACATTAAATCAATTTGCTGCATTTGGCAGCATCCGGCAGGTGTTAAGAGAAGAAACTCGGGATTCGCTTGCTAAAAATGGTCTGAACGCATCTGGAATTCAAACCACGTCACTCCAGGCTAGTCGCTCGACTTGCCTACCAACTTACAAGTCCTGGTGATCATGTTTCATTACAGTAAGTCACCACCTGGCACGGAACAGGTGTGGAATTTAAAATACCTAAATAAGCCACAAAGGTGTTAAGTTCTTTGGATTTTCCCGCACAAAGCTGAGGTCAACAGTAAATTTGGAACTGATTTCGAAAACTTAATCATGATAGGTGCACCAATAACACCGTATTAAAAATATTATTATATAGGTACTTTCTTTATTGCGTGTGCCATAAAATTTCTATAACACGTATCAGAAATTGAATCATTGTTATGCGTCATAAAAATGAATCTGATAACATATTATGAGGAATGTGTATGTTTTATTCCTTAACCATATATCTGCCACAAAATCTTATTTCATAACTTGGCATCCATGTACACATTTAATATTATAAATACGAATGTTTGTAAGAATGGATGTATGGACGTAAGTATGTACATGTTTGTTCCTCTTTCACGAAAAAACTACTGAAGGGATTTAGATGAAACTTTACATTAATAATATATACAGGTAATCCCTACTAAACGTATACATTATCAGAAAGACATTCCATATAGGTAATTTACTTTTTAATTCAAACATTAATTGGTCTCTATCGGTATATACATGAATTTGAAGTAGACTGTACAATGTCTCATAATAGTCAACATTAGTTAGGTATATTAGTCTGCTCTTTACTACACATCTCCTTGGTCTAGTGGTGCCAAATATGGGCTGTGAACTGCAAGGTCCTGTGGCCACGAGGCAGGTTGGCCAACCCAAAAAAAAATTGGCAGTTAGGCAAACCTTTTCTACAAAGTAAGTAAGTATACGAAATGCCAAAAAGAGAGAAAAAAAAGTATACGAAAAAGTTTATTACGGACCCCTCGTTGAAATGGGATAAAAGCATACAAAAGAAACCTTTAACTACCATAGGACACTTAAATGAGGAAATATTTAATTACTGAACGTCATATGTACTTATAACATATGTATGAATTAATAAAACAGAATTTCCACGCTATGTTTTGTCTATTTTTTATTCTGTCATGGATCATGTAGCTACTTACCTATTATTTTATACTCATGCCTTCTGGATATATTTGACAGTTTATCTAATTTATAATCATCTCAAATACATACTAATACGCTATTAAAAAATATACACTCTAATAGTAGGTAAGTTTTATAGATTTTACGTTGCAAAATTCAAGGCGTATTGGATGTGCAAGTGACCTCAATCGTGGAAAACCCAGATCGTCAAGTCGTCGCATTCTATGCTAGTTTCATTGATGTCAAATGATTATCCAATGCCTAAAAGAAATTATCATTACTTTTATGTATAGGACATTATATAGGTACCGAATTGGGTACCAAAGTGTACTCCCTAACATTAATGATATAGCAATAACCCAGGATGATGTGCTAAATATTGCGTTTACTCGTTAGGTAGGTACTTGTTGGTTATTTTTATTATAAGAATAAATATAATATGATTTCTGTGATGATTTTAGTTTAATGCTTTAGTTTCATGGAATGGCCAAAATAAAAATAACATTGTTCCAATAACAATAGCAATTGACAACACAAAATCAACATTTTGTGGCCAGCGACTACTATATAATTTACGGGAGTATTAAAATTCTAAATTCAAGTACTTCAAAATATTTCAATTAAGAAGTATTTGACGTGCTTTTAAAATGTAGCAGTGAATTTAAAGTAGTATAATGTATTAGATTAAAATATGTAAATCTAATACTGAAGATAAATCAGACATGGTAATATTTTAATAGCATTAGCACGAAAATAAACTGGTCACACTAAACGTCAAAATGGTTGTTTATCATTGAAAGAATTATTCTGTTTGCATTTGTATTGTAATAAAACAATTTCCTGCTCAATTGATAGTAAATAATACACCACCAATCGACAATGTCAGAAGACGGGGATTCTTTTTGCAGACTTTGTGCCGAACCAACTCCAAAAACTCAGCTTATATCCCCTCTGGAAGACGTCGGCATCAGCTCTAAGATTGTAACAAAAATGCAGTGGATAAATATAGATATTTCTTCGTCAAATTTACTTCCCAGCACGATTTGTTTTGCATGTTTCGACGCATTGGAGCGTACATGGGTGTTTCTTCACAACGTGAGAACAGCACAAGTGAAATTAAACGAGATATTTGCCAAAAAACTTGGCGAGCAAATAGATGAAAAACTAGAGGTAGACATAACAGATGCCGGAAAACCGGTAAATAGTGACTGGGATCAGTTCCAGGGGGCCAAGACGGAGATAAAATCAGAATCGGAACAATACGAAATGGACATGGAGCCTACAACTATAATTGATATGGAAATGTTGGTTAAAGCGGAGAAAACTAGCTATGATGAAGACCACAGCGATGGCTTTGACTCCTCAGACAGTGACTTACCTCTACGCATGGAGAAAACGAAAAAAAAGAAGAAAAAGTTAAAAAATAATGGATCAAAGAGTCCAGAGATTCAGTTACAGTCTGCTTCTTGGGATGATTATATGTGTCGTTGCGCGAATTGCGATGCTCAGTGCAAGAACATTATGTCGTTGCGTCTTCATTCGCTACAAATACACTCATGTTGCTGCACATTTAAATGTTCTGACTGTGGAAAAGTTATTCCAAACTTCAAGGCCTTTGTGAACCATGTCCGATTACATAAAAAATCACTTCGTTACTGTTGCGAGTTTTGTAATAAATGCTTTAAAATGTCCACATATTTAAAAAAGCATAAAAACAAGATGCACAGTAATGTTTATCGAACCATGTGCCAAAACTGTGGAGCAACCTTTGAGAACCCTGAACTTTTACAAGACCATCTCACATTATTCACTAAGCACTTTAAGAAACGAAGCATGAAACCAGAAAAGCTAGATCATGAATTAAAATGCGACATGTGTAATAAAGAGTTTAAATCACGCAGTAACTTACATCAGCATAAACTTGTTCATACAGAGAGGACGAGAGATTTTTCCTGCCACATATGCGGTAAGATGTTCTTCACAAAAGGAACATTGAGTACACACATGATGATCCACGAAGATTCAAAACCATTCAAATGCGGATTTTGTCCGATGGCCTTCCGAGCCCGCGGTAACTTACAATCTCACATAAGCCTCCACTCTGGTGCAAAGCCATTTGTCTGCGAACAGTGCGGTAAAAGTTTTCGTGTGAAAAGACATTTGAAATCGCATTCTATTGTTCACACAGACCTTATGCCCTATGTTTGTGATTATTGCAACAAACCATTTAGGTTTAAGACTCGTCTAAATCTCCATTTGAGGCAGCATACTGGTGCAAAACCGTATAACTGTGTGCTATGTCAAAGGGACTTTACAAATGGTTCAAACTTTAAAAAGCATATGAAAAGAAGACATGATATTGATACTTCAAAGAGGAAATACCAAAATGTTGTAAATGTAAATGTAGAGCAGCCTCCTACAAATGAGACAATTATTCCATGAGAAGTAAGACTGTGAGTTAATTTATGATTTAGAATATGGATATTGAAATAATATCTGCCTTGTAATATTACAGCACTGACTGCTAGGCATGGGCCTTTACTACTGTGGTTTTAGGCCTAGTCCACTAAGCAGGCTTAGTGCGAGTTGTCAAATGAAAATTTTATAGAAAGAAGAAAGATATTCTTAATTTTGAAATGATACAAAATATTATTATCTGAAGTAAGGCAATGTCAATAACACCAATTTTATTTTTGATAGTTTCAGAACATGTTTATTATACTAATAAACTGATGGCAACTCGGCATATGCTGTATTTATTTGGATAAATCAAATTTTATATGTAGCCAAATGTTTGGCTGACCTTATTAAAAATTATAATAAACCTTATTACTATAAAATTATAGTTCAAATTGTAATTAAGTATTTGTATCCTATTAGTATTGTTTATGAAAAAATCCATACAGTATTTGCTTCAGAGAATAAATTGTTTGTCTTCCCCAATTGTTTATGAAGAATAGATTGTCTTTCCATTGAAAATATTTATGTAAGGCATTTACCAACTACATAAGATAAACAGAAGGCAGCTAATTTTATAATAAAAATAAAAAATATGAAACATAGACTACTCTTATCAGTTATCAGTAATCACCTGACACCGTATGTACACAATTTTCTTGTTATAAATTTCCTTTTTGTCATAAGAAGTCATTAAATACTGTATGTTTACAGAGTTGTCGTATGTCCAGAAAAACATGCTATGCTTTAGCAATATTTATATTCTTTTTTATCTCGTGGGGAGTAGGCAGACATTTTTTTTTAATCATGAGCTTATTCTGTTCTATTATATATTTAACTATTATCGCGTTGTTGGTCTAGTTCCAGGTTCGATTCCCGGCAGACAGTTTGTGTGCGTTTTTAAACATACTTATATCCCACAGAGATGACGTCACCTATGGAATATGATAAAGCTATCCGTTCTAGTTTCTACAGTTTTGTACTATTTTGTAAAACCCAAACACTTTTTGTCCCTCTGAAACCCAATGTTCTAGAATAAAAGCCTAGGGTATATTTGACTTGGTAGTCAGTGTCGAAGCGCTAGTCGCAGCACACGACTCAACATGTTAATCAATGTTACTATCACACTAGTTCTCTAGACAGTGTGTTATATTGATTACACTTGTATAGACAGACATCTATATATATAAAAATGAATCCCTATTTCTCAAGGTCACGCCATCACGCGTGAACGGCTGGACCGATTTCACTATTTTTTGTTTTGTTGTGTTTGTTATTGTCAGGAGAAGGTTCTTATGAAAGAAAAGATTCAAAAAATTGCGCGGAAAATTAGAAAATTTAAGGAACCTTAACGAAAATATTAATTTAGTATACTGTCAATTGTTTGAAAAAATGTCAGCGATTGACAGAATAGCGCACTGCAAATTCATAGTTAAGACGGGACACCGTCTGTCGGGTCAGCTAGCTACTTAATACGCATGACAAATATATTATAATGTTTTAGTAAAATATTATTTACGTGTTAGATATTACCCAAGTGTAGGGTTGCGTGACATTTATGATGTGAAGTTTCAAAGGTCGTTTAAAATTTACTAGTAAATGTAATATTCACGTTGTTTAAGCCTTACCATTCCAAAGGGTAAATTAAGAATAATAATAACAATAATAATAACCTAACCTAACACATATCTCTAGGGCTGGCATTAGCTAATCGGGTGCACCGGGGAAAAATGGTCCGCCACTTTTCTTGGTAACCTGTTTTTGTCACAACTCTATTTTTATTGCCAAAAGCAATATGAGTATAAAGATTTCTACTACTATCTATCTATCCTTCTCTAATCACAGTCTATAGCGGAGTATAGCGCCACGCTAAGCTCTCGGCGTTCTCCTTAGAGATGGGAGCATCCGGCGATCGAAAAACGGTACTTCCTATAACGTAGGTATCAACAACGAAAATCACATTCAAATCGAATAAGTAGTTTTTGAAAAATCGCGGACATATAAAATTACAAACGGGTCGAATACAGAACTTCCTCTTTTGAAGGTGAGTAAAAATAATATTGATTGTATTGGAATTGCATTTTTTTTATACGGACATGGCTAAGTGACCCTACTACACCACCTGATGGTAAATGGAGTGGGGTCCAATAGAATGTCGACTGACGAGAGATGATTACCTCTCGACAGTCGACACAATTATGCCGGCCTGTTGGCACCGGATCCCTGAACGCGACACGCTTACGTGGGCCACTATGGCGGGTTTTAATTTAACGCCTTGTGTACGGTGCGGATATAAAGTATATCCTACCATCAGCAAATATATGAGTCATTAAACTAAGGTATTGCGTAGGTATATTTTGTAGTCCAGAAAATCATGAACATTATGCGTATATAAAGCGTTAAAATGCTATTGTTTTCAATTATTTTAACTTGGCATCGATTCGATGGTTACTGGGTGCCTATAATTTATATTGATGTCGGGCGGGCCCTCAAAGTCACACATGATTGCGTTTCTTAACATGCTAATGCACACAATACGTATCTTACATTTATTTTCGTTTTTGATAACAAAATGTTTACCACTTTTGTATTTGTATTTGATCGTTTTAAAGTTTCATACCTCAAAAAGAACCTTTATAAGATCACTTTGTTGCCCTTCTGTCTTTAAAGACCCTTTTTCTCAGAAATGCATAGAGATATCAAGCTGAAATTTTATCAAATACTCGGGGTCTACGGTCTCATTCAGCTGTGAAAATATCAAACTTGTGACTTAATGCGATTAAAAGATACGACCGATATCGCATATTTTGCGATTTCAAAAGACAATCAAAACCCATAATGTAATTTAAGTTAAGCTAGAACCATTAGAATTTTATACGCTAGGTTCAAGAATATGTAGCCCTGATATTTTATATGTTGTATGAATTTCTTAATGCGTATTTAATATGATTTTACGGAGCTATGAAAGGATTGAATTTGTATATTCTATATCATCGCCTCAACATGTTTTAAAAATCATCATCCATATTTTTCAAGACTTCCATCCCTTTTAAAACTGAAGGTAAAAATATTTAAAATGTCGAAAAGTGAAAAAGTTTTCCTGTATAAATATTTTCTCGGTATAAAATGTAACCTATCAGGAATAATGTAGCTTCCTATTAGTAAAAAAAAAATTAAAATCGATTTATTATTACTGAGATTATTGCGTTCAAACAAATAAATTCTTCAGTTTTATATATAAGTACAGATTTATCCAGTAAGGTAGTCTCATTGTACCCTCGAGCCTGGCGACGGGCGCCGAGCCACCGCATTACGAACAATGTGAAATGTGAATCCTACTGACACGCTCCGAATGGCATGAGATTCCTACGCTCTGCGGATTATACTCCGTTTACATAAGCACAGTGTATGACTCTTCTCCTTTTATCGCTTTATAATTACAGGGATACATAAAAAGCATTATCTATAAAATAAAAAATGCGTAGACCCGCATGCGCGATGAATAATATGAATTGGCTACTAAGTAAACTATAATATCTGTAAAAATTCCGATATTCACTTTTCAGCGTTATTTATTTATTTATTTATTTATTTGAACAGCCAACAAAACATACACCTTACATAGTTTTTTTTTTTAAGAATTCGGTAAGTAATTTCTGCAGTGCTGTTTCAATTACAGGCTGTCACAGCATGAACATTTTAAATACATAACAATTAACAATTGGCTGCACCATAAGTGCAGTATATTCTAAATATAAGACTGAATATAAAACTAAATTTAGGTTTCAACAAGCGAGTTCAATATTTTCTTTTTGAAGATAGGAAGCGAGTCGTTAAATATGTCAATGTATGTTTACTAGGTATGTTTACTACCAAACCCATCTAATTAAAAAGTTAATAAACGAAAAAAAAACTCTTTTTAATGGAGTTTTTTTTTTCTTCAGTTAGTACCTTTTTTAAATGGGTTTGATAGTATACAGGGCCTAGATAACAAAACGCTATAAAAGTGAAGATTGCTATTTTTTTCAGATACGATGGTTTACTTAGGAGACATCAGTATGTATGCTATTAAATACAATATGCATGACTCAAAACTTCGAATTGTTCAGGTCTTTTATGCGCCCTATGCCAGGGCACCATTGCTATCGTCTTAATTACGGCATTATGGGTGTTTGACAGTATTTTTTACAGTGGCGTATATCTCTATAATTTTTATCACTATGCAAAATTAATAGGGGAGTATAGGAAAATATATAACAATGAGAACCCATTTTTAAACAGTCCGTCTAACTGCGATATGTCAGCAGTAACTTACGAATGGCTCATTTACTGCATTATGTGACCCATATTTTTTTATGTTGTTGAAGGACTAAAACAAAACTTATATTATCTTATATATTATACATGTTCAATGTAAATATTTATTATTTTTTATGACAATGAAACTGCGGCGTAATGAATCGTGTAACAACTGCTCTAAACAAATACAGTTTCAATCATCTCATCTTTAGCATAGACAAAAGGTTTAGCAGATTCACGTTGTTGGTCAATCTACGTTTGATTGATGTTAAAGATGTTTATGACAGGTAATGGAGATTAAAGATACTTAAATATATTATGGAGATTACATCTAACCCTGAAATAAAGATTGCCGAGCGTTACTGTAAAACGCCATCATACATCTCGTAAAACCACGTAAGTATTATAGAATCTATATTATAGCAGATGTGGCACATCGTTGCACATTGATCCAGTATCGTGCCAATAATGAAGTTGAAAACTTGAAACTATGATTTATTCTATGGTTCCCTATCATATTATTTCACGCAAGTACCCACTTTTGCTAAAATGCTGGATGTGTCTTTGTACAAATTCATGGCGACGATACTGTTGTAAATTTCATGTGTTAGTTGCAAATTTTAGTATTACTCTTATTATAACATTTTATTGATGAAAAATGGCTTATCGCATCTTTAAAGTTAAGACACGGGAATCGAGACTGTTTTGCTAGGTGAGTTTGTGTACGTCAAAACAATAACACGAAATATCTTTCGTAATTATTGGGCATTAGGAGACTTAACACTCAGTAGTTAAGTTAGATTTTAAGACATTAGTGTCTCAGGGTGACTAACTAGTGCAGGGCTATGTTGCTGTTTATGGGAAGTAGTGTCGCTTACCATCAGACGAAAGGCTTGCTCGTCATTATTTATATAAAAATTCCAAAACTGAATTACGACGTCAATACCTGCCCAAGACATTTGTCTCATCTGTAATAATCTAATCGGCGTACAATATGTCGCAGTGGAGCACGCGATGGCTTCGCGCGTGTCCACCGACGCACGCGAGATTGTTTTCTTAATACTCACAACGCTTCTTATATTCAAATTAACTAAAAACATAATTAAAATGTTTGATCTACAGTGGAGTGTTAGGCATAAAATATATTAAGTATTGTGTCAACATTCATAATGCACTAACTATTTTAGGCAATTTTAAATGATTTAAAATATGTATAAAATGCATTACCAAGATATCAAACTAAAGATCCGGCTAATATCATAGTTTGTTTTCCGAAATTATTACTGAAAGGAAGTAGGCAAAACTAATTTAAACAAATCTTTTCACTTTAAACTATTTTCATTACCTACTATTAGGTTTTGGTAGATTTCAACTTGTCCAAGCAAACTTTAACTAAGATAAATTTTAAAAAATCAAGTGAATTAAATTTATTATCTACCCCATATTTGCAGTTGTATATAAAATCGTCAGGATAGATCTTAAGGAAAATATATTTTGTCTCGTGCCACTCTCTTGTAGACCGCTCGGTGTTCACCAAACCGTGCACAAAACAAAAGCAACGGAAATATTACGCCAGTCGTCGACAAGAAAGTCCGCGGGACAGAACGATCGCATCTACACACTCCACAAGCAAAATAAAACACATTTTCTAACATAGAAGAACCAAAAAGCAAACATAACTCATGGCATTCAAAATCAAATAATAAAAAAACAATAATTCACAATAATTATTAATTCGGTCATAAAAATGTAAATTAAATGCATGTATGATAATAACGTTGCTCGCATCAACAGATAATAAATAGTGTGTGATTTGACAGTTCGATTTTCCAAAATGGACGCCAATGGCGGCGTAGCAATATGCTTTTTCTTTGCTTTCTGCACACGGTATGTGGAATCACAGAGCTACTTTAGAATGGTGAGTAACTTTAGATATCTTAACAATTATGTTTACATTTATCTTGCATTTATATCAACGTGTAACATTTAGATAAATGCATTGCCTACATACGCAACCATGCGATCATCGACAGAATATAAAAACTGTTAAAATCGATTTTATTACCTACGTATAAAAATTATTAGCCTCTAATATTATACTATAAAGTTTTAAAGTCAAAATTCTATTCCACATATTTAATTAAATTTTGTATCAGTTTTCAGATATTATAGGGGGTATTTGTTCCCTTTACTGCACGCAAGTACATATCTGTATATTATTTAATATTAAATTATGCAAGTACCAATTACGATAGGTATTAAGAACATCTTAGTTTATAAATATAAATTGTCTTTTGGGCATAGTTGTTTACACCGGATTACCTAACGTGTCATATGCAATAGCGCTCATTTCGCGGACCCCCCACTGAACTAACCCACTGAGTTCGTCCACGTGTCTTACCAATTCACAATACTAATGAAATCGGTTTTTCTCTAAGCGAAAGTGAAAATTTAGGTGGCCATTGTTCTGCCTTAACAGTTAGCCAAGAAAAGGCTAACAATGGTTATTTTGTTAATCACCTTACTTTTGCTATTTACTATCGAAAATTGGCTCTTCTACAAGAATCTTATTGATATATGCAAAAATAATGCTGACTATAATTATTGTTACCTGTACTGAAACATAATATTAATGTCATTATTTCTTGAACGTTAATTAACCCGTATCATTTCGATACAGATATTATTTCTGGTGCTTTCTGTACACCTATAAATTTCTTAGATATCATTTGGCTTAATTAAAACCCTAGCTAGTTGACTTGATTGTTTTAGACACAGATCTCGGAAATCTAGAACATCCTAAGTGATTACAGAGATCTAACTAAATAATAGGTTCCTGTACTTGGTGAGCATCTAGGCTTTTTCTTCCTGGCATTGAAGAGAAGGTGGGTGTTGGCATTTCTATTTCCAGCAGCGGGATGGAGTGGCAAAAAAATACTTTAAAAACCTTTGCTTTAGCAATAATTTAATTCGAACTTAACCCGTTAATTATGGTGGTTTCCTGGGGTACCCTGTTAACGGTGTACAGGCGATCCCCCGTACCCGAAAACTATTAGGCAGGTATCTACACGGAAGGGTAGTTGTAATAATGTCAATCCCGTTTCTCGATCACGGAACCCTAAAATTGCTCAAGGCACACGAATCTGCAATTTGAGGCGCAACTCCAAGCGTGAAGGTTGTATGGCAAAAAATATGTCGCTCAAGTGACACTTATGTGGTGTATGGCACCGTGGAGATGATTATGTTGATTAAAAAAATCATATGTCATATAAATAAATAGATAATTAAGGTCAAGTTATAACTGCACTGCGGATATGCCGATTCCACTTCTTCTACCTATCCTTGACTCAGTGGCGTAATAAGAGTGGCATGACGGCCCCTGGCGTGAAAAGAAAAAGACCAAAGCAGGACATCAGCAGTCGTATTATTTGCAACAGGCGTTTGCGGTGTAGTTACGCCTCTAAGGGATCGGCGCAGCACACTATTACGAGTATATTGCAGAACCAAAAGTAATTTGGCGTACTTTTTCCGATCATTTGGTTATAATTGCCTGCCCGACTTCAGCCAGTATCTAGTCCCGGGCTGATCGTGTTAGAATAATCACACAGACTGACCAACATGAAAATTACACTAAACCTGCACGTTTACTGCTTACTGCCAGGAGGCTAATAAGCCGATCAATCAATAGGAGATTTATTAGGTAATTGCCAATCACTTGTATCGATGGGCATGTTATATCACCATAGCTGGTGGTGGGATCGTTGTATCCACACGGTTAGCGACCACTAAAATATGTAAAACCCGCCGTAATGCCCCACTCAATTATTGAGCCGTGATTAGCCTGTGTACCTACTTATATCTGGTTTCAAACAGGCCTGTGTTGACTGACAGCAGGTAATCATCTCTCATCAGTCGATACTCTATGTGGACCATTTACCACAAAGTTCCTTGAAGTCTTATTACATACAAAGGCTGCAAAACATCTTTCCCACTTATCTTCCTAATTCCTCAATGAACCTATGACTTGAATTTCATATTATTTGAGTTTCGTACTGTTTTCTCAGGGAACTAACACTAACGCGGCTGAAGCAATGCAGTTCCTTCGGGAATACGACCGGGAAGCGTCCGGCATGTGCTATCGGTAAGATAACTGATTTCGTTTTAAGCAGCAAGCCATACATTAGTGATTAATTTATAAATGTAAATCTGCAATAAGAATCCTACATCGATGAGCGTTCCCAGCTTTCAACTTAGGGGAGAGCAAATCTCTAATTTTAATCTAGGGCAAAGTAGGCAAACATTAATTCAACACATTACACGAGTACCTACTTGCATACAAAAGTATGTACCAGTGTTCATTGCAGAGGGCAGCTGCCTCCTTTCCCACCTGCCCGACGCCTCACGCTACGCCGATGCCTATACCTACGTACGTACCTATGTAGGTATAGGCATCGGCGGATTTATTTTCGTATTAAGGTGGTAGCTCAAGGTCCATTTTCATACATTTTGTTTCGGCTTTAATCTGGGTAACTAAACAAGTATTGGCAAGTAAAGAATTTAAATTCACGTCTAGTTAGTGATTAGTTCTCGCAGTTGAAGAAAAACGTAAAAATAATTAATAATCATGGATATTTCTGCCTTTAAAATTTCGTCATATTAAATTTTAAAGGCCGAAATATCCATGATTATTAATTATTTTTACGTTTTTCTTCTGCGATAATCTAATACTACCCAATACTAAAGTTACCCAACCGAAACAAAATGTATGAAAATGGACCTTGAGCTACCACCTTAACTACGAAAATAAATCCAACTTTATGTTGACTGGTTTATTTCCGCAATCCAATCGAAGGTATAGATTTAAGTTACTAATGTCAGCTTATAATTATAAACGTATGTCTCACAGAGTAACAATGTCGCAATGGAAATTCGTGACAAACATAACAGAATACAACAGGAGAAGAATGGTGGAGGAACTGGCCATCAGTTCGAAGTTCGAGCGACTGTCGTGGAGGAAAGCGGCCGCCTTCGACTCAACAAGGCTATCTGATCATCAAAGCAGGCGGCAGCTAGCCAAGATTGTTCAGAGTAGCCGAGCTGCTTTGAGCGATGAAAAGTTTACAGAGGTTACTGATTTCTTCTATTTACTGAGTTGTGTTAGCTTTCAGTCTGGCATTCATGATGCTTGATTCATTTAATCGCACGTGTATATTGTACTTATACATACTTACCTACTGATGTGATGTATAGTTACCTATATCGCGTCATATCTGCATCATCTAGCAACGACGCTCCGTGCGTTGCAACGTTGCCACATATTGAACGGGCTCGATGTAACGCAACGATGTTTAAATTATGAGAAAGACCTTGATTTTTTTAACTGCTTTGTATGACGAGACGAACTTGCCGTTCGCCTGATGGTAAGCCATATGACCGCCCATAAACAGTAGAAACACCATCCAACACCTTGAATTACAAAGTATTGTTTGGTATTCCACAACGCTCGCCACGCTGAAACATGAAATGTTAAGTCTTATTATGTCCAGTAGTTACACTGGCTACAATATTCTTTAAACCGGAACACAGTGACTACACATTGTTGCTTGGCGGCAGAAATAGAGATTGCGGTGGTACTGACCCAGGCGGACTCTCATATATGAGAGACCTACCACCAGTACAATATTATCTAAAAATCAATAACGAACCCCTTGAGAGATACTATCATAATATGCGCAACAACCTTTTGCATTTTCTATCAGGAAACCCAAACAGTGACGTAATGTAATGAAATATTTTGCTAATGTTTTGTAAGTTACTCATAAAGAACCGTTTTATTATTACGAATAATTTACTTTCTGTTTCTTTCGTGGAATTTAGAAACACGTCTTAATACATATTAATAAGTTACTATTACAATTTTAAACAATAAGTCAAAGCGGAGTTTTTCTATAAATATTCATGATTTTACCTAAGAGATATGATTTGTATTTATATTTTGGGGAGACATAATTGCTTAAAAAGATATTGTTGATTTAAATACCAAAAATGATAATTAATTTTCACATATTCTAGCTCCAACAAGTAATATCAGAAATGAAAGAAATCTACAACACAGCAAAGATATGCCCATACGGTCAAAAGCCATATGACCCGCACATTCCTCGAGCGCCGTTCCAAGGTAGTGACTTTCAAGACCTGCCAATCCAGGGTTACCAGCTGGCTAACCAGCCCTACCAGCATTACCAAGCTTATACTGAATCTCAAGAGTACCCGAACTACTGTGACATGCAACTAGATCCTGAGATAACTAGAATTCTGGCACATTCGAGAATTGAGAGCGAGCTGCTATACGTCTGGAGGAGTTTTAGAGACAAAACTGGTCCCAAGTTGAAGAATCGGTTCATGAGATACGTTCAACTGGCGAATCAAGCTGCTGTTGCCACTGGTAAATACTTGTATATATCTTTTATCTTCCGGTTTTGTCTAACCCAAGTTGCCACTAGAGCACCTACTTTTTTCCACGCGTAGATATTCCGTCCCATTATGTGATAGGGGGTGAACCTATCGTCAAATCGCTAGTTTGAGTCTCTGGACTAGCACAAAGAAAAAATGGCCAATATCACTTAATTCGACTGGAGGATAACTAGGGACCTCAGCGCGGTAGTCGCACCGCAATACAATTACACCATCGACAGTGCTAACACTCACACTACCTAACTTTAAAATAAATTTAGAAGTTTAATTAGGTAATCAAATATTTGAGCATATTTTGTTTGATGATCAACTAGTATATCTAGATATTACTTAATTATTGCAAGAAATAAGTAATTTAAAAAAATGGAATTCCTTAACACAAACTTCAAAAACATTTATTTCCGTAAAATATTATAAAACTATATTTCCCATCAGGCTACAGAGACGCCGGAGATCAGATGCGCTCGACATACGAAGACCAGACCTTCAGAACGAGTGTAGAGGAGATCTACAACCAAGTGTCCCCGCTATACAAGCAATTGTTCACTTATGTAAGAAGAAGACTGGTGCAGCGGTACGGAGAGACAAGCGTGCGAGCTGATGGACCCATCCCCTCACATTTGTTAGGTAAGAATTATACCTATATTTTGTTTACAGTTTTAAATGTGTCTGCTTTTACAGAATACCTAAATTGATCTTATCAAATATTAGATCTTGCCTGCGGCTCCACCCGCGTGAAAAAGTTCAGGTATAATATATTTTCCCACATTAAAAATTCATCTATAGCACTCAAGATTTTAATAGTTTCAAAAATTAGCGGGGTTAAACTAACAAACTCTTTCGCTTCACATATTAGTACATATTAACAGCGACAAATTTTAATTCCATTTGTAATTACGAAATATTAATATGTGAGGTTGGTGATACAAGAATTTTGTAAAAAGGACATTGTTTACTTTAATTCAAATCTCGAAAGTTCTGCAGAGGAGTTTTCTCAAAATCACGATCTTTATTTATTCAAACTGTTTTTAAAGCAAAAAATACCTTAATTATAAATTATATACGTACATAAAATACTTTGGGTTTGATACAGGTAACATGTGGGCGCAAAACTGGAAATCGATCATGGACCTAGTGATGCCATTCCCTCAAGCACCTAACGTGGACGTCACGTCTGAGATGCTGCGACAGGGGTTCACGCCTCTGAGGTAAGAATATACACAATAATATTTACAATACTAAAATCAATTGTTTTTAACCTTATTCAAGAATTAAGTAGCAGCATCTGTGATTTATAGCAGATAATTTACATTGCTAGTAAGGAGAGCTAGCGATTTTTAATGAAAGAAGTGTATAAAGCCCTGTAAAATTTTACGCAAATAATATTCATTCCAGAATGTTCCAAATGGCGGAAGACTTTTACACGTCGATGGGCATGAAGCCAGCCCCTCCAGAGTTTTGGCGCAGCTCTATGTTGGCTCGACCTCCTCAGCGCAGCGTCCAGTGTACTGCCAGCGCATGGGACTTCTGCAATAGGATCGATTATAGGTACAGGACATCTAATCATCTTGTTTCATAGCCCGAGTAGGTACTTTTAAGAGCGTTTACGCATCCGCGCGCCGTATGTCTCAAAAACAGCACTTTTTGAAGGAGATAATATCTATCAAATCAATTATAGGGTATTGCTGTCTTGCAGTTTAAGTTCCTGCGTATTGCTATCAGAATCAGTGAAGTCCTACGTTTGATCGATTGATCGAGTAAATCAAACTTGAATGAGTTTTTGAGGATAGTTGCTAGGGATTGGAATATGTCCTAATGTGGTGGTTCACCTATGATCACTCGGTAGGGATGGGATATTTTTTTATTCAAGTAAGATAAAGGTCGGATAGTTCATAAGATCCAACATTCAACGAGCAACACATATCAAAATATTTTATGAAATCTTTCAGGATCAAACAATGCACAGAAGTAACGATGCAAGACCTGATATCAACTCATCATGAGATGGCGCACATACAGTACTATCTTCAGTACGCGGACCAGCCTCAACTGTTCAGGGATGGGGCAAATCCTGGTAAAGTGTTGAACGATTACTTATCTGTCATAATATTAAATTCGTTTGATCTTGACGACCCTTCCGTAGTGTTTGGTATTATTATTATTGGTGTATGGCAGCCTTAATTCGTCTTTTTTATTTGTTTTTCCAGCATTCCATGAAGCTGTAGCAAACGCTGCAACGCTTTCTGTATACAACCTTCCGCATTTGCAGCGAATTGGACTCTACCAAAATAAGTAAGTAATGCTAAAAAAATTATCCTTCATCATCCATTATCAGAACTATAGAAGACTTACGACCTAAAAAAATTATATTTAAAATTGCAATCATTTGTTGTTCCAGCAAGCAAGTAGCGTTCAACTGTAAAGCTCAAAGCTGCAAATTCGATTCTGGCATTAAAATTTAATGTAGATATTTATGAATCGAAATTAATTGTTTTGAATCTAAATGACGCGACTCTTAAATCTTTTAAAGTTCCCTATTATTACATGTAATTTTATTCTGAGTTTGAGTCAATGACAACTGGGTTTTTTTTTTAAATTTGAGGGATCTAGAGACATAATTTATCTGATATTTTAAGTTTTCATCATAATCTTTGATAAATAATGAATCCTAGATATAACTAATCCAAGTTATAACCAATTCATCATTTTCAGAACCCACGATCCTTATGAAGTTAGCATGAACTTCCTGATGACAATGGCCCTTGAGAAAGTTGCCTACCTACCCTTCGCGTTTATGGTGGACCAGGTAATGTTTCCCTGCCTATGTATGATGAAATACACGCACTATTAATTGAATAAACAATTATTGCTAGTAATAAACCTACTCGATAATATGAAAAGTCACGTACAGGTATATTGTGCATATAAAGACGGGGTAACATTTTGCTGGTGGTAGGATACATTTCGTATCCGCTCGGATAGCCACCACCGTGCACATGATGTTAAAGCCTGCAATAGTGGTTCACGTACGTATGTCGCATTCCAGGATTAGCCTGTGTATATTCAGTTCGAACAGGCCGGCATAATTGTATCGATTGCCGAGGGGTAATCATCTCTCGTCAGTCGACATTCTATTGGAACCTACTTAACTTGCCCTCAGGGGCAATGGGATAATTATGCCGTGCGCGTATAAAAATAATAATTAAGAAACGTTTGTAATCAGTAATTGCGTGCAATTATAGCTAGCAATAATTGGTCCATCTAAATGAGGGTTTACTTACAATATTTTTATGTTATATTGTGTCAGTGGCGTTGGTCGGTGTTTGAAGAAGGAGTACAGAACATGAACCATCGATGGTGGCAAATGAAGCTTCGGTATCAGGTAATAATTCATTTATTCAAATCACAATTAAAAATATAAAATTAAACAATTCTTTAAATCACAACTAAAACCTAACTATCCAATTTTTCTTATGGGATAAAAGTTCAAAATTCTGTGCGTTTAATATTATGCTATATTTCAAAATACTGCAATCTGCAATATTTATGGTAAATTCAGCTCATAATTTGATAATGTTTTAGGGCGTCATACCACCAACTCCAAGATCTGAAGCGGACTTCGATCCAGGATCCAAATACCACGTGATCTCTGACCAAGTAAGCAACACTCCGTTTTATTTGTTAATCATTTAGAAGTCCTACTCCCTACAGATATGTTACAAATTATCTTTTAGAAATTATATAAGTAAAACCTCTTGTGATCAGTAGTATAGTATCTGGTATATCAGGCAAGTTTGAGCAAATTGCCTGATATACCAGACAGGCATGAGGCGTTTGAAATTAAAAAAAATAAGCTTGATTAGAGATTAATGTTGCTTTGAAGCAAAAGTCGTTAAAATATCCCCTAGCTAGGCCGGATGTTTAAAACCGGCCTAAGACGTCATTAGAAGTAATAAGCCCTATTTTTTAAGGAATATATCAAATACTTCCTGGCGACGGTGCTGGAGTTCCAGATCTATGAGCAACTGTGCCTGGTGTCTGGACACCTCGGTCAGCTGTTTGAGTGCGACATATATAGGAGCAGAGAGGCGGGGAGACTTCTCAGGTAAAATTTATATTTATTAACAAAAAAGTATCTTAAGTATTTCGCAAATTGCGGAATAATTTTTACGAAATTTTATTAGGCTTTTTTTGTTTGTTTTAATACACTAATTCTATATATTATTTGGTATAACGGATGTATTAAGACAAACAACAAAAGAGATAGATGTGAGAGAAAATTTCGTATATACTATTTCGTTGCGTACATTTATTTTAAGAAATACTCACTTCATGTAGGTATGCTCACTCCTCCCGCGTGAAAATACTTTCTCGGATTCCAATTATCTCCGTATATTTTTCTTGGGTAAACAGATATAGTCGTTCCGGAGCATGGTTTTACTATGACAATGCCATATACGTATCTGCTTTGTTTTCTAACAAACAGAAAACTTTTTCGCGTGAATAATATTTTAGTAAAATAAAACTCAAATAAAATTTCGTTATATCATTACAATTTAAAAGCATTTTTTTTAATAACAAACTCAATGTCATTTTAATCTTTAATCCGCGTACTTCTAAAAATATTTGTTTTTAATATTACAATTTTAGTTTCACTAACCACTGGTGAAAGTATTACAAAAAATCTTTTAAACCTTACAGTGAAATTATGCAGCCTGGGTCTTCTAAATCGGCTTCAGATATCATCAGAACTATGACAAGGGGGAAAACTAACAGGATATCACCAGAAGCTTTGGTTAAGTTGGTATTGTTTATCTATTAACGAAGAAAATTCATTGTCGCGGTAACATTGTCAATTGACGTAATAGAATATTGCTAATTCACTTTGTTGTGATGACTGAACATTTTGCCAAAATCTAATAATGCAAGATAAAATATCTCACAACAATAATATTTCATGTAGCTACAATGACCATTTCCGAACAGTTCCAAAACATTATATTAAAAGGTATGAAACCAGCGAATGAATTCTTTTTCTTTCTATTTCATCTCTAGATACTTCCGACCCCTGGAATTATGGCTACGTGTTCAAAATCGAGACGAACCGCTTATAGGATGGAGTTCAAATTACCACGACGTCGCTCTCTTCTCGCAGCAATCGGATGGGACCTCCAACAAAGCCTACTCTCTCAGACTATTGTTAATTTTAACCATTTGTTATAACATTTTGAAATAAATTTATTTGTACATTATTTATTTTTTCCTATTGACTGCCTTGGTGGCGTAGTTGTATTATATGCACTATACGACATCACCACTGTATTGTAGACCAGCGTGGAGATCCTGAATCGATTACCGGGTTAAGGAATAATTTATGTGGTTTTTCTGAGACTGGATAGCCCAGAGGAAGTTAACGTAAGACGAGAGGCTGGTCGTTAAACTCGATATTTTAGTATTTTTTTTAAACTTTGTTTCTCCGACCTCAGATTGAAGTGGAATAAAGGCAGATGAAAAAAGAAGGTTAGAAACTATAAGTCGCGGTTTTAAAATTTTAAGATTATCTCAGATGTTCTATGTTTGTTAGCTTTTTTACGCATCACTAACGAGCATTGACGAAGATAGCGCATAGTGAAAGTGTTTCTGTTTTTTTGTTCATTAATACTCTGGTAACTTTATTATAAGAACTCCGTCGGAAACGTTCTAACTTTTATGCCGATACATGAAGACAAAAAATTAAGCATAAAAGTATGTCATATCCCGTCAATTCTCATTTTGGTAGTAATAAATTTCTAAATCAATAATTAGGTAGTGATTAATTATATTCGTTTAACTGTCGTCATTACCTTGAGATATCAATCAAGGTACTTGCTTACGTCGCGAAAATGTAATCTAAAAAATTAAAATATTAGTCTCCTTCGAATATTCGATAAATCCTAAATAAATTCACAAACGTAGATAAGAGATCGACGTGATGTGATGCCCATCCCATAATGCAGTTATATAAATCATTTGTTACGACAACCCTTCGGAAAAATACATTATTAAGTATACGTCTATGAAACCAGAAATTATATTTAATAAATAAATCAAAAATCCAGGTTACACGAATGAATAAATCTCATGGTAACATAAAAACGAAATGACGGAGAAAAGTTAATGAAATAATTAACAACTTTTTTTACTGCATAATAAAAACATAACTCACTTGTCAATAATACAATTAAAAAACAACATTGCTACGGCGATTTAATCAACAGCGTAAATAACTTTGTAATCCTATTGCTTTCTATACATAATAGAAGTATAACCAGGGCAGATAAACTAGTATTAAATAAATCACTCCGCTACAGTTCTGAAATTAAAATAACAACGCTGAGAGACATGCAAAAACTAACACAAAACCTATTCTAAATACACCATAATTTATCGCATGTTTTCATCACACTTTTATTGTGTGGTTTGGGCTTTGGCAAATTTGAATCATGATTGAGATATCATTATGCGTCTACTCGGTTTTATAAACAGTAAATTCGAGTATCAATGTCTTAGAAATATTTGTTATATCGAAATAAAATTCAATTTAGATTTTTTTTTTCGTATGACGCCTATTATAAATAAAACTAATTTAAATAGTACAACGAGTACCCAATCCCTCTCAGTAGTAGAGGAGGCCCGTGCTCAGCAGTGGGCAAGTATATAATACAGGGCTGATATTATATATATTTTTTTTATTATGAGTACCCAAACCTCAAGAGTTGAGATATATAGCAAGTTAACATGTAAAGTAAGCCTCAATTTATTTAAGTATTCCAAAGTAATAAGATATACACAGCAAATTAAGATCTGGGAAATACTGAACATATAAAATAAAACTTAGTCAAAATGTCGCAAGACTTTGAGAATATCATACTCATACGTCGTATTTCCAAAATTGTTTTTGAAAAATGACTCCTCGTAATGGCATCACGTGTTAGCTTTCACTTTATTTCTGAAAGGAATATAAAACTAGACGACTTGATATTATGCACTAATTACGCGACAGATTTAGCACAAAAGTGAGATGAGAAATATCATTAATGCACGGTCTTCATGAGACAAGTGGTATGAATTTAATACCAAAATTATTTCTCACCTTTTAGATTAAATTTCTGTCAATTAACAACAAATTATTTCTAAACTGAATAAAAGCATGGCTTTTAAGTTGACGACATAAATACGTACGTGCGTAAATACTTTTTTTTTTTTTTTTGTTAAGCTTAAACGGCTCGGCTCGACTGGGACATAGCACGGTCTGATAAAAACAAGCGTAAAACGGCATCAGCTAATGAAATTGTCTAAGGCTTAAGGCGATACCTCAAGGTCCATTTTCATACATTTTGTTTCACCTTTAATCTGGGTAACTAAACAAGTATTCGCAAGTAAAGAATTTAAATTCACGTTTAGTTAGTGATTAGTTCTCGCAGTTGAAAGAAAAACGTAAAAATAATTAATAATCATGGATATTCCGGCCTTTAAAATTTAATATGACGTTACCCAGATTAAAGGTGAAACAAAATGTATGAAAATGGACCTTGAGGTATCGCCTTAATAAATTTCCCTCTTCCCATCCATTCTTCCTTAAAGTTTGACAGTCATTAATAAGTCCTATAGAAATGTACTCATGAGCGTTGGTGATCAACATACAATTCAGCGAATTATGGTGTAAAAAAATTACCATGGGAAATTGCCTTAGAAAGGCCTAAAACGACCCAAGATATTTTGTCTATACAATAACGACAATTTAATAGCATTTTAACTGCGGTATGAACATATTGTTATACATTTAATAGTGGTAAAAAGCTAAACGAGTGAATTTGTAGTCTTGATGACCATGTTGCCGATTAGACACCTAGGAAAGATTTTTTTTTATTGCTTTGAATGACGAGACGAGCTTGGCGTTCGCCTGATAGTAAGCGATACGGCTGCCCATAAACAGTAGAAACACTATCCAACAATTTGAATTACAAAGTATTGTTTGGTATGAGATTTATTTATTATAGTTTACAGGGTGATTTTGGTATAGCGCTATTAAATGAAATCATGTACTTACTTATCTTCTAGAAAAGAAACTACAATAAATACTCAAACCGTGAATGTTAAATACATAAGTGTAAGTTTCGAACAAAACACTGCGCTCGCCATCCTGATCTGATCCTCGCGGTGGTACCTACCCAGGCGGACTCTCACATATGAGAGATCTACCACCAGTATGTACTTTGAAATCTTACATCCTTAAAACAAATATATGTATTTGGATGTAAATTATTGTGACCAAATGAATTCGTAGTGTTTAGCATATGCGTTGCAGGTGATTGGCCGTACCCATCCCACAGTAATATGATTAAAAATTCGCATTATAATTACGAACTATTATTAACAATTAGTGGATTTTCGCATTATTTTTCTTTTACTTAATTATCAAATCTACAATCTACAATATAAAAGGCCTTAAGACCAGACTAAAGTCTGAGGAACGATATTAAATAGAAAGATAAAAGAATATAATTTCTACTCACGAGACCCTATAACCTCGAGTTTCTTTTATAATTACAGTAATTGACGTAGAGATGACTTGCATTTAATAGTAACTGAAGTAAAATTACAACGACTGCAGCCGTGGCGATTGTATTCCTGTAATGTATTAAAAGATGAATCTTGGAATTCGTCATTTAACCCCCAACTCCGGCCCCCTGAGCTCTCTGCCCTCTCCTTGCCCTCTGAACAAAGGGTCTAGACCATTCGTTCCGTACATTTTCATCACTCGTATTACGGGCGGGAAATTAAAAAGATTTACGAATAATACTTTTCTACAAAAAACAGTTCAGTTAAATATGTAAAGATTACGATCGATGATATAACGTGTCCATCGATTGTAAATACGAATACATATAAATCCAAATATAATTTCTATTTTTGAATATTGAATAACCAACCCCTCTCAAGTTGCGTTCACGCATCAACCTTCACATTGAAACTTCAGCGGCAAGATTTTTTTGCTTCAACCGTTCAGTTGCCAACCATCATTGCCGAAACACGCACGATGGCGAAGATTGCTTTCGTATTTTTTTTTATTTTTCATTCAGCTGCATGCGATGAGTATTCATTACAATATTTCTCAAATATAGGTGAAAAGTTTGAGTTAAAGTTTTATGAAGGCGTGGACTATTTGGCCAGGTGGTTAGAAGGATTCAATGATCGGCGATGGGGGACCAGTGAGCTTGGGAGACTGCTACATTATAATGATATTAAGCCGAAAATCGACAATGGCGGGAGAAGTAAGTGTTTGTTTTAATGTGTCACATTCGATCTTATTGACTGATTGCAAACGATAGGAATCTTTAAAATGTACAAAATTTTAGTAGCAATCAGTGCTGTTATGATTATTTGGTTTTCATTTTTGTAATATTGACCACTGACCAAGTGCTTCTTATTATAACCCTTACAGGTGGTAAAAGCATGAAGAAGATGTCCATGGCGATGATGCCACTGATCTTCCACATGGGAGCCTCCTCCACATGGATGTTGCTGACCAGCATCATGGCTGCCAAGTCTGTTGCCATTGGGCTCGCGTTGTTGGTGTTTAAGATCGCTGTCAGTTCTGCTAAGGTAAGCCCTATACTTGATTTATGATATAAACATAAGTTGATGCATTTTCCCAAAAGGGAAGTCGGAGATGCTACCACATTACCACCGAACACCCCGTGTGTGATTTTGTACTATAGAATTCACACAAATCAATAATCAAGCATATAGTCCAACTAGCGAATAAGTAAAAAATATATTTTAATAGCTTTAAGTCTATAAAACGTATATTCATCTCGATTTCTGATCATTTCCATTTCGATATCAAATAATTATCAATTAGTATCATGTCGTAGGCTTATTCGACTTTTTAATAGCGCTAATCTGCGATTCCCATTTGAAGCCTTATAAATTTGCAGATTTATGTATAAATAGCTGTTATACGATTAGATCCAAATTGGCGATTGTATTGCATTTTATCAGCATATTAGCGCTGCAAAAAAAATAATTAAATAAATAACTATAATATAACAACTGCAGCAATTCATGTTTTAAAGTTAGTAAAAGCCAATGTTACAATTAAGTAAATATTTACACTGCTTTTCTATTGAGTTATTAACCTGTATGTACTAGTTTACAGCGCATATAATTGTGTAGTAAAACCTTTATAGGATCCGTATTTCTTCAATTGCATTTTCACAGCATACAAAGAAGGAAAGCTATTCATTTGTTTTATTGAAACTTAATTTATACTAAAAGTAAAGTTTATGTGTTGACTTAAAATACGAGTAAATACAATACTAGCTTTTGCCCGTGACTCCGCCCACCTGAAAATGTTTTTCAACTTATTTTCCTGCTAAAAAAGGTATTTCCCAGTATATATAGCACACAGGAATCAGTAATGTAGCTTCCCATAAGTGAAAGAATTTACAAAATCGGTTCAGATGTTCCAATACTGGACTAGCTGTTTGCTCGCGACTTTCCTCGCGTTATAGGGTTTTTCCAGGATAAAAATACCGGTTTATATTCCCCCGGGATTAATTGGAGGCTATATGTTAAGTTACACCTCTAACGATACATAGGTGAAAACTGCATTCAATTCCATGCAGTAGTTTTTAAGTGATGCATGTACAAACATACAGACAAACACAAAAAATCTAAAATCTGTTGTTTTGGCTTCAGTTGCTCTAATAAAGACTCTCCGTATTAGTTTTTCTTCAATATAAAATAATTGACAGACTTCGGTCTGTTCCAATTTATGTAAAGATACTTTGTACACAATTTATACAGGCGGCTTAATGTCAGCTACAGTCAAACTTACAGTGGAACAGATATAAATGAAGCATCACTTACACCTGTAATTTTTTAGGCCTTGTTACTGTCTATATAAGCAGTGGCGAAGAGTCTATATAAGCCGATTCTTGCCGGCTTCCTATTCGGAATTTATGTAAAATCTAATTATCATTTTTGCAAACCGAATTTATATTATTATTAGTACCTACAATGACGTTTTACAAATAGACGCTTCATACATTAACAAAATGGCACATAAAAACAGCGCACTATTTGCTATAGTCACGTACCTGTACATATAATTACAAATTGGCTCGAAGAAGGAATAAAAACGTGCAGTATACATTCGTTAGAAAAGGATATATATAAATCGATAGTTACGTAACAACGTTAGTGTCGGACGCTTATTGGCCGTCAAGTCGGGCAATTACCTTACCTTCGTCTTGCCAGTATTGAGCTCCGACAACGTATCTATGTAATAAAAACATCTTAGAGTACCTACATGTTGCCGGGTCCCTTTCAGAAAATTTCACCTTTCGCCACCGTCAGTCACCATGCTGATGCCAACGGCATTTTCAAATAATTCACGCGGATCTGAGGCTGTCGACCTCCGGATCTTCCAAACTGAATGTCATTAACTAAAGTCACGCGAAGTCAAAATCGCTTCAGTTGATTGCAGTGACCGTTAACAGATGCTAGAAATGTTTGCATGATCTTCTATGATTTGCACGCGATTTCACCCTTGAGAATTTAACTAGTGCAGTTTTGATGATTAATGATATAAGTAATGCATCTATACATACATACAAAAAAATGTATGGTCTCTGTAATTCGAAAGTAAAAGTATTTTTTTATAATTCGTAGACTAACAAAAAATATAGACGCGTTTTTTACTTTCCTGTCTTGGTTGTGTAATAATTTTCGAAACGTCTGAACTTTTTATAAGACTTGAATTGGCATTTAGAACATTTTTAAGGCAATTATTTATATTTGACCCTGGAAGGCTGGAGCTCCAAATAAACCTATACAGAAAAAAATGATGACTGATGAATGACCAAATTACCTAACAAAAGTTTCCTTGTTTAAGGTGGCGTCTTTCTTTACCAAGTTAAAGGCAAAACATTCTCATCCCGAATGGTCCTGGCAGCCACCAGAATATGGTAAGTAACTTTATTGAATGTATAATTTCTATGTATTAGGCAAAGTTAGGTTAACACAAGAAAGACATTACAAGTTACCTATTAAGAACATCAAAATAAAATATGTATTATTTTTGCAGGGCACGACAGAAGTTTTTCTAAATTCGGTAAGACACACAATAATATAATATTACTATTTCTTTAATTAAGCAAAATAAAATAGAAAAACATTAGTAAAAAAAATCAAGTTCAAAAAATTATTGCTAAATTTTAAAGACATTGCAAAACGCAGGAAATAACTTAGAGTTTCGGATTCTGTCGGCCTACTTTTTTTGCCATTAAGCTTTATAATTATTGCAGTGGATTTTTTCATATCTAAATTCTCAATCGATCTTATTTCTACAAGCTCAATAAAAGAATCCGAAAATTCATTTTTTTTTTATTCCAGGTTCCACAAACGAGGAATGGAGTGCGTACAGCCCAAAATGGAATGAGAATGTAATAACACAAACAGAATATAAGCCTATACCATTATATAGAAATAATGAATTAGAGTCATACGATAAAAGAGATAGGAAGTTCAATAGAAAGTAAAATGAAAATAAAACAACCAAATGTAACCTTGGCAAAAAAGTAGTTGCGAGATGCTTCAATGAGTTTAAAAATAGTTGATATATTGACAGTTCCATGCATATCATAGATTTAAACCAGATAAATTCTAATGTAACTTTGTTGTAAGTGCATGTTTGAATGTTCGGATGTGTGTTGGAACGCACAAACTGCTGAATGAATTTGTACCAAATTACCATAGAATAGAACAAGTTTTGAAATAACGCAGGAAACTTTTGTCTTAGTAAATTACAATGGTGCGTTTATTTCTAGTAAACTTTTTGACGAAGACGAAACCCCCAGCAAAACATAGTAAGCATATAAAATCACTTAAACTTACCTGTTTTGTTCGTACGTTGCCAACTGCAATTTATATTAGGGCTAGATAAGAATAGCAATAGCAAAGATATTTTGTGGGTTTAGAAGACTTTGTTTCTCATTAAGAATTACAAATTAATCCACGCACCGCATTCGTGTTACCTTTTTTTAGTAATATTAAAGAAAAACGGGGCCTTTTAAAAAAAAAGAATTACTTTTTGATAGATTTTTACTGGAACTTAAACTTAAGAAGCACTTTGCCTTGTAGATCTGTATTCTAAAGTTCTATTCAACTAAAGCTCGTTGTATATATCGCAGAGCGCAACGCAGATATTTTTTTACTGTCAAACTATTATCAACATTGTCTTCATTGAAATAATGTTCACAATCAATTAACACAACAATGTAATTTATTGTAACGTTACGTACGACAACGTAACCATACGTTTATTTGTAAAAATGCATTTATTAGTTTTTAAGTTATTTAATTTTATTGTTTACGTGAGATTATAGTGTGTTGTAAAAGTTAGATCTGTTAGAAAATTCCTATTATTTATAACAAGATATATTTTTAAGTATTTATAATATAGGAAAATTTAAAACACATTTAAATATAAAATGGTAACATTTATTCAATAAAAAATATAAACATGGACGGAAATCTATACTGCGGTTAAACCGATATAATTATAAAAATATATAATAATCATTTATCTTACAAAATATGGAACGTATAATTTTCATTCTGCATTCATTGTGATTTTAATAGACGAATGCATTGGCTAATAAACCCATTATCTTATGAATAATGTATATTTTATAAATATAGATATTTAAATACGTCCGCCATAAAAAATCAGAACCACAAACATTTATACTACAGTCATCAAACTTTGCCTAGTACCGCAATATGCGCATGTGAATATACTAGGTTTTCGTATATGAAAAAATACCAATATTCTCTTTTTTAACGTTATGTTATTTAGGTACTGTTTACTACCAAATCCATTAAAAAAAAGTAGAATATTTTTTTTAATAAAGTTTGTTTTGTTTTTTTTAACTTTTGAATTTAATGGATTTGATAATAAACAGTATCTAGATAACGAAACGCTAAAAAGTGAGTATCGCTATTTTTCCAGATACGATGTTTCTTCCTTAAAATATCGTTCATGGAATACATATATTTGACACAGATTATATCGTAGTGGACATATATAAACATTTTTATAATACATTGTATAATTATATATTAAAGCTATAAATCATCTTTGTTATATCACAAGATAAATAAAGCATTATTTGAAGTATTCTTACAAATCCTAAAATCTTTCACTTCACCGATCCCCTTTTAATCATTCCTTCACATAATTTTACGTCACTTCCATGATATGAACACAATTACCGTTCAATAATTACTATCAGACCATAATAAAAACATAATTCGGCTAATGTTCGAATTTTGATAAAAGGACAATTTAAAAATTGACCGTTAAAATTTAATTTGACCAATGAGCGATCGTCAAAGCTTCGGCCATGTTTGCCAATTTATATTTATAGTTAATGGTCTATAAATAATATTTGTCACTATAAACGTGATCTCATCACAACCGAAAACTTGTTACAATTGGTATTTAAGTCTTTGTATGTCGTTTTATCATCTTTGTATTATCACAACCACGAAACTAAATATTGCTTATCCCCAGCAGGATTTGATAAAATAACACATATGAAAAATATTGTTGACACGTTTGCGTGGTTAAAATGGAAATAAATGCTGGTTGCATCAGGGGCTTTTTCGAATCTGACTTATGTATTTATAACCATTTCAAATGAGATTCTTTTACAAGTATCTACATAATATGTCAGAATTACTTTTATGTATTTGAGTTAGCAACTTCTGCAAATTATAAGTATTTTTTAAATAACACACATACTTTTAATACAAATTATTACATTTGATCGTCCTAATGGCTACTTGACAGTTGTTATAATAAATTATGAAATATATTGTATGTAATAGCTTAAACGCAAAAAAATATTATACACTATATTTCTTTTCAAAGAAAAAATAGTGTAGTTAATTAAATTAAATATTGAAATTTATTTCAATGTAAGGCCTAAAATAAACATGTCGTGTAATTTGCAAAACCTTTTCTAAAAACTGTCAAGTGGCCAGTCGTTAGTATTTCACGAGATATCGTTGTATTTAAATAATAGAAATTTCTTCCATGAAGTGTTTAAGAACACATTAGGAAAATAATAGTAACAGTACATGCCAAATAAATATAAATATTTTAATAAAACTTAATATTTATAAAGATTTCAAAAATGCTATAAATAAATCTAAATACGTCATTCATGACCAAAAAATTGGCAGTGATAATACTAAATCCACGAAAAATAAAATAATATAAGAAAAATAATTTCAAAAAGAGTATTGTGATAATATTTTTCCGTCTTATACGGTCCCTTTGTCAAAGATCATTACTTCCAAAATATATTTATTGGAATAATTTTTCGGACTCTGTCACGCAAATAAATACTACAAGTCCATGTCTCGTTAATTCCATATAAAAAAATGCCAATAATGACATGGAACAATTAACTCAAATCCCCAGTCAACTTAAGACAGACACCCAGAAAAATACACAGCGTTATCAAAATCGAATCGCTTACCAAAGCCAACACGCTATTCCGCGACGAGCGATACGTCTTCTTTTTTGTCAACCTCCTTTTGTCTATGACCAACTTTTTCGGCCACGACTCGAAGTCCTTTGGCACCTTTTGACATTGACTTCGGAACCATTTTCTTGGCGAGTCTTTGGAGTTTTTCGCTTGGATGCAGAGGTCTAGATCGATCTCGCTGTCTTTTAGTGAAGACTTTAGGTTTTGATCGACAGGAATCGTGAGGGATCGAAGATTGTAGACCACGTCGTTACTGTAGTACACTTTGAATGTGTCGTCTCTGATGTAAATGAGGAAATCTGCTACGTCTGCAGCCGATAGTACGAACCAGTGGACGTATATTGACTCTTGCGCACTGGGGAAAGGAAAAAAATATTGTTTCATCTCTGTAGAAGAAATCTATTGCTAAATAGATTTAGAGACGTCTACCTTAATACACTTCAGTGAAATCTATTTTTATATTTAAATAATAACTTAGTTGTTTTGGCAATCAAAACTTAACTAAAATAATAAAACGCTCGGTTATTGTTAAAAATCTTAGTGAATTGACAAATAATAAACTTACTATTGAATATCCCTGAAAGCCAAATCAGGTTCTGTAGAAAAATCAAAAGTACTGTCGCCTTCAGTGCTGCTAGTCTTCAGAATTCTAGCATTAGTCTCAATGTTGCCAGCGCATAAAAGCCTCTCTTCGTCCACAGACAAGATGTTTTCATTTTCCAAAGACACGGGATCGGCGCAAGTTATATTTGTGTATTTTTCATCTTTTTTCAATATGGACGGAGTTATCTTGCTTAAATAATGTTTGAGGGGACGCGCGAAGCAATCGCAGTTTAATTTATTGCCTGAAAAAAAATAACGTGAACAATTTTTTTTTTTCAAATATAACTACTATCTTATCGTGAGTAAGGTTTACAATTCCTCTGACTATATCAATATGGCGTAGCATGTCCCCTAACATTTCATACACAACAGCCAGCCAGCCATGATCCAAGTGATTTAAATGCGAAACTTAGTGAAGATATTTCGATGTTTGTAATAAACGCAAAAACACCTAAAAGGTATTAGATACCATTTGGGAAACAAACAGCTATCTTGGATTAACATTTAATGGTACTAATTCCAAGAAGACATTCACGCGGGTGAAGCCGCTATCAACACCTAGTATTCCATAAAGTTTGATAGACCTTACCTTCAAAGTACACCTGCAAGCCTTCATTCTTCACTTTATCGACCAAGGCCAGATCAAAACTGGACAGCTGGTTGTTCCTCAAGTCCAGGACCCTGAGTTTTGTAGCGTTAACAATATTCTCCATTGGAAGGCTCTCCAGATGATTGTCACTTAGATAGAACTCTGTTAAATTCTCGGGCAGGTGGAACGGCATTTCGGCTGGAGTATAAAATATTATGTATTAACCTAAAGTCAACCTTAAATAGTATGGTTTGGAATACAAGTTTCAATAAGGAATATACTTACAAGTCCTCGATATCAAACTATTTAAATTATTTTTGGACAGATCCAAAACTTCCAACGATGTTATGTTACCGAGAACATCTGAAACAATAAACAATTATTGGAATATTGTCACTAATGTAAACGCATCTAGAAGTTCTTGCGCTAGATATTGCTACGTGAAATTGCTAGTTAAAACTCAACTTAACATGCCATTCACCGTGGGACCTTATTCTCTATCCCACTTGGTATATTGACAGGGCATAACAAGCATGTAACAAACATAATAAAAAAATTAATCATATAAAATATATATTACTGATTAAATCTGCAACAATGGGACCTATCGACCACAGAGGTTTTATTATGATAAAGCATTTTTAAAAACCCGCGCGACTTGAAAAAATTAAATTATATTATGTAGTATAGTGCGTAGGTGCAGATGCACCTCCCTAAAACTAATCTCGGCGACGCCCATGGTACCGCATCACGTCGCCTTTAAAGCAATAGAAATTGGCATACAAAATACAATTTAAAATACCATTCGACGCTAACTTCACGACCATAACATAACACGGCCGCGTTACGGGTCAACACTGATATAGAGAAAAAGACCACTGAAATTAACTCTTTTTGACATTTACAGCTATTTTCAATAAACAACCCCAATCGCTTTTTCGATCTATCTCAAAAATGGACCAATCAGAACAAAGATTTTTTTGACATGTATAAAAATGAGTAGTTTTGATTGGTCCATTTCCGAAATCGGATTGAAGATGAGATAGGAATATTGAAAACGGCTAGTGAGGAAAAAATACTCACTATTCCGCACGTCATTAATATAATTGCCAGCCAGGTATAACTTCTTGATTTTCTTTGTTCCTAAAGTGAGATCGTATGTAAGTACGGGTATTTCGTTGTAGCTCAGGTCAATTTCCTGCAGTCTGTAAGGAATCCAAGGACTATACGGGAACATTTTCTTCGTCAAAAATCCAATGTTGTTGTGACTTAGGTTAACCTGAAAAATACCTTATCTCATAACCATACCATTACTCAACAGCAGCATTTTTATTTTGTCGCTAGGGAATATTGAGTGGGCCTTGGAAAATAGGACAATACATCGAGCGCCAGGGCTAGCCGCCGGACAACCGCTAATGAACGAGAAAACTAACTTTAATTCTGATTGAAACAACACTTCTTGCATGTAATCCATATACATCTATAAGTTGAACAATTTGTTTGTTTGTGTTTTTAAACGCGCTAATCTCACGAATTATAGGTTCGAATTGAAATATTATTTTAGTGTTGGAAAGCTCATTTCTCGGGAAAGTCTATAGGGTGTATAACATCGAGCTATGACCAATAGGAGCGGAGCATCAATAAAAAATGTTGCACAAATTTATAACTCTTGAGATCTTCTGTTGCGTGCGTGAAAATATATAACGTGACTTTTAAAATGGAAAACTTTATCCCGGAGAAATTTTCTCACGAGGGCGGAGCCGCGGGTAAAAGCTAGTTATGTAATAAAAATTACTTAATAAGAGCTAAATGACGCGTTCAGATTTTTTTATATTTTGTTAGGTGGCTCGTGTTCTAGTCAACATTAGTAACCACTGCTCTGTAGGATAAATAACTGTTTTACTATCAATTTATCGATATTAATAAACTATCGATCTATCTGCATATCAATCCTGAAAATAAACCAATGAAATAAGGAATAGCTTTACACGATCAAAAATTTGTGTTATGGAGCTGTTTCCGCAATCGACCAATGATATCGATCCAAAATTATTTATCAAAAATCAGCCAGTCTTACTTTTTTGTACTAATATTATAAACGTGAATGTTTGTGATTTTTTTTACATATTTGATGGAAGTACTTAAACACAGAAACCACTGAACGGATTTGAATCTAGCGAGATGATAGACCATGTTCTAAATTAACATTATAAGCATTTTTTGTATCAGAATTGGCTCCTGTGAGAAATTTTAGAATGTTAAATGTGATTTTCAAAATAAATGGCGCTATGAAACGCCACAGTAATTTAAGGAATTTTGTACCGGGAAACCAATTTTGCGCATATGAACACCCAATATAATATTATTTTATTGAATGCTGTTTTAAATCATGCTAAATGTGATCAGAAAATTAAATAATAGCTTACCATTTCTAATGATAGACAGTCGTCTAACAATCCATGCGTTTTGTTGTCAATTTTGTCCAGGGAATTGTATGAGAGATCCAACTTTCTAAAAACAAGATAAAATACTTGATAACATTGAAAATAATCGATATCGACTGGATAATCATTAACCGCCGTTTTCAATAACCGATTCCTACCCATCTACCTATATTTTACAATTATACAAAATAAAAAATGTATATTGTAAAATGTAGGTAGATACTGTAATTGAATTTTCGGATGTTCAATATTTCAGTCCACCTCATTACCATAAAGGCAAGGTCTTTAAACGTGGGAGAAAATTAAAAGATAAAAAACAGCGATAATATTCGTAAAATATTTTTTTTCTCCGCAGGTTCGAATCCAAACTTTTCTAAAATTATGTGTGAATTATCGCTTGCTTGAATGGTGAAGGAAAACATCGTGAGGAAACCTGCAAACCTGAGAAATTCTCTATAGGAATTTTGAAGGTGTGTGAAGTCTACCAACCTGCACTAGGCCAGCGTGGTGAACTAAGGCCTAATCCCTCTCAGTAGTACTGGAGGCCCGTGTCCAGCAGTGGGACAATAAAATACAGAGCTGATTTTTTTTTCTATGTTTAACATTCGTAAACACAACAAATCATTATAAAATCTTTACCCTAAACATACCTCAAAGCCACCAGTCCTTTAAAAGCCTCGTTGGGGATGTGTTTCAAGTTGTTCCCGCTAAGAGAGAGATGCAGCAACTGTTGAAGTCCGGTGAACGACTGTTGAGCGACAGTGTCTATCTGGTTACGCGACAAATCCAGTTGGAACATCGTGGGCAAGTTCCCGAACGCTGACTTGCTTAAAGAGGTTAGATTGTTGTCCTGTGAACAAAAATCTTACATTTTTTTACCCTGTCACTTCACAGGTGTGAAGCGTGATTAGTACACCCAGTGTGAAGTAGTTACTTTTAGTTCACGATATAAACGAATTACTTGAGTACCGACTTCAACGGGCTTAAATAAGATGTGTTTATACAATTGTTAATGCTAATAGAAAAACAAATAAATGTATGGGAATGACATCCTTGCGATGTCATGTGGGCAAACCGAACAAATACATAAGAAAAAACTGTAAAAAGAGAATAGAACTGAAACGTTTGCAACACATCTTAATCCTCTGAACTAACATTACTGACTAATAAATATAAAAATAATGCATAATATGCATATATTATAACAAATTTTACTGTCTACCAAATGTTACCGTTCATTGCTCCCTAGACATTCCCGAAATAATGCCAAAATACAAGAACAGACACACTGATTTTGAATTATTTATAGAATTACAACACGACAATGAAATTACTGTACCTGCATATACAAATACTGTAAGCTGGTCAATCCGCTAAGTGCCTCCCATGGGGGATTGGTGAACCCATTATCCGACAGGTCGAGGCTCTGAAGCGTCAGCAGGCTTGAGAACGTGTCACTCCCCAACATGTCGCCCAACATGTTCGACGACAAGTTGAGACGCAGTAACGCGTTCATAGTAGGCCAGGTGTTGGACTTGATCTCTTTCAGATTGTTGTGGGCTACGTTTAGTTCTCTGAAATAAATTATAATTATGGTAGTAGGTGATGTCTGTGTCCAAAAATAGCATAATAATATTATCATAGAGTATAATTTGATTTATTCTTTTGGTGCTGAATACAATGGAAAATAAAAAATAACTATCTAGAAAAAAAACAGTTTAGAAATTACAAATATGTGTGCGTCACGAATAGTTGTTTCAGATCTGAGTTACCTTTGGATTTTATATGAAACGGAAAATGGAAAGTGTTTTTTTTTTCAAAGGCTCGTATTCGACCCACAACACAAAACTGGCATGATACTGTGGGATCAGGACTTTTAGGAAACGGTCTAATCTTTTTTTCTGTGTTAAATTTGTCAACCTCAACTCGACTACGTCAAAATCTATAAAAAACTTAAAACTTACCCCAAACTAATCGGAATCTGGAATATCTTCTCCAACTGATTATAACTTAGATCCAGCAGTCGACAACTGGCCAGCTTGGCCAGACTGCCGCGCGACACGTCTCGCAACATGTTGTGCGACAAATCCAACTCCAGTATCGTAGGTATCGTACCGAATGTCGCTGGTTTTATTATTTCCATAGAGTTGTGGCTTAAGTTGACGAATCTGTAAAAATATATTGTTTAATCAGAACCTATTTACATTTTTTTTAACCTACAGATACTCTTTACACTGTAATTATAATCTACTTTTTATGAATTAAGAAAAGAAAAAAGTATATTTAAAATAATATACTTATTACATTGAACATAACGTGAATCAATTCTATCTTTACATATTATAACAAATTATTAAATAAAATAATGTTTCATCTGTTAAAATAGGCACTTACCTCAAAGAAAACAATGTTTGAAATACTGCGTTAAATATTTCGCTTATATTGTTGTGTGACAAGTCCACCGTGTGAAGCTCGTATAATTTGGGAAAAGCAAGTTTGGGAATATTCGTAATTTTGTTATAAGTTGCGTTCAGAATACGTATACCTGTCATATTGTGGATTGGAATCTAAAAAAATTAAAACACGTTTAAGGGATTTTTTCATTTTGTAGTTTTTTGTAATTACTTCTAAATTTGAACGAATGAAACAAAAATTTAATAAGGCTATAAATTATTATTGGTAAGAAGTCCCAAGAATCAGAAATCTCATGATTTATGCCTGGCCGCGGCACTACGGACTTGGCACGCAAGTTATCAGTCAGAAAACAATTCTTTAGTAATTCAAAATGGTAGAAATTTATTTCATAATAGTAGGAATTATTATTACCGCGTAGAACATAGCTTCTTAGCTAATACGTCAGAAGGATCCACTGACTCAATGGATATGAAAGATAATTGACTGGAATAATTAATTACTTTAGCTTAATTTAAATATCTCATAGACTTTTAAGATCTTATAGCTTCTAATACCATTAAATTACAACGTATGCGTCTGTAAAATATTCAAAAACTTTACTACTTAACTGTTAAGAATGGGATATGTTGCAGAGTATAATAATAACTCCCTTAGAATTTATAAACTGAATAGTTTATTTACTATTAGCTGAGTTTACTCTACAGCGAATGTATAACCAGTAACACCATTTTCTTGTTCTTATTATTTTTCCACCGTTATGGAAACCACAATGTCATATACAAAATCAGCCAGCTAAATTGATTTAATATAAAACCTTCAACACTAACTTACCTCAGCAAAGTCAGTGAACTCGTTGTATGCGACTGTAAACTCAAACGCGTAGCTATTCTCATCGAACGCCTTGCGATTGATCTGCGACAGCCGGTTGTGACTGAAGTCGAGAATCGTCAAATTGTTGCAGTTCTGGAAAGCATCAGCTTCTATTTTCTCCAGCTGATTATGGGATATGTTCACCACGGCTTGGTACAAGTCTGTGAACGCTTGCGTCTCGATTATAGTGATATTGTTCTCCGCTAGATTTATCATCTGAAAGTTGGTACAATTTGGTAGAAAGGTAGTTTTTGGAGCACGTAATACTTCATTTTTTTAAACCTTCAGTTATCTATCTATACTATATAATTTGTTTGTTTGTTGGAACGCGCTAATCTAAGGAACTACTGTTCGAACCGAAAAAATCTTTTTGAGAGCTCCTGTTGCATGCGCTGCGTAAACGGTTAAAATTACGCAACAATAATGTATGATGGAATTGTTCTTCTTAAAAATAAAAAAAAAAATATCATGTCTGCCTGTCCGAACGCGATAAACTCAGAAACAACGCAACAGATTTAGATGAAATTTGGTATGGAAATAGTTTGAGACCCTGGCGAGGACATAGGCTACTTTCGATCCCGAAAATTATATCTATATATTTTTATAGCAGGACTTTTATCCCGGAAAACTCTTTCACAAGGCCTAAGCTGCTGGCAAAAACTAGTTACTTATAAGAATTCTATCTCACTAAAATATTTCATTATGGTAAGAAATTATAGTAATGACTAATTTATATAAAAAAAAAGTGCAAAAAACTTACTTCAGCGTATTTTACCACCTGGAACATCTGAAAATCGACTTTCTTTATTTTGTTCCTGGCTAAGTCCACGGTGCCGATCCTGGTCACTGCGGAGAAAGTGCCTCTACCTACATCCGCTATTTCGTTATCTTGTAAGTATAAACGTCTGAAATCAAGTCATATTTACTTAGACAATTTCTCAACATATCAAAACCATGTTATGCTCATAAAGAAAAGACAAAAAAACACTGTTAAAAAAATATAAAACCTATAAAGCAATAGGCAAATTTTGTTATAGTATTTCGTAATGAATTCATTAGTTTGTAAGTAAGTCTTAAGCTAGCCAATATGTTTGAAAAAAAAATATAATATAGCTAACACCTCAAAAATCTCATTCCTCTAAAACTGTTGGTATCTAATTTCTTTATTTTGTTGTGGTCCAGATGTAGCACTTTCAACACTGTGTTCCTTGCGAACATGCCTCTGAAAATAAAGTTTGGAATTTAGTAACTATTCCCTCATAGTTCCCTTTACCCTATTTAAGGAATTAGCAAAAATATAATACACATGTAAATAAATACACCATAATATTATCTACTATTCTATTATCTGGCATTGTATGATAACAAGATATAATAATATCTCTATAGCCTGACTAGGAAAATAAAAAATTTGGTTTGGAGACGCCACTTTTGCTTTTTCGTTTTAATGTTATCATTGCCAGTACAAAAAATGAGTTCTATTTTTCACCACAACGTGGGGAGGTTTTTTATTTTCCTGATCGGACTATACGTATAAGTTTTTTCATTCTTTTAATCTCATCATAATACGAGTTGGTAGCTTCAATGGTATGACTCCTTATGGTTTTAATATAAGTATGATATATTGTATCCTAAGGTGATTGGGGCATTTGGAGAGCTGGTAGGGGTCGCCCGCACCGAACCTTCGAGTGTCAGATATCTGATAATATTAATAAGGCCAGGTCAAAAGTACCATGAACCGGAAGAAATACATAAAAATATTGATGAAGATGTAGGATGCGAAAGAAGTGTGCCAAAATCATATAGTGGCAGTGTCTCTGCCTACCCCTATGGAATAGATGTGTGATATTATGTAGGTTTTTAATATGACAGTCACCGAATGCGTCGACCGCAATACGTGTCTCCAAGCACATAGTATGACTTATAATTAATTGTACCGTTACGCGATAAATTTGTACCTTTATTTAAATTACTCACTGGAAGAACTGTGAAAATGAATGTTAACGGATTACTTACTACGTTAATTTAGGTAAGTTTGTCTATTGCTTTAATTCTCAGCGCCAATATCTAAAATGGCTATACTAATTTTACACTGACCGAAATTGAAGTGCAAAGTAAATAATGTAGTACATACCTTGGTATATCGGCTATCTGGTTGTGACTCGCGTTGCACCAACCGAGTTTTGTTAGATCACTTATATGACTACCGTCCAATTTTACTATGTTATTATGGCTGAAAGAAAAATATACGTCACTGTATCTCCGAATGTATGGGCAGAAGCACTAATGCTCTTACCAGTGGAAGAGTTTTCAAAATGTAGCTAGTGAATAAGGTTAAGGGAATGCAATATCGATTTCGGATGAACTCGATCATCTCGAAATTTCGAGTATTTTTTCATAACTCAATCTTATGGAATGGCGATTCCGATTTTTTAATACCCTTCCGGCTATCAGGATATCTCGAATTCCCCGATCTTAATACCAAACGTATTCCGCGAGATCTTGATGAAATTTGCTTTCTCTAGTGAAAACTAGCAACAAATATTTATCACACCTTCATATAATAATCATACAAAACGTTACCTTATATCCAAAAATTCTGTATCTCTCAAGCCTTTGAACTGGTTTCTCTTTAGCGTTCCTAGTTTATTGCCATGCAAATCTAATTTCTTAAGTTTTTTTAAAGTCTGAAAACAAAATTATGATCAACTGCAGTTGTTCTAAATTATACAGGGTGATGACCAAACGCAAATTATAGACGATTTTCTATTGAGTCAGGTTTTTGTATCAGTAATTCAATATTCCCAAAATAACATACGTCGTAAAGAACAATTGATTGTAGAAACTAAAAGGTAAAAGAGGTTGCAGAAGGGTAAATATAACAAATTTTAAGAGAGTCATAAATTACGGAAATAATGTGCGAATATTATTATTGTTAAGTACTCAGAATCTTTATATCTCGTAATACTTGGGAGCTACTTCTTCTTCTTAGGAGTTACAGCATGATGCAATCTTACCTGAAAAGCTTCAGGCGGTATGTCAGATATCAAACCGTTGACAATATGTAGTCTCTCAAGTCGGCCGGGGATCTCGCTGCCGGCGAATATGTCTTTCGTTAGTTTGGTCATTTGATGTCCATCGATCGAGAGGGTAGATAGATTACCTAGGATCTGTAAAATGAATGTACACTCTATCGGCTGTTTTCAATAAACGACCCCAATCCTAATCTTTGATTCGATCCATAAAAAACACCTATCAAATAAGATATTTGATCTATTTATGCGATCGATCGAAAAAAATTGAGATGGTTTATTGAAAACGGCGGTGAATCAAATGTTATTCCTCATTTAGTTCTATAAAAATGTTACGTAATTCATTACCTTAAACGCGTCCTTCGGGAACTCTGCTATCATGGTATTAACAAAGTACAGCTCCTGCAGGGTCCTGTTGATCCCGGCAAACGCATACTCGTCTATAGTCTCTATAGGCGTGTCTACAATCTCTAGCACCCTTACCGTCGACCTGTGCAGAAGTGGCCCGAACAGATGAGCTGAAAGAAACGATATGGCTCAATCTATTGTCTAAGGGACGTAGAATTAGACACGTATGCTTTCGAAATCTTTATTTGACTTAAAAAGTATGAATAAGCAACCACTCTTTACCGCCCCCGCACGGGTCAATTCATCTCCCGTGAATCATGAATGACACGCGAGTTACTGACCTTGCCTCTGGAAATATCTATGTTATCCTTAATCCGCATTCATTCATTAATTCATTCAAGATCATTCATTCATCATAGGAATAAGAACTGGAAACAAATACAGGCCGATGATAAAAGCTTAAAAATACTCACAAATTTTACACTCCTTGAGCAACAGCCTCTCTATAGGCAAGCCAAGCCCGGCGATGTTGCCCAGCCCCACGCTCATTATTGCCAGACCAGTGTTCTCACATTTTATGTACAACCCAGCGTCAGACCCTTTCTCGCAGACGCATGGATACATCAACTGTAAGTCAGAGTTTTTTGGACAAGGATACGCTGGCCCAGGAGGTATGTACTCCAGAAGTACGCATGGTAGGGATACTAGGACTATCAAAATTGTGAAGACCATTTTCAGAGAGGTTTTTACGATCTGTAATAAAAAAAAATAAGGAATTAAATAATTATTAGTATCGTGATATTCTGGAAATAAAGAAGAGAATATTTGGCTTGTTATGTATATTAAAAAATGAATGACGTAAAAAGCCGAATAGGTGCCAATTACCATCGAAATTGATTATACGCTACATAAGTGTACCAGTAATCGTATAATTTTCGTAGTCTTCGCAAATTTTATTCATAACAAGAGAAACACACAATAGTTTTAGTAGCATTATTTATGTTTTGCTATCCATCATGTTGACTATGATTTAATTAATAAGATAAAGCTAAATGAACTGAATCACTCATGTGGCACCTCTGCTTATCCCGTCAAGGAAACCCTTAGGCGTAACGATATGTACACATATATAATATAACTCAGAACACTAATTATTACCTGGACTTTGTAAGTTATAAAAAAGTATGATTCTCATGCTATTTGAGTTTGAGGAGCTGTTTTCTTCATTTTCAAAGTTTACGGTCAAATAACGATATTTTTAGTATGGTAGTATCTTGAAGCTTTTATAACTATATAATTAAATTGGGACCATTCGAAATCTATGCGAAATCGAACTCAAAAAGAAACATTTAAATCGGGCTATGGGATACAAATTTATCGCTAAACAAAAAAAAATCTCAAGAAAAGATCAACCTGCCCCTTTTGTACCCGACTCCAAAGAGATCCTCTATAGACCTACCACACTCTATCCACTCTATCGCGTTACACCCTGTATAATAAAATGATGTATGTATTGTCAATGATGTATGTATTGACAGTCACTATAACCCAGCTGGTACTACTAAGCTACGCGAGGGTTAATAACCGCGGGTTGCTAATTCGATTCCGACACTGGGTGTAGGCATCGCGCGAGAAATATTTTTTTTTATTTGAATCAGAAATTGTCTACAGAATTTTTATGGAAATCCTGAATCCCTAAATTTTTTTTTACCTATGTGTGAAAATGTGTGTAACTGCATGATGTTCCTTAAATATTTAATTTATATGCTATTGCAGGCATAACATATACGTTAGCATTTAATGTATTCAATATTTCATATTAATAGTTGACCTTTACAATACACCAAATTTAAAATTATCTAAATCTAATTTTATAAAAATCATCGTTACAAAAAAAAAACAAAATAAATAAGTACTTATAATTATTTACTTTTTATGTTTTTATAACGAAAAATAACATAGTGTATTATATTGCTAATAAATACTGTTGAAGAGTGATTTTAATAACATTGCATAAGCAGGAACTCGAAGGAAAAACAATATTCAAGGCTGTATGGGCTAGCTACTTTTAACTTTAAAAGTTCTTATTTCTTTGTATGAAGCAAAGGTCAACAAACCAGTTCTTTATATTTAGTGCGACATAATAAATAGAATAAACAGCTAATAGATAATAACAGAATGCAATTATTGTTTATTAATGAGCTAATTATATTCAATTTGCCTCAAAACATAACATAACTTACAAATTGCAATAACTTTCACTCGCCATAAAACATGTTTAAAAGCGTTACCTGCTGTAAATCTTTCCCACTTGTATCGATTTACACAAATCTTCTAGTTGGTAGTGTACTTTTACGTTTATTACATATTTATTACGTTAAAAACACGCAATATTATTTCTTAGAAGAAATGCGTAACCTCCACTATCATGGTCAACACGGAACTAACCAGAGACAAATAAGCTAAATTAACCATAGACAGATGTAAATTGTAGAATTGGTAGATGGTAAATTATGACATTGTTATTTAAATATTGCCAGGCTATAAAAATATGAATCAAATTAATTTATTTTTTATCGTTAATTTTATTTTCATGGTATACATTCTGATGTTCAATATGCTTACTCTAGTTTATTGGTCTCTGATGCTTACATATTATCTACATGTGCAACATGTTTCATCATTTCAACCATGGGCATTACGTAGTGCATCTTATATGTATATCGATGGTTTCAACCAAGAAGCTTAAACCCAAGTTGAAATCATCGATATAATATATTATGTACTACGTAACGACAATGGTTGAACTGAGGTTGAAACGGTAAAACATGTTACATAATATGGTGCGTTTAAGATTCTTGGTTTCAACGGTGTGCAACATTTTATATAAGCTTACATAGATACAATTAGAAAAGGTAGTTACACAATTATTTTATATAAGATATATTTTATGTTATTTTTAAAGTTGCAAGGCTTTATGTATACAATTCTCAGATAATTGGTCTATCATATTATTATTTATATTTATATCATTATGTATTTTTTAAGGATGATTTAGGTTACGTAATTTCTATATAATATATCTAAATATAAAACATTTATCTATGAGCCATTGCTTTAATTTGTTAATAAATAGGGTAAAAGTCAGTTCACGTAAGTTTCGTTTTTTATTATACATTTAAATGGTCATACAACCGGTATTCCTTTTATTTAAAGTGGTCGACATTTAATTTAATTATAATTAAGGCGATACCTCAAGGTCCATTTTCATACATTTTGTTTCACCTTTAATCTGGGTAACTAAACAAGTATTGGCAAGTAAAGAATTTAAATACAAAATTTAATATGACGAAATTTTAAAGGCAGAAATATCCATGATTATTAATTATTTTTACGTTTTTCTTTCAACTGCGAGAACTAATCACTAACTAGACGTGAATTTAAATTCTTTACTTGCCAATACTTGTTTAGTTACCCAGATTAAAGGTGAAACAAAATGTATGAAAATGGACCTTGAGGTATCGCCTTAAGTTGAATCTTTATATTTGGCATACTCTTTCAAATCATAATAGACAACTCGTAATATGCCAAGTGACAACTGTCATTTTTTTAATTTTATATTATTGTTTTAACGTTTATTTATTTTAGATCAAGCGATAAATTAAAATATGGCCCCTAAAAAGAAGAAGCAAACACCAATTTCAGAGAAATTTAGATGCGATCAAGTCGAAGGAGAACGTTTTCATACACAAACTGACGATGTGTTTCGCTACAACTGGTGGGAAGTTTTCTGCTTTCCATACATACTATGTGCAAGGTTTTGGGACTGCTTCATTGCTTTATGTGCTGGGACCAACCAATGTTTGGTATACTGGATGATGATACAATGGATAGTTTGTAAAATAACTAGACTAACCACTCCAGATCCAATAATCTTTCCTTATTATTTTTACATGTTTTGCCAAGTAATATTGTTGACCACTATTTTTGTCATGATCTGGATTTGGTTTGGTAAAACACTATTTATACCATTCTTCAAAACGTTTTGGGAAGTGTTGACGGACAATGAAGAACTACCACCGGGACACAACGCATCCAGATTATCTTTTAGAAGATACTGCTTTAGGAAAGGAGAAATATTTGAAAGTTCTTTAGATTCCGGTGCAATGTACTATTCAAATAACTTTGGAAATGTTATTAATATTATCTTAAATGTTTGTATTATAAAATTGTTTTATTAACCACATCAGTTATTCTTATTGTTCCTATTATACATAAGTTAACAGGTACTTATACTATATTTTCTAACATAAAATATCTCTTTTTAAATAATTTCTCCAATCATCCTTTTATATCTTAGACGTATTAGAACGAACGCGGCATGTCCTTATTATCGTGAGCAAAAAATTAAATCACTTTTTTTATACCGTTTCGAAACTTTATAAACACAAATGTAAATAAATTATACACAATTGTCTGTTTTATGCTCACTAAAACAGTTTTTATATATCTGCTCGAGCACGTCTTGCTCTTATACTTTAGCAGAAACGAAAGATCATCCAAAGCGCGTCCTTTATATATTATTTAAGGTGTTTTATATTATCACAACCTTTAATTACTCATGGTTTTCCATTTCTATTCGGCCATTCCCATTATCCAGAGGATGATATCATTCTGGCTATTCGCCGTAAAAACGAGTTCATGAAACTTCACAAGACCGCAGTTCCGTCCTCGACGCGTTCCCCGTCCTCCCGACCCTTCTAAGAGGTCCAGCCCGCGTGCCGACGAATTACGTTAACGGAAAGTTGTTCGTAAGCTCATCCCTCATCGTCGATGTCTCATTCTCTCCCAGTGACCTTCCTGAGACGAATTTCGTAACCCATTAGTGGATTGCCCATAGCATAGTCACTAAATTTTCAAGGCTTGCGAGCGTATGTATTCATTTTACCACGATGGTTAGATTCTTACCAACGGCATTCTTCTGAGAATCATTTATTATCATTCAGTCACGTAACTCCTTTTTGTATAGGAACTGATGCGTACTGCTGTGGCGTACTGGATTTCGATTTATTTATTTATTTATAAAGATACACTAAGTAGATTTCTGACAATATTTAATATAGATTACATTACAGTGGATCTAATGGCTAGTCAGAATCCCAATTAAAGTGTACACAACTTATCTAAATTAGGTGACACGTACATGTTATTTAATTCCAAAATAATAATAATAAATATAAAATAATACATTGACTAAAGTAAGGCAGACGATGTGGGGGTTGTATCTGACTACGGTGCTATGGATAATATGTATTTTACTGAGCGTCGGAAAGTACCATATTTATTATATAGATTCTGAATTCAGAAACGGAGAACTTCAAAACGGACTATAAGACCTATGAGTATTGTGTCTTTTTCTGTTCTTTGAAGGTTATTTTCTAAAAGAGGTTATTTAAAGCATCGGAATCTCAGAACAATGACAAGCATAGAAGTAACACTATGACATTTGAGTGTACTCTGTCTTTGACAGCAAAAAATTGAATAGTGTTGCGATCCCTTCTGACAACTTATCGATATCGATAGATGCCTTGTCTATCGGCTATGGTAAATTCACAGACCTGCTAAAATAAACACTTTTCGGTCAGTCAACTACAAACCGTTGCAAAATGCTATTTTAGATAAAGGTTAAAAAAATATATCAAAACCCTAATTTGGTATTCAAGTACCAAATGAGGTCTGGGTATATAAAAGCACTCGTTAAGAAGCCGTTAAATTACAATAAACTATAGAACTACCAGCTTTCTTCGAGCTAAATTTTATCCAATTTTCATTTGCTATTTACAGCAGTTTCCATGCCTTCCGAAATGTCATTCACACAAAAATGGTTTAGCGTTTAGATTATTAAATTAAGAAAATGTTAGAAATTTCGGAAGGAATGGAAACCGCTGTAAGTAACAAACAAGAAATCGGCCATAATTTCGTCTAGGAGAAAGCCAGTACGCCTTCTGTTCTTTTCTGACTTTCTTAGCGATTAAAAGATACCCAAGAGGTGTGATTTGACAGAAGCTACTAAAATGGGACAGTAAAATTAAAACACAGGGGTATCATTCATGTCACATATATTTGATAACTTATTTTAATGTTAATAAAACTTTGTCGAAATGCTTAGAGCAAATACGATGCTGTTTTTTTCAATGCCAATTGGGTCGAGCTATGGAAACGATCAATTTTTGCCTCATAGCATCATCTGTGGGGAATCTGCAATGAAACACATTGTATGAAGCACACTATGAAAATCAGATAGTTTCCTCGACTCCAGCCTTCGCGCACGGTTTCCAAGTGGCTTTCACAACTACACCACCGTATATTGAAAGTAAAAGGCAATTTATGCAAAATAGTAAACTACAATATACTAACATCTATGTTATCGATAATATGCAGCACAACACTATTGAACACGACTACGTAAATTGCTAAAAATGAAAAATACATAATAATGACTGGATCGAATGGCCAACAGCAGATTATAATATGACTACAGCATAATAAAATATAATTAATAACACTTTTTGCACTTATGTACAGGGTTTAAGCAAATATATTAGGTTTTTTGTTTACTCACCGATGGAAGCTGATGATTTCAGTTTTATTTTCTTTATGAGAAGAATGAGATTTACACCCCACAATAACGCAGGCCATTGCTTGTTCCTAGGGCTATATTTTACTTAACCCGTCATGACTTGTCAAACAGCTACGCGTGTGACGGAAAAATAACCTTATTATGTAGTATATAAGGTTATAATCCCGTGACACACGCAAATGTCATGTAGCTGTCTTGGCTCGCCGGCGAGCCACGAGAGACCAACAGCACTGTGTATTTATTAAAATTAACAACAATAATATTACACAACATGTAGCCACTTTTGAAAAGCACGCGCTGAAGTATAACGTAACTAAATTGTGTGGGCGCGTTTGTGACATTGTTTTGAGATTGGCAAGTTGGAACATTTGACATTTTATTTGCTTTTTAATTCGGCATCGTAAAGATGACCAAAGGTAACCATTTGATTATTTTAAAGTGTACGCAAGCTGACCTTAGCAACATAATATTTGTCTCGTTCTTTTCAACGGTTTTGGCATATTTGAAAAAATAGGATAAGTATATGAGGGTAATTTAGATTCCTTCTATGCTTGTTCTTGTTCTGAGATCGGAATGTTTGCCGGCAAACATGACATTACGCGTGTCACGAAAAAATAACCTTATTATGTATTATATAAGGTTATATTCCCGTGATACACGTAAATGTCATGTAGCTGAGAGTATGGTTAAATATTTCTTTCTGCTGGTAACCCCGACTGACACTTGCCAAATGCCAGTCAGTCCACCAAAAAATGTCGGGCAGTGTGTCATATTAAAAATCACTCTAAAGCTTAATATTTACGCCAAATATAAATAGCTCACGTAAAACAATTGTGTGTGTAATTACCTTAAATCCTCCTCGCAACTAAACGCGGCTACTCGTAAGTAACAATTATATATTTAATTCACAGGAATGGAAAAGTGAAAACTTCACTCACGTAATAGTCTCAAAATATATGCTTTGAATTTAAATAATAAAGAGATATTCGTAGTCTTAACGCGTGTATTATAAACTTATATGATTATAATGCTATTGGTGTGCTATTTGTAGTATGGAATCCCGCTCCATATATTTCATGGTTTGAGTATGTTTTAATTAGGTATTTCTAAGAACAAAAAATTCGCGTGTGTTCTAAAAAGATGCATTAACAATCGAACGTGCCGGATACGCTTGTGTTATCATATATTTAGTAGCGTTTCTTATTATGTTATTTTTGTATTTCCTGTTTGACCCACAGTTAAAGTATTATTGACCTCTGTTTGGCATACTTTCTAAATTGCTCAGAAACTGTGTTATTTATCTTTAAAAACCTTTTATAAAATACAAATTAAATATAGTGTGGAATTTGAGTAACATGAAAATTAAACAATTGTATTTTACAGATACCATTTAGGTAGCATGTAACATAATATTCATTTATATAATATGTTTTAATGTTACAAGGATAATTATAACTTATTTAATCCTTATAATATGGATACATAACAATAGAGAAGCCTTAGCGGTTATATACTTATTGCTGTAATAAAATTGTCATCATATACAGATGTATATAAAATAGTTTTAAATAAAAAAAATGATATTGGAAACATACTTTGTTCTTCCATAAAAAATAATAAATTTATATAAACTCATTGTTACTATTATAATTTACAGATATTAATTGATAATGTACAATTAAGTACAATAATATTAATAGTCTATAAAAAGTTTTATTGCTGTGGAATAAAACAATTGGGGGGTATTATGCCCTTGGATAGTACATTTCACATGCATAATTTTTTTATGACTATATGATAGGCCTTTGCACTGTTCTATGAAGAAATCTGCAATTCCAGACAATTATTTTCTTCATGGCAAATATGAATAATTAACAATTAATACATAATACTTACATTCTTTTGAAATTTTAAAGTTACTTGTTCAAGAATCTAACCAGAGACCCCATCTAAGTCCACTTTGGCTAGACTTCCTATATTTCTTTCTAAATATTCTCTTTTGGCAAATTTTACCTTTAACTACTGCTATAGAGTGACTTTTAAAGGGAATCAAATACTTGCAGAACAATTTGTGGATAAGGATTAATTATTAAGTCGGGATATATTTAAAAAAATTACCAATATCACCAGCTTTTTATGTTTATTTATTCTTTGTGAATTATGTCTTGCTTTAACGGTGAATGAAAACATTGAAAAAAAACCTGCATACCTGAGAACTTCACCAATCTGCACTAGTGTGGTGGACTTAGGCCTAATACCGATTAGTAATAGAAAAGGTCTATGGCCAGCAGTGGGACAGTATATACTACAGGCCTGATTTTATTATTATTAAAATATATTATACATTTATATAAACACACATTATGTATTCTACTATGGTATTTCAGAATCACGTCCATTAAACTTGATGTAAAAGAAGATTGTGCTTCATTTTTAGTTTACACTTTTTCTTAATCTGAATATTTATGGGTGTGTGTCAGCTGTTACTGTAGCTCCTTTCACTACGGGCTTGGTGATTTGTAAAAGAATTAAATAAACTTAATGCAATTTTAAAATGTAGTGGAACAATATATTGGAAGCCACAAATTTCTATTTTTATTGACATTAACTCGTAATCTATTTATTTAATATGTCGTTATTCTAATGACTATAATCAATATGATATTTTGGACCAGTTTTAATCACAAAGTGTGTTAATCATTTATTTGTGGGTAACTGAGACTATTAAGATTTGAGATATATATATCAACAGATAAAGTTTAAAATCGCACCAAGTTAAGTATCGGTAATATTCAATAAAGAATGGAAGTCATTATGTACTTTAGTTTATTTTTGAATACATTCAGATTCCATATAAATTATTGATTACGTAAAAAACTTGATTCTGTATACAACACAGTTTATTAAGTCTAAATAAAAAAAGCTATAAACCTCAATAGTGAGATATATAGTAAGTACCTACTGGTAACTTTTAATCAGTTAATTGGACACAGTACGATAAAATTATCATACAAATTCCTACAAAAACCCCATTTATTTTATTTATACGTCATGCTCAGTTCGAAGTTTCGTTGTGCCAGAAAAATAGTCACAATTTATCAGCATTTTATGAGAAGTTTTTCCTGTTTCCATTAACGAAGCGGTTTGCGACAACGATCAGTTCGTATATGCACCGCACAGAATAGTGACGGAGCGAAGCAATATCGATAATGTTAAAAAAAATAATAAATATTCTCCAGAATTCGTTCGTTGTTACGGACTTACAGCGATAAGATGATCTGCGATAAGGTACCTGAAAAATGGACATAAGGAGACCTGCATAGTTATGAATTCTTCATAAGAATTACGAGGGTTAGCGAAGTCTTCCAACCCGCACTAGGCCAGCGTGGTGGTCTAAGGCCTAAATCCTGTTAGTAAATAGAGGAGCCCTGTGCTCACCATTGGGCAGTATAATATAGTACAAAACTGGTATTAGTACTATTTTGTAGTGACGAAGTCGTTTCTCTCTCGCAACAGGTTTACGTAGGCCGGAGCCAAATGCACAAAAGATAAATATTTTTATTAAAAAATTGTTAAGAAATTTCCTAACTTATGTACAAAAGCTTGCGGACAATTCTGCAGCAGTTCCTAATGCGCCGAAGATGGCCACCGCGGAGTTTTAGTTGGAATTGCCGTGAATAAGCTGTAGGTCGCCCGAGGTTTTACATCTCTCCGGCGGCTCAACGCCGTGTCGCCGGGTGGTAAGTCCAGCGAACCCAACATAATCATTCAGTCGCCTCCTATGAAGGCTGGGTGAAAGTAGATCAATCTATCCGCGCAAACACTGAATAAATGTTATTGATGGAATTCCTAATATGTGTACACTAATGTGAAGTGGTTTGGGTACTACGCCCGTTCTAGGCTCCATTAGTATTGTTCTAGTGCGTATTTACACGTCATTCTGTTTTATTTCTGTGGAATTTTTCGGTATGGATAGAGGTTAGGTTATGTGTGCTATAAGGGGGAATGTCTGTAAGGTAAATAATTTGTTCTGTTTGTCTAATATTGTTATATCCGGCCTATTATAGTTCTTATTTGTGACTTTAGTCCCATCGCAGTATAATTAATAGATATATGTGTTTTGAACAGTCTGAGGGTTGTATTAATAAGTATACTATTGCTCAACTAATTTATATTACTAGGGGAAAGATTAGCAGCTAATTAATCGTGTATATGTTTGCAATCAATTTGAGCTATTGGTTTACATACACACGTAATAAGTTCTATTGTTTCTAACGCTGTATGACATCTACATTTATCATTATTGTGGCATTGTCTATATTTATCATTATTTATTATAATTAACGCTCTGTTTCACCTTCCTTTTCGTTTTAGTGGTCGATTGATACAATTTATTTTATAATTCGACAGATTTGTGTTCTTTAATAACTGTACAATTAATTGCATAGTTTGAGTACACTAAAATTTTCTTACTTAATAATAATCGTGTGAATTAATTCCGTTTCCTAGGTTTGATAATTTTGTATCTTTGTTCCTTATCAACATAGTCGATAATTTAAAAAGTTCAGTCGCGTCACTATGTTGAGTCAGCCATCGTTTCCTCTCCCGTTCGCCTTTATTTGTATAACAATACTATGACTGCATAATTTTTATACTGTGACGTCAATGGAAGGTAGTTTTATTGTTGTACTACGTGCATTGTGACCAGATTTTGTAAGCGTAGGCATGTTATTTTTTATCTCCAATTTGTTTCGTCAACAACAGTTTATTTGCCGACCGCTAATAAAATAATAAAGAATATTTTACAATCATAATATTATAGTAAATTCGGAAATTTTATCTTTTCCGATCAACAAAATAATTATTTATAATTGACGTCGCGTTAAATGTCATACTATTTCTAAAATCTCATAGAAATGTTAACATAATTTAGAATTTGCATAATTCACAGAAGTCATAATTCACAGAATATTATGATCTAAGTACATATTCATCATAAAAATTTCTAAACCAATTCACATATTGGGATATTCGAAAAGTTTTTTTCGAAATCTCACCAAACGAAACGTAACACTTAGCTATTTAGACATTTCACATTGGTTTTCTATGACATTACCATTACCACTTTGAAAACGTAAGAAACATAATACAAGATAAGCGATGCGTGCACCTCACCGTTATCTAAAAAACGTAAATATTTTTTTTACAAATTTGGATACATTTTTATTGCTATTGCGAGACGAGACGACCATGACCCTTGCCTGATGGTAACCGACACAACCATCCGAAGCGGGTGAAAGGTCGCATAACCCTGATTTTCGATGAAGTCCACAGTAAGTCGTAAGGGTTATAAATTTGTCTTTTAATAAAGATTCCAGGGTTACCGGAATTTTGATTCCCATAGGTATATGCAACGTTTTAAATATAATATATTTACTTCTGTCATAATTTTATATCAAAAAATTTAAGAAATTATATGAATGAACCCTGCACCAAATTACCGATAAATATAAGTGTCTAATATAAAGACGTAGGACATTTATAACTTTAAAACGGTATTCGCAAAAAACAGGTGAAAAAAGATCGGAGTTATCAAGTCCGCCTCTCATTAAATCTCTCCTATTTTTCTAAAAGATTAACATTAAATGTAATTGATCACACGCTAGTAGACAAAAGACAGCGTGAAGTCTAACGGCGTTTTTACCGATTAAACTCTACTTAACTCGATGAAAATCAGTGTCTATTTGCCGGTAAAAATCACTTGCCAAAAGCGGTCGTCTACTTTACGTCACGTCCTACTGCGTGTTTTCTATTTGGCATACAAACATTTGTAACGACAAATTGGTATACGACAATATACATACCGACGGTCCCCACGTAAAGTATCGAATCTGCAAAGTTGCATTGTATACGTAAGGCCCGTCGATACATCAGTGGCGAAAGGTGACATTTTCCAAAAATGAATTCGACACAACATATAAGCACTAATATGCATAAATGCGGACTGCAGATCTTTCTGATAATTATATTCTGCAGAATATAAAAGACGGTAGGAATCTTCGCCACTGATATACACCACTAGTTTACGATGACAAAAAAGAAAGCGATATCTGCTTCCCTTATTGAACACATATTTAACAAAGAAAATTACGATGTAATTAAATAACCATTAAAAAAGGAATATTTGGTCAAAAGTTACATTAATTAATTATTTTGGTTTTCTTTTAGTCGTTAGTCAATTCATACAACTTTATTCTATTGTCATTCATTATTTATAATCGTTTCTTACCCATATTTAGTATTCATTGATGAACGTCAGTTTGGTGTGTGATCTATATAGAATTTTACTTACTACGTGATGTGTTTACAATTTTATGTAGGATTTATGAAAATTTTAACTCGTTATAGCTTTGTTATTTACATACATACTTGCTTACCTCTTCTACATACCCCATTTCTTTTATAATTAACTAGCTTTTGCTCGCGACTTCGCCCGCGTGAAAGAGTTTTCCGGGATAAAAGTCCCACTATATATTTTCCCGGGATAGTAGCCTATAACCTTCCCAGGGTCTTATACTATCTCCATACCAAATTTTGCTTTCTTATACCACGTCTTATGTCACATAAAAAGTATCCTATGTCCGTCTCCTGGTTCTAAGCTACCTCTCCACCAATTTTCAGCCAAATCGGTTCATCCGTTCTTGAGTTATAAATAGTGTAACTAACACCACTTTCTTTTATATATATATAGATAAATATATAATTAACGTTGACACTGCCTATGCAGTAATCTTTAGAGACATCTAATAAAGAGATAAATAAACATTTTATCATTCCATCTTTCTGCTATTATTGCAACCCATCCTGGAATTAACGATCCGTTGTGCAGAAAGATTGGGTAATCGTTTTTTTTATAATAAGTATATTTGGCTGCATTTTTTACATCGTTTTGAAATTTATGAGACTAGACGCGACTTAAACAATTTAGCAATAACTAAAAAAATCTATATATGCTACAAAACTTTCAATACTTATGTACAGGTAATAGAGTTGAAAATCATGTATACATTTTTTTCGTAACACGTCACGTGTGATGTATATTATGCTAACAGGTCGGATACCACCTGGCGACCTTGAATGTAAGAAAAATTAAGATCGCAATGTGATTTAGAAAAAAAAACCAAACCATGTCTGTTTTTCTTTCCAAGAACTTTAATTATCCGAGAAATTAATGAGAAATAAATAATTTCTAGTAATAGGTACATTTTCGACAAGCAGTGTTTGCAAAGTTCAGTTTTTACAACTTAATTTTGAATAAAACACGATCACACAAATGATTCTATTTCGACGGTTTCGCATCCGTCGTATCTGCACCCAAACAGAACCTGTTGGATAGTTTCTACTAAGCTAGTGTGTTTCCACGTCCTGAGTAAAGGATTTTTCCGTCTGCACGGGTCGAATGTAACACCTTTAGGGTTGAATTTTCAAAAACTCGTCTAATTATTTCTCTTCGTAATTAAATGGGTTATGTAAAATAGTCTTATGCAAAATTTTAAACCTTACATCAACCGGCATATGTCAGGCAGTCAATGTGTACAAAGAATTATGTTCGAATATGTCTTAATAAATCAATACCCCCATTGACTGGCGATAGTGTGCATACTGCAGTAGCCACTAACTCCTCAAAGAACAAAACATATTTCACGCTTTTATCCCTGAGAGGTAGGCAGAGATACAGACCAGGCACCTACTTTTTGCCAAGCGTTTTCCGTCCCACAATGTGACGGAGGCGAGATTGTCATATCGAACATAAATTCCAGACTTCGGACTGATACTGAGCAGAAAAACTAAGTAACACTGCTTGAACTGGCATTCGAACTCGGGACCTCGGACCGGTGTCTTACCTCACACGCAATACAACAACGCCATCGAGGCAGTCGACAAAAACCTTTATAATCCGCTATCTTGTATTCTATGAATTTAAGATATCTACAAATACAAACAAAATCATTTTAACGACAAAAACAATAATGAATTTATATTTTTTATATTTAATCTATCAATGGTCATAGAAAGTTGGATACATGCTTTTCTACATAAGACCTTGAGTGTATTAATATAAGAGTCGATTCTTGTTAACAAAACTCGTTTGAAAGTGGTCACACGACACGAAAGGACGCGACATACGTCGCGCCGCGCCGTGCGGTTAGTCATTTTCACAAATGTGCCGGTTTGTTAGAATAGTTTATGCTAATACACTCCACACTCAACATCTTTATTCTTAGCAACTAGTTCTTATACGGTATAAGTTTCGAAGAATGCTGTTATTATTTTTATACATGAAAGATATCTATGGGGCACTAGGTTAAAGTTTGTTATATCGAGATGTTTTTGATTCGTCAAAATAGTTGTTTTAGGTCACGATTAAACGACAATCCAAAGTACTTCATAGCATACATACTTCATAGTCGTTTAAATGAAACTTTGTAAATAACATTCTGTATATCACATTGTGTTACCTATTCTGCCGTGGTGATCAAAAGGGCAGTAAGTCAAAGGCGGCAATTTTTTTATTACTGACTTGGAATGTACTTAAATGAACTTTTTTACTAAGTTTCATACATCTACGTAAATTAGAAATGCATTTTTTTGTTTGATAAACAGCAATAAGAACGATAAGATAATCTAACCATGTAATAGACCAGAACCGCCTTTACACATATTGCTATATTAATTACCATGGCAGTACTAATTATATGAGGATCATATAACGCTCGGACTTTGACTCACAATTCACAAATAAAGCGGATCCAGTATTTGTCGATCACACACATTAATCACGTGATAACCAAATTCCAAGATCCAAGCGTCTCGTTTCAACTCAGTACGTGAACGCAAATATTTAAATGATATAATGCATTCATAAAGTATCACAAATAGAACGTTATTAAATCTAAAGACTTACCGATTTATCGTTTGGTAGGTAAATGGGTTGGCTTTGTTTAATAGAAATATAAACAGTACGCCTGGCATGTAGGAACGTGTGTGGAATAGAAATCCAACTATGCAATGTTTATTAAATCATAGCTTTACTACTATAATCATATATCATACCATTCTTACAAAATATTTATATAAGCCCGACCATTGATTCTTACATATCTAATGTAATAAGCTAAAGGATCACCCAGAAAATAAACTTTCTCATTGTAATCTATAAAATTATAATGTTGACACATCTTGCTTATTTGAATCTTTATCAATTCCAGATATCAGCTGCCGGCTGACAGCAGTAGCGAAAATGAAAGTCTGGGGAGCACACGGTGAATTCTGCGCCCGACACCAATGGGAAGTCATCGTGGCCACGCTGGCGTTGTTGGCCTGCGCAGCCAGCGTGGAGCGCCACGGCCCCGGCAACAGGTCCGAGCACTGCGCCGGCTGGGCTAGAGCCTGCCCCGGGCTCGAGGCTGAATACCAAGCCGCCGACGCCGTTATCATGACGTTTGTGCGTTGTGCGGCTTTGCTATACGCCTACTACCAAATCTCGAATCTTCACAAAATAGCTTCAAAATATCTGCTCATCATCGCTGGAGTGTTTTCCACATTCGCCAGTTTTATATTCACTTCAGCATTGGCGAGTTTATTCTGGAGTGAACTAGCTAGTATTAAAGACGCCCCGTTTTTATTTTTGTTAGTGGCAGATGTCGCAAGAGGCGCCAGAATGGCTAAAGCTGGCTGGTCTGCTGGCGAGGATCAAGGAAAAAGAGTTGGTAGAGCTCTGTCCTTGCTAGGTCCAACTGCAACATTAGATACGCTCCTAGCAGTATTATTGGTCGGAGTGGGAGCTTTATCCGGTGTGCCTAGATTAGAACATATGTGTACCTTCGCATGCCTTGCATTATTGGTGGACTACCTAGTCTTCGTAACTTTCTACCCCGCATGTTTATCATTAGTCGCAGATTTTGCGTCTGGAAGAAAAGAAATGTCGCCAGACAGCCCATTCTCAGAAGAAGACTTAAAACCAAACCCTGTTGTCCAAAGGGTAAAAATGATTATGGCTGCTGGTCTTCTCTGCGTTCACTTGACAAGCAGATGGCCTTGGTCTTCTGATAATGGCATCATAGAAGGTCCTGCCGACAACATGATTCCAGCTCCAGGCGATAATGTCCTGCTGCATTCGTATGTGAAATGGTTCTCTGTTAGTGCTGATTATATTGTGATAGCGACGTTGCTTTGCGCTCTGATAATTAAATTTATATTTTTTGAAGAACAACGGAATTGGGTCATAGATATGAACGATATGACGGTCAAAGAGTTCGTGCAAAACGATAAAGAGGGCAATGAATCTCGCAAACCTAAATTTTCTGTAGGTGATGACTCTAATTCGGAAGTGTCTACACAGACCGACGGTGCCAATAACACTGAAGATGTTGAATGGCCTCTTCTATCGCCTAGCTCTTCAGCCGCCAAACTAAACGCTAAGAAGCGGCCAATGGCTGAATGTCTGGAACTGTATAGGTCGGGAGCTTGCACAGCTCTGAGTGATGAAGAAGTCATAATGTTAGTAGAACAATCGCATATTCCTCTGCATCAACTTGAAAGTGTTTTAGGTGATCCTTTACGAGGCGTTAGGCTCCGACGACGGGTTGTCTCAGCTCGTTACCATACAGAAGCAGCCGTCAAACAACTGCCTTATCTTAACTACGACTACAGCAGGGTTTTGAATGCCTGTTGTGAAAATGTGATCGGATACGTCGGTGTGCCTGTAGGTTACGCTGGTCCTTTATATGTTGATGGCAAAGCTTATATGATTCCTATGGCGACTACCGAAGGCGCACTGGTCGCATCGACAAACAGAGGCGCTAAAGCCATCGGTACAAGAGGGGTTACGAGCGTCGTAGAAGATGTTGGAATGACGAGAGCGCCAGCAGTCAAGTTGCCAAATGTAGTCCGAGCTCACGAATGTCGACAATGGATAGATAATAAAGAGAACTACGCTATTTTGAAGGAAGCGTTTGATTCAACCTCGCGTTTTGCCCGACTCCAAGAAATCCATGTTGGTGTGGACGGTGCTACTCTTTACCTCCGATTTAGAGCAACAACAGGCGATGCCATGGGCATGAACATGGTCTCCAAAGGCGCGGAGAATGCCTTAAAACTTCTTAAAACATTTTTCCCAGACATGGAAGTTATCAGCTTGTCAGGAAACTACTGTTCAGACAAAAAAGCTGCCGCAATCAACTGGGTTAAGGGAAGAGGAAAAAGAGTCGTTTGTGAAACAGTAATTTCTAGTGAGAGCTTGAGAACTATTTTTAAAACTGATGCTAGGACTTTAGCAAGATGCAACAAGATCAAAAATCTATCCGGGTCGGCGTTAGCGGGGTCGATAGGTGGTAACAACGCGCATGCTGCTAACATGGTGACCGCTATCTTCATAGCCACCGGCCAAGATCCGGCGCAAAACGTGACGAGCAGCAACTGTTCCACTAGCATGGAAGTATACGGCGAGAATTATGAAGATCTGTACGTCACTTGCACTATGCCTTCGCTGGAAGTCGGCACAGTAGGTGGAGGAACAGTATTGACTGGCCAAGGGGCCTGCCTTGAGATCTTAGGTGTTAAGGGAGCAGGCGTACGCCCCGCAGAGAACTCTGCGAGGCTCGCTTCTCTAATTTGCGCAACGGTATTAGCGGGAGAACTTAGCCTGATGGCAGCTTTAGTTAATTCGGATCTGGTAAAGTCTCACATGAGGCATAACAGATCGACGTTGAATGTTCAAGCTGCGAATATAGAAGTAAATTCTGTGGCTTTAAAAGTGCCTACGTTATAACATTTAGCTTGTCATGTAGAGATCCGCAGCGTCCACGCGCTCGTCTGGGTATCTGTTTAAATGACTATTACAGTATAAGACTTTGTTATGTATTATTGTATAGACAGAATATATGAGAAATGTTCGCGTTTGTTCGTTGCTGTATGTGCATGTTTAAGGATGCTTTAAGACCTTTATATTTTCTATGTTTGACTACATATAAAGCAATAAATCTATTTAAATCCACAAACTGTTGCAAATTTGTTAATGATAAAACAAAAAATAATAGATATATCACAAATGGTTTAAGCAGGTCACATGCGGAGATGACATCTCTAAAGGTCAAAAAGCATCCTTAAACATTTTTTAATACTTATAGACAATTATGTGTTAGCTGAGCCTTAATGAGCTGTATCTAATGATTGCTTAGACCTTTGAAACATAAACATGAGTATAAGATATAAATTGACTTTGTGTGTGGGAAAAACAAAACTTATCTATAACTTTGTAGCCTAGCGACTGACTAAAAATTTGCAAAGCATTGACGTCGATATTATTTTTACATTGATCTTAATTTTTATGAACATTAAAATAGACGCCAATATTCAATTGTAATAATGGACCAAATAAACTATAGTCTATTTCGCCGAACGTATAAATTTAAAGTGTAAATGTCAAAGTATTTTTCTCTTGGCGAAGGATGGTTGTGGAATTAATCCGTTCTGTACTTTCCCACCGATAATACTTCAATATTCAACTTCTAACGAGTAACAATTCAGTACCAAGAGTCGACTTAACAAAGAAACTGAATTCAATAAAAAAATTAAATAAGTTTCAGCCTTTGTACTTTTACATACATCGGTTATTAGTTAATACAGCGAAAAGCCAAGAGCGCACCTTGAACAGTGTTTTTATTATTATTATTATTCCTTTTTACGGTCACTCCTCCATTTAAATTGTCGACTTTAATTATATCCAATTGTCCAATGTTTGTAGATGCAAAAGGCAGTAAAACAAGTCTTCAGCTCGTACTTGAACTTAAAAATAAAGTTTTCTTTCACATACAAGCGGTAAAAGGTTATTGCGTCATTCTGATAGCCAGACTTCGAATAGTATTGACTGAAATTATATTCCAACGAATTTGTTAACTTTTTTACCAATTACTTTTTTTATCAGCTTGCTAATAAAAAAAATATAATTCACTAATGACTGATTTTCGGTATGAACATACTTAGCAAATAAAAATTGCCCTGAAGTAAGGATTAATTGCGAGTTTGATGCACACAATGGGATTAGTAACAGTTTTATGATTCACAATTGTTTTCGCCAAATCTGATGCAAGTAATGATTATAAGCTACGTTGTAATTAAGTTGCAATAACACATACGTCTTATAAAATACATTTCAATCGTGTAAAAAAAATATTGTTACTATTGTTCTCGTAATATTTAATTTGTTTATTGTGTTCTACGAAACATTTTTATCTGATATTTGAAAAATCAGCTGTTAGATAAAATATTTGCGTATTATATTGTCCAGTCTAAACAGGAGACTGACAAAATTTTATTAATATGGCTCCAAAAATCTTGAACTGCCGTTAACATTTCATATAGGTTATTAATTTCGTTGTTTGTTTGTTTTGTTTTAATAATAAGTGAATAATCGCGGGAAATCCTTGTGTAGGTACGTGTAACTCGAATATTATGTTATTGAGGCTTTTGACATTACCGATAATTTGACAAATCGATGCATGTTTCTTGAACTTGTATGATAAGAATAGTGTTTTAATAAATTTTGTTGTAATCTAAAATTGTTTCAATTATTTTTATGTGGCCAGGACGATGTGGCTTCAATGCACCTGGTAGCAAATGGAGAAAAGTCTAGAGAGCGTATCGTTCAATAAGAAGTGGTTATCGCCAGTACCTATTTATTTATTTACATATGACATTTATAGACATTACCAGTACAGGTGTTACCCCAATACAATAGTGTCTTGTTACAAACAATCCTAAATCCTAATTGTGCAGATAGCTCTGGTAAGAAGCGGTTCTGCCCACACGTTTGTCCTGGCTGCCTGGCTGCCAGTGCATTCAGCAGCTTGCTTGAAATCTGATGAAAAATTCTCAAGTTATAAGCCATTGAAATTTGGTAATAGGATTGAGTGTGAAAAAACAGAAAAGAGATGAAATACTTGCATGTGAAAGAAAGAGGTGGAGCCATATCCTCAATCAACGCCCACTTCTGCACGTAGCAATATTTGAATTAGTCTCATTTCTTGTCGAATTTTAATGCTGTTTTTTTAAAAGAATTTCTTTTTCCTACTAATTGCTGTTACTTATTAAAAAAAATGCACAAAATCAAACATAGTCAAATTCGTATTGAATTCTGTTTTCACCGAAGTTATTGCTAGAGGTCTCACTTAAAATATAGATTCCATTACATCCCATAAAAATATAAAGCGAGACCTTATCCCGGAAAAAAGTCACGACGGCGGAGTCGCAAGCAAAAGCTAGAATGAATAAAAATAAAAAGTAAGTACTTACTCACTAAAAGATAATAATATTTGGTTCTGTCTATGATATCCAACTGGGAAAATACGTACTTAGCATAAAAATTACATAAAAAAAAAAACTGAAAATCAAATGAGAAAATTGCATGACAGGCAATGAAGTGGGCCGCGCATCGCCATCGGCGCGCCCTAATGTGGTAAATCGTGGCGTATGAAGACGTTTGATCAGAATACCAATATGCTGATTGTGATGAAGATGCTGTTCCATATTCCAACCCCGAATTCTAATACACGAACGATCTCTTCCATGCATTTTTTCCCAAAACTAATGTATTATTTACTTATTATACAAGGTCGGGAAGCCGCCTTACATGTGCCGACTGTGCCTTTGACGACGGCGACGGTGCACGCGACGCTTTGATTGTTGGCATCTTCAACCAAGACAGCAGCCACCCTGTGATCAATATTTTAAAATTTCGCCAACAAAGAAAATCAAACTTAATTTAGTAAGTACTAGATACGTATATTTTTATACTGTTTAATTAAGATTTTAGTTTTCACATTTATTGTGTTTTTTTTATATACTATTCGAATACTTAATAATTTAGAATACCGGCATGTAGATACGGATCTGATCCGACAGTGCTTTTAGTAAATATAGTATATTCAACCCTTTTTTATGCCAGCAGGGCATAGTTACTACATCCCAACTAATGGTAAGCGTGGACCAGTTCAAGAATAAAATACCAGCATCGAGGAACTTTGCATTATTTGTAATTTTTGCATAATATATTGACGACAATGCCAAAACAATGAACTATGTATTAACCAACAGCTTCATATGTCAGTGTTAAGTTAGGTTCTGTTCTTATTCCCGATCGCTAAGCCGTTTGAAGCCGATGGAAACTTCGAGTTAACACTGGGCCGACTTCCTAATACTGTGTAGGTACAGCATATATTCGCATACCAACCAAGACCCCGAAGGTGGCCTCACCTGCATGCCATTAAAGGTGACGTTGGAAGCCTTAGGTAAGAAATGCCTAGAAAGCGACGTCCGCAACAAATGGACGAAAGAACTATTTAACTCTTTAATTAATAGGAGCACCAATTAATAAGGCTGAAAATATATTAAGGACAATGACTAAATAAATTTAATACGCAAATACATACTCTTTTTGGCATGTCAAGAACTCAAGTCTACCTAGAACGTGCAGAATATTTAGTTGACGATACCCATTCCACTAGGAGCCAAAATTACACAATGATGTCATCACGCGTAATCAATACTTTACTACAATGACACCGCCATCTACAACGCGAACAATCACATCATGTACTTCACACTAAAATTAATCCCTAAAATGTCTCTCTAGCATCGTTTTCTTTTAATAATAAATTTAATTGACAAGTAGATACACCAGCTACAACATCACTCAATACTGATCACAATATACAATAATGGTCGTTCAAGCTACTTGGTGGCTCAGTCCGAAGAGTTACTACTTACTACTGTACTTAGGTACCTAGACAGATCTTCAGAGATTAAATACTTATTAAGTGCCTAATAAACACAGCTTATAATAATAAAAATATTTGAATAGACTGTATAATAGGTATATTCTCTTGATTGTTTGGAACTTGATGTTGATTGGTAACAACTAGATTGCCTGCAATAGTTAAGACATTTTGCTAATAATATTCGTAGGCGCTTCACGCAATCAAGATAAAATTCAAGTTTATAAGTCCTAATTATACTATAATATAGTAATTTCCATTTCATTTTTGTAGTAATTTAAGTACTTATAGTAAAAATATTTTAAAAGCAGTAAGTGCCTAATAAAATAGTTTTGAACTGCAGTTTGCGTTATTTGTTATGTGCCTACTTAGGTAAGACATGTTACGACTATATTATTTTAAAAAATAACAATTTAGATGATTATTTTGGTTGATAATTTTAAGTAGGTATCTACTTATATATAATCGTTCACCAAATACATAGAACCAATTTTAATTTAAATATCAATCACCTACCATCCACTATACTTAAATACATGTTGCACTTAGAGTCTAGATCATAGTTATTTCTAGATTACTCATCAAGTAAGCACTAGCTAAGTACCTACTTGATATCTTATCTAGAAATAGGTATTTACCTAAGTTGTACCTAATAGTAGGTACCTACCTTAGTCAGATCAAAAATCTTTTCTGTACTTATATACCCAGTTCAAGCTTTTATGTAAATACATTTTTACATAAATCATCATACCTATAGGTAACTAAATTCTCAACCAAAAGCGATCTACTTGTTGAGCCCATGCGAGTTGATGGAAAAAACCTACCAGTTAGTTGATTAAAAGCGATGGGTGGGACACATAATAGATAGGTACACCCACCTCATAGCTGACGTAGTAAAACTGGAGTAATTAGGCCTTCCAATTATTAACCAACATTAGGCTCAAGGCCATAAGAAAGAAATTTTCTACGGTAAGTAAGTATTCATATCTTAACCGAGTCCAACAAGAAGGAGATGCGGTAGGTATTCGAAACTTGTTTATTGTAACTAATGATTAGAAGTAGGTATGAATCACAATGTATGTTTGATAAGATATTTCGGTTTAACTAATTTGAATAATTTAAACTATATTGTAATAATATAAAATTCATTTGCTGCCCAAAAAGTGCCCTTACAATATATTATTCTAGAACACCCAGCTAACGTTTTAGCGGCAAAAGTAAAAGCTGCAAAGGATATTTTAGCATATCTGATATAAAATCGCCGTTTTGCCATAGCTGGGCACCGTTAATCAAATAGTTAACTTCGTTAATCGTTAATCCGCTACAAAAAAAGTTAGCTTCGTTAAGCGTTACATTTCGGAAGAATTAACGCAAGTTAACGTTAATCGTTAATCCGTTAATATGTGTAAAATTGCATTTTTATATCGTTGCGTTAGTGAACTTATACAACTTGTTGGTTTAGGTTCTGGAAGTTAACAGGTTAGGAATAAAACAAAATACTTGTATAATTCAAATGTGTAATTTAATCGTCGGGCATAAGGTGCATATTCCCCTTCATGAACATTAACATGTTGAAGTTCTCGTCTGAAAGCGAGGCTCGTTTTGGTGTTAAAATGTCTTTACCCGTGGAAAACAGACGTTCAACTGCAGCGCTTGAGGGTATAGCAGTATCGTATTTAATAAATAGATTTATGAATATCTGTTCCCCGAGGAAAGCAGCATCGTTGAACGAGTCTTTTGATTTCATATCCAGCCACATTTTAACGAGACTTTGCGCTTTACTCTTTAAAGAGTTGGAGCTCTTTGGTTTTTCTATAGACTGAGTGACAGAATTGAAAAAGTCTTCCTCCTCGTCATCATCGTTGTTACTCGCATTGCTCCCTCCGCCAGTTAAACTATCTCTGTCCTTCGAATTTTCTGCTGCTTGAATGCTTCTTGTCGTAAAGCATCTTCTACCTTTTTTTCCATGACGTGCCGGCAAAATATTATCTAATTATCTAGTTTTGTTTTTGTTTCACGCGCTGCCACGCGCCGCCCGGCACTTGTCATTCGTTTCATACTTGTCTGAACCTGTTTTTCGCGCCGCGCCGCGGTGCCGTGCGGTAAATAGTAGGCATTAGATTAACGATTAACGGGCTTCTGCATATTAACGGAAGTTAACGTGTCCGTTAACATTTTTAAAAGTTAACTTAAAAGTTAATTCGTTAATCAAAATGTTAACTTCGTTAATTAACGATTAACGGATTTAACGAGTTAATGCCCAGCTATGCGTTTTGCTAAAATAGGTACCTACAATCAACCAATTTTGCTAGTAAGTTCTTACATGTACTTACACATTTTCCACACTTATTTTTCATATTCCATTAAACGGGTATGATCTTTTCGGCGATGTTCGAATGAAGCAGCAGATAACTCTTGTGGTCTACTTTACTACGTTTACAAGTGAATTTTGCTAATGGACGATACACAAGCGCCTTATTTAGAACCGCAAGTTTGTCGAGCTTACACTTTTCTGACTGTACTTTGGCACCTAATCAATATATCTCACCCAATTTTCTAATATGACCACATTTAATTTTACACAATAGATAAGTAGGTAAGTAGGTACGTATAAAATGATGTGCTAAAACGTAGATAGGTACAAATTGTAAAAAGTCTCGTCACTGTTTTATGCTGCCAAATTGCTCCTGAAATTAAACCAAAATGTAAGACTTATTATTAAAATGTTGATCACTTATATTTCCGTATCTATAGCTACCAGCGACTATATATTATTGTGTACATTATGCGTAGGTACATCTTACAGAAAACAATTTTTGTTTTCCACGTTGTAGATAATTATCTACAAAAACCAAAGTAGGACGGAAATATTGTAAACATTTATGAGTATTGTGAACATTATTATCAACATGATTCTTAAATACGTAGGTATTTCGCACAACCTATTTCATCATACCTACATCCGTACAGTTGCCCGCGACTAAATGATAACTTGGTTGTAGCTAATCTACAATTGTACAAGCAATTTACTTCTTCGTGGCTATTTAAGTACGATTCTATCCTCATTTATTTATAGAAAATCCTGTATACATGTTATAACATTATCCATGCGTGAAGCAGTTAGGGCTGTAAGTACCTTAGCAATGTTATGGTATAAAGACTGCGCAAGGTCACATTTTATCTTTTAACATTGATCCTAACTTCTGGGAAAATAGTAGCAAACAATCCTGATTGTTCCAGTAAATCTTTAGGCGAAGGGTCTCACATGATAACGCCTGGTTTAGCTTACTGTTCCAAAAGCGTCAACAACATCAGCGGGGTGCACTTTCTACATTTTTATCAAATAACTAATTCATCCGCTGTGTACCGAACCTCGTAAACGGATACTGATTAAAACATCTTTCGTAGATGAAAATAGGCTAATACTACACTTGCTCATCGTATTAACCGTGTGGTTATAAGACAAAGTTTTTAAGAAAGGTTCGGTAATCTCTATAGATAGGTAATCGTCATCTATAAGATTACGTGTCTCTTATCGATAGTCACGAATTGATATTGGATACTTAGATTATTACTTATATGGAAATATTTAAAAGTAGAAATCTTTATATTTTTATGTTTACTTTTTTTAGAAGATGGTATTATACGTATACAATATTGTGCAGTCTCAACTGAACATGTTTGCTGACGCGGCGTGACGTACAAGTAACTTCTAAAAATAACACCATCAACTTTAAGAAGAACACTTACGCCTCTATGAACGAAGAAGATTTTGAGCAATATATCTACGCAACCTACAAGTGACATCTAAAGGACATTGTCGAAAACGGCCCCAGAACCAACAAAGGTGTGACTTACACCATAATTATTTATGTATTTTTTTTATATTATTTGCAAATATGTGTATAAAACGGACAAGCTGTTATATCCAAAACGAATATGTAAAAGTATTGTAATGACTTAAAGTCAAAGTCGTCGACACGTTTACAGCTAATTGTCTATAGAGATGTACCGGTTCGACAAAACAATAAGTCTTATTACTGATAATTATTGAAACATGTTAATATATTCGATTTGTGAGGCGATATTTTCTTTCATTATTATAATAATATTTAATCGAGCAGTGGATGCGTCTCAAATAAATAGGTAGATAGTTTAAGGACTAAATTGATTATAGGAAGATCAAGTCGTGTTTAAAAAAGTTTTTTTGTTTAATCCATATTGATTTACTTTGTTTAATCAGATTTTATATTAGCGACCCGCCCTGGCTTCGTACAGATAGCAGAGCATAATATGTAATGCGAACCTTTATTTTTCTGTCGCACAAAATATTTATGCATTATACATATATAAAGTAGCGTTCTTCTCTCTCCCTCCATCCCGGAGCCTCAAACTCTCTCCATATCAAATTACTATCCCGCTAAATATTATCCCGAATAAAGAGAATCCTATGTTGAATAAATTCGATTTTAGAATAAATGACCGATATTATCGATCCAGAATCTAGTCGAGTAGTATCCCTAATTCTTACTTCATTTTTCAATTCAATTTAATGTCACTCACACTTCACTCATCAGAGACAAATAAACTAGACTATCACTTTCCATATAATATATTATAATTCTCTGACTCTCACTATTTCATTGATGATTCGGCTATTCTAACAAACTCCGTGCAATTGATTGCGATTTCGACATACTCTGGCTGTGATTTCTGGACTTGGTGAACTGCTGTAACAATTTACCTGGCATTGATAACGGATAGAAAATGGAAAGTGCTTTTTACATTAATTATGGGTCTGCTGGCGGCTTCATGATGTTGAAGAACGAGCAGATTCGCGATTATATGCGATTGTAAAAAAAAAGCGGCGATAGCCTAGTTGGTTGTGGAACGGTCTGCCGAGACGAATATCTGCAGGTTCAAATCCCAAGGGCACACACCTATGATTTTTCTAAAAAAAATTATGTGTGTATTCTTTGTGAATTATCGCTTGCTTTAACGGTGAAGGAAAACATCGTGAGGAAACCTGCATACCTGAGAGGTCCTCTATAGGAATTTCGAGGGTGTGTGAAGTCTACCAATCCGCACTAGGCCAGCGTGGTGGACTAAGGCCTAATCCCTCTCAGTAGTAGAGGAGGCCCGTGCTCAGCAGTGGGCAAGTATATAATACAGGGCTGATATATTATTATATTATTATGCGATTGTATACAACAATGAACAGCGCCTCATTAGGTAAGCACATTTTTCTTTAATCACACCAGTTTAACTACCGCCAAACTTCTAGTTCGCTCTTCAGTTCCTGTTCTTGGTAACTGCGTGAAGACAGGGAACAAAGCACACTTGCCCGGCGGCAGGGAACAGAGCACTGACAGTCCGTATACTACCTACTACACACGATAGCATATAGCGAGTTAAGAGCAAAGTAGTAAGAATGTTATTAATTAAAAAAATGTTGGGCCATGGCCCGAAAGACCATACATACTTCAGCTGTAACAAATGTTAGTAGAAGCTGCGTGCTCTGTAATATAATGTTGGAACTCCGGACTCGCTCACATCAAATAATGTCATTAAGGACAAATACTCCACATCATGTTAGAAATATCATTTTAGAAAGACTTGCACCATTGGAGTAACATATAATAAAATGTATTATTAATTTAATAAATATGGTGATTGTTAAAACGAAATTGATAAATAATACCATAACAACAACCCTCCTGCACCATATTTAGATAATATTTTATATAACAATGTAGATGATGAGGAAATAAATAATATGAACTGAAAATATTTTTTTTATTTAATCCTGCATGCCCTAAGAGTCTACCAAAAGTGTGTAAAATCTGCCATGCTTTTGATGAAGCGTGAATGCTCAACAGTGCACCTCTGCTGGCCTCTTCGGGCAATACGGGCGTAATAACTGATGGTGTTTTTTATATTTATATGTATATATAGAAAATATATACATTCTGAAGGGCAAGTACTGTAAGAGGATATAAATACTACATAATTAGGTACCCTTTTACTATTACAAAATCATATAAATCAAGACTTAAAATAAACTTGTTAAAGTAAAAAATAATCAGATACCTACATAGTGATGAATCTTTAAGGCTTCGATATATATCGGATACTTATATCAATAAAAAGCATATTTAAAGCGTAAAAGATAGGACTTTATATCTACCTTGAACATTGAAACGCTTTCAATGTTTACTATCAATTATAACCTTAAAATCTAATAGATTTTTTGGATTATTACGATATCCCAGCTTGTCCGTTTTATAAATAATATATTACGAGAATTTATTAATGATTCTAAATACTTATTACAAACATTTTTCCATTGCTGTTGGTTCCGGGGCGAATTATGTATGGACACAGAACAATGTCCTTTGCAAAAAAACACTACCATCATTCGATTCTCACAATAACAGCGCCCCGTGTGAAGCAAAATACTACCAACCTATCACACGAAAACATTGAGCCTTGTGACGTCAAGCGCGCGTCATGCAGTGATGCGTGAACTTCAGAATAACAGAATTACATTCTCCAAACAGCTGTCTTGCTATTTGTTGCGAAACTTGCACTTTACGTACTATTTGTAGCAGTGACGTCACATCTAACATCATGAAGTCATCTGGAATAGTATAACTACCCAGGGTAAAGTTTGTAACAGTCGAAGGATAAAAGGCTTTACGCGCACAGTCACTGCAGCAGCCGCATGGAAATAAAATATAATTTAAATGCTCCCACAATGTATTCCTTCATAAACAAGATAGTCAACTTTAAACATACGACCATATACCAAATAAATTTAAATCGGGAGCAATTGAATAAGAGAAGTCGAGGGGAAGATTACCAGCAAAAAGAACAGGAACAACTTCCATCTAAGTATATCAGTTCACGACATTCTAGGATTACCAACAATTCTTCGGTGAAATTTAGAATTTTTCAAGATATAAAAAAATATACTTAGTACACTTCAAAAATGTATAGTATTTTAAAGCAAAAAAATATACCAATAAACTAAGATTTTACCGATTTATTTATATAAAAGTTCAAATACCCGCTGTCCAATCACTCAAAGGTTAAGGATAAAGAGCGTTCATAATTCATATAAGTATTTTCAAAATGAAGGATTTGTTCATTAGATTTGGCTGTTGCAAATATTGTATTTTGTACGCAGATTTACAATACAATACTATTTATATATTATAGTACGGTTGGAAACTCTACGACATGCAGCTTATGTCATCAGCAACGTATTATTGGTGGCGGCAGTTATATTTCTTGTCGCATTATTTATGAAGAAGCACTATCCCCAGTGTGCCTCAAAATAGAACAAACAAGCTCCAGCAAGCTGCTTCAGTAAAACTGAAGTGCAACTACAAACGCGAACTTAAACACATAAAATAAATTATAGAAGAGAGGAATTGTGAACTATGACTTTATAACATCTTACTAATATTATAAATGCGAAAGTTTGTGAGGATGGATGTGCATGGATGTATGTGTGTTTGTTCCTCTTTCACGAAAAAACTACTGAACGGATTTGGATGTAATTTATAGTAATATATTGGTTAAGTATACTTACTTTTTTTAAAATGTTCAAGCGGGACTTTTATCGCGGAAACCTCTTTCACGCGGGCATAGCCGCAAGCAAAAGCTAATAAGTAAAATGCTAAAGTATTTAAGTAAGTATAATAATATAAAGTAGGTATTCTGAATAAATATCTATTGTTGATATATAATATCGCATCACGTCGGTCTGATTCTTCGCAAATTCTACGACGCAGGCGACTAGACTATGTAATCACCATAATATTATACGACTGCCACTGAAGATTCGAATAAATAGATACTTAATCTTAAATATTTTCGATGATGTATAGGTTAGTTATTAGGATTTTAAAAATTTGAATATGGCCTTCGTTATACAATGCTTCCATTAAGTATATTATTATAATAAAATACCTCACTATTTTTTGACGAAAACTGTCACATTAAAGATTACATTGGACCATTAAAAATCTAAATCTTAAATTAATGTAAACTATGAAGCTATATAGTACTTACCTAGGTAAAATAAATGAAATTACTTATTTCCTTACACGCAGGTATTTCTATTGTGGTAAGTAAGTAGTAGAACTACTTGGTTAGAAACATCCAATTTAGTAATACTCAGTTACATATAGTTAAGTATATAAGTACTTAACTATATTTAGATTACTTATATAAGTAATCTAAATATTTTCGCCATTCGATTATAGTATGTAGCTACTCATCTAATACCAATAACACGGTTACATATGAAATAATCGGTCTGCAATTGATAACCCTCGCCCTGCTACATCAAATTTACAATGGCAATGTCAGTATTGATTATTCCATAGCCGTTGTTTGTCCGACGTTTCAGAGGCGCCCATTGGGGACTCAGTTCTATTTAAAGCGCGCGGGCCCCATTCGCATTCACATGTCTGAATCGCCGCTCATGTAGGTATTAAAATTGTTTCTGGTTTTTCCTAGCCGCCAATACCTACGTAATATTATTAAATTTACGTAAATAGAACGCACAAACTAGGTTGAGTTTATCAACATGATGCTATGGAGTTGATGGAATTAATCAACAAAGCGTGCTACCAGCTTCTATAATATGTAGTTTGGGTACTTACTTACATAATATTTATGTAAGTATGCCGAATATGTTGATATATGTAATTTTTAATCTATTCTATAATTGGAAACTTTTAACAATTTAATACAACTATTGCACAATCTGAAACAGACAGTAGATAGATACCAGCTTCAACTTGTAGATAGAAATAAACTAACCTATGTAGATAGGTCCAAGTAATTATTTTTCATAGGTTAGTAATTGTATTACTTAATGATTCTCTATGAAATACTTACACATGTAACATTTGTAACGTATAAAGACTTAATATTATCAATAAAGATTGGCAGCTAGCAACTACGTAAGCTGCCGCTTTAAAGCGAAAGCACCTACAACTTGAACTATACCTGAACACCAAGTGTTGATTAAACCAACCTTTTAGTTTTATGTTTATTTTAAAACAGTCAATTATATAAATATGTTATTGGTAAAACAGCAAACAGCTTGTAATTCGTAAACATGTAAGCTTTTAAAAGATATAGATAACAGATAATTACATACTTCACCCTTCATCATGCTATTGCTAAAGGTTGATTATTTTAATCAATGCAACATACAAGAGGTTGATTCACCAACACTTGAATAATGTAGATAGACACCATCGTGCCGTCGCGCCGCGCCGCGCCGTCGCGTCGCGTCGGGCTAGCTATCAATATAGGTCATACAGAATAAGCTAAAATCAATAGAGGGAACTGGGCAGATATGATTATTAAGCTTCCCATTTGAATATTTTGTATTTAATGTTCAATGTGTATGCTATAAACAGCTGTTCTATGTATAAAGATACTTACCTTTTTGGGTTTTAATTAAATTCAAATTCAAATATTTTTTTTGTTGAATACGGTAAATGTACATTTAAAGGTGTTATAAATTGAAAAGTCTCGCCATATTCTAACCTAACTGGGAGTGCAAATTTTTTTTTTTAGCCTAAAATAATTATTTAATATAAGGACAGAAGTATTACGTAACATGAGTTATTATACAATTATATTATATTTAAAATTTACTATATTCAGGTAATAACAAAGATAGATAAGTTAGTCTACTAGTCCGGTGTAGACACTTTTGGAAGCTTGATCCGAGAGATCCCGGACCCAATTTGTAAATACAAGTACAACTAACCAACCAAGTAGCAATAGTTGGTTAGGAACTTGTATTCGACATTCTGTATTGTCTATCGCTTTGTTTATTTCGTCGTCATGTATGGTCCATCGCTTTGTTTATTTCGCCCGCCGGGCAGCAAGAAGGGGTGACGTGGGTTGCGCAATACTTTATGATTGAGTAGTTGCTTGTAGTCTGTGTTTATAGGTTAATAGAAAAAAGAAGATTTATCAATTTAATCGAAGTACGGGCGACTTGCTTTTGAGTCTTGTTAAGGTGGTAGCTCAAGGTCCATTTTCATACATTTTGTTTCGGCTTTAATCTGGGTAACTAAACAAGTATTGGCAAGTAAAGAATTTAAATTCACGTCTAGTTAGTGATTAGTTCTCGCAGTTGACAGAAAAATGTAAAAATAATTAATAATCATGGATATTTCGGCCTTTAAAATTTAATATGACGAAATTTTAAAGGCAGAAATATCCATGATATGAAAATGGACCTTGAGCTACCACCTTAATATTGAACCTGATGTTACTTGTGGCTCCAACCGCGTCAGATACCTTCCACGGTATAAAAGTCGCCACAATTGTGTACTTTTTTATATAAAAAGTAGCCTACTTATATGTGGCCCAATTTGCGCCTTATTTGATTAAGATTTGTTCAGTAATTCTTCTTTTAGTTGTAACAAACATCCAAACTATAGGGATGTTGCGAATATCGGCATCTGCAGCCGCCAAACTTACCTACGCTCTAATGAATGCTGGATTTTTAGGGATGTTGTCTTTCTTTTTTTATTTGTGCACTATGCACTACTGAAAAACATATTAGGATCTGAAAAACCAGTGACAGTGATCTTTATTGAATACTAGATGACCCGTAGAATTTGGCATCACCTACAATTTTTATTTGATAACAACTTTTGATCAGCAATTATCAATCTTGATCAACTTTTAAACTCCAATTCACCGAGATCAATAATACTAAAACTGTCTGCATCATACGGCTGCATGTATGTACGAATTAAATTTCGTTAGCCTCATTGATAAAATATAATATGAGGTAATTTTTTTGATTTCTAGTGGTTTTTGAAGTAAGTGTTAATTTGTTAAAAAGATTTTATTGTTTTGTTAGTTATAATCAGATTAAAGTAATTGAACCAAATACAAAAAGCACCATTCTTGTCTTATTTGATTTTAGGAGTCACTATTTGCTGTATCTTCGAAGTTCAAGGTCAAACAACTGTAATATCTATACTTCTATAATATTAAACTGAAGAGTTTGTTTGAATGCATTAATCTCATACACCACTGGTTCGATTTAAAAAATATATTTTAGTGTTGGATAGCCCATCTATCAAGGAAGGGCTGAGAATATATAATATCACGCTATAACCAATAGGAGCGGAGCATTAATGAAAAATGTTGCAATAACGGGGAAAAAATATTCCTTTTGAGAATGCTTTTGAGAGTTTCCGTTTCGTGCGCTGCTTAAATGACTAATGTTACGCAACAAATATGCAGAAAGAATTATTCCTCTGAAAACGTTTTAAAAAAAAAGACTTAGTACTCCACTCCATGTGTCTGCCTGATTGACGGCGATACTCAAAAACAACCCAACGGATTTCGATGATATTTAATAAGGAGATACTTTGAGTCCCTGGGAAAGACACAGGCCATTTTTTTTATGCCGGGATAATATATAGAGGGACTTTTATCCTGGAAAAGACTCACACGGGCGGAGCCGCGAGCAAAAGCTAGTTTATAATATTAGTAAATAACGTGCTTTGTGTATTTTATGAGATGTACAAATTTCAATAAATATGTCATTGATTTAACCCATTTACGGAATTAGTACTTAAATAATTAAAATGAAACTACTATAAAGCAGACATTCATTTTTATTACAAATATTATAAAGAAGTTGACCTATTATATAGTTAGATAAATGTTTTGGCCGGTCTGAAATGAGACTCGATTGTCTTAACAACTATTATTTCATATATGAAAGGATACTCAAAAGTATAGAGTACGAATTGGAAAATACATGTCATACATTAGTTATCAATTTCAGGCCGCTCAAAAAGAGGAGACGGCTATAGCCGGGTTGGGTTCGTTAACTACTAAGATTATTCATTCTACGTTGTCAACTTGACTTAAAAATAATCACAGTCATAATATAAAATGAGAGATACACGTTAACGTTAACACGTTGCGTGTTCATCTTCCTCTTTACCAAAGATGAGATAGGTTCAAATACAGACGGTTACATTTTCTCCTTCTCCAGATGTACTAGAATTTGGAAGACAAACAGTAACACATAATTGAGTGCTTAATTAATATTATTCTAGTGCTATAAAGGTATAATACGCTGCAATGCACCGTTGCATCCCGGCTTATGGGTGTTCTACGAACACGAGGAACGCGTCGCGACGCCACAATCGCGACACATGCTACAGAAAAAGTGGAATACCTTAATTATGTCCTTTATGGCAGTCCATAAAGGACAGTTTTTTTTTTGGGTATCGGACCCCGCAGTCAACACCGAGGTAACCCGCGAATGGTATACTGGAAACCCCGGATTAGCGACTGCAGGGTCTTGGAGGAAAGTTGGGAGGGGATGGCTGGGAAGGAAGTGTGGGGAAAGGATAAGGAAACCTCCTAGGATGGCAGGAGAAGGCTAGGAACTGTTCGCGAGCTCTTATAGGCCGCAATATGAATAGGCAACCATGAGGTACACACATCTAACTGTGTGCCTAGGGCCGCGACAAATGTCCACCCGTGCATGGGCGTGCATTCGATGTGGAGACTGGAGACCGAGCGCACAAGAATTGCCTCGGGGGAGGGACTGAATATAAAAACAAAAACAATTTCGTAAATTAGCCTATAACTATCTACTGTACGAGACATAATCCAACACAAAAACAATAAAACTTTTGACATACGTATTACTATCCCCAATATTTGTTAACTAGGTACCTGAAGTATTTTCTTTCAAATTAATATTGTATTAATGCCTGTATCGTTCAAATAAATGTAATTTGTGGAGGATCTTAAATTTATATTATACTAGGTATAATAAATTTTGTATGATTAACTTATTTGTAAAATAAATAATATTAACATATTATTTACAGCCATGTTGAAATAATAATATATTCGGCGCGACCATGAAGGCTAGAAAGTCTTCAAAACGTCAGACTTAACAATAAATCAAACCTAAAACATTTTGCGGAAACCTAAGAAAACATTATTGTCCTATGTAAAAATAATATTAATATAGAAAAAACGATGTGTAGTATAATTATATACTTTATCCTCGGTATATCAAAAACTTCCTAATCTTAAAAATTATGTGAAAGAGTAAAAAAATAGAAAATCCTATTAAGTAAAAAAAAAACTGTCACAGTAGCGAGTAATGACATTAAGTAGACGATAGTGAATTACGTACATAATTAACCGTGTGTGTGCCTACGCGCATAATTTAACATAGATCTTCGAATCACAGATGTTGGTGCCCTTGATACAATGTAATCATATTGACAACTACGCGCACAATATGGTTCCCGTGAGATGTGATAAGGGCTGATATGGGTCATCTTTACTGCATCTTCACTCTCTTCGAGCTCTTCCTTCTCATTTCAGTAAGTTTGTTGCGAATGCAAGCATTGAGGCTAACTTTAGGCACCCTCTGCCATCCCCTTCGTTCTCCATAGATTTCAACGAAATTTATCATCGCATCTTTGGCTACCTTATCTAATGCGGGCCGTGTTTGCAAGTTGTTGTAAGCAAATGCCTTGCATCCCGTCATCGAGCAAGTTTTTAACGCACTTTCATTAAATATGGCTAATAACAAGTATCTAGTTAGTTGCACTGGATTCTGTGCGATGGTCAAACAGGCATTTAATTCCCTTTTTTCAACGTATACACCGCTGTCTACCAAGAGTTCTATGAGATTTTCGGACGGTTCGCGATGCTTTAGAGTCCATTTTGTATCGTTCTCGTCATATTCAGGTGGCAATTCAAATGTAGAGAGGCGTCTTTTGCGTGGATTATCTAACTCGTCGCTTGTGTCTTCTCCTTCCTCTTCATCATGAGCTGCACTTACATCTTCTGTTGTTAATGGAGAGTGTTTAATTGAAGTTCCATAAGAAATTACTAGTTCTGCTAGTGTAAATAGCTTTTTTGCGGTTTCACTTAACAAAACTCCAGCTTCTTTAAGAAAGTCTTCTGGTGTTAATCTAGATTTTAATTGTACATTTGCTTGTTCTAAAATGTTATCTATATTGCAAACGGGCTGTCGTTCAGTTTGACCACTGTTGTTAGATGCGTCATTCGTAGCTTGAGAAGGCTGCTCTGTTACCGCAGTATGTATTGTGTGCCTGCGCTGTTCTAGTTGCGGCTCTGTGGAAGATTATTATTTTAATATAGAGGATCGAAGCAGGCACTCGACCGAAACCTTTAGACACTTACTTTTTTCTAGTTTGGCAACGCCCCTTTTTTGTGTCGTCTATTTGCTTCATCATAATATAAATTTTTGCGTCATCACGAGACTCTGCAACAAGAACATAAATTCATTAAATTCCAGGAAGGACTTTCAACCCAAATTACCTAATCACACAAAGTTACTCCTTGACAACAGAAATCACTGCGTAGAAATGCAATTAACATCAAAAACTCTCCTGCCCTGATCCCTTTAAAATAAACACTACATACAATAACACTTTTAACGCATGTTGCTAAGTGCGTTTATCAGGTTTTACAATTGGCCGCTAGATTCAGGGCCTCTTAGTCCATACTAAACACCCAAGTGTACATACGCTGCTACTAAACGATAGACCAAGGAATCAATTAACTAGATATTAACTTTTAATATATAATCGTCGTCACTGCCCTATTGAATAAAATATCATGTACATTTTGTGGAGAAAATATCGCTTGAAAGCCTCGAATCTCCGCAATACCTGGGGGACCCTAGTTCTTCGAATATTATTTTATAAAAGTGCATAAAAAAACGTGTGAATACTGTTATATGGTATATATTGATGTAAATATTTAGTATTTCTTTTTGTATTTACGATTATTAAAAAGGCACATTTTATGTTAATCTCAGAACTTCTTGTAATAATAAATATATACCTTTTATTTTTATAGGCAATTTTTTTGTCTCAAGAATGATTTATGACGCGAGTGAGGTCACCGGCTAGGGTAGTTTAAGTATAAGAATTAATGTTAATAAACATATAATATATAATATAATACCAGCCCTGTATTATATACTGTCCCACTGTTGGGCACGGGCCTCCTGTACTACTGAGAGGGATTAGGCCTTAGTCCACCACGCTGGCCTAGTGAGGATTGGTAGATTTCACACACCCTCGAAAATTCCTATAGAGAATTTCTTAGGTATGCAGGTTTCCTCACGATGTTTTCCTTCACCGTTAAAGCAAGCGATAATTCACAAAAAAATACACACATAATTTTTTTTATAAAAGTCAGAGGTGTGTGCCCTTGGGATTTGAACCTGCGGATATTCGTCTAGGCAGTCCGTTCCACAACCAACTAGGCTATCGCTGCTTTTAAACATATAATATAAAACACCTTTTGTCCTTGATGGGGTCTCTGCCTACCCCTACGCGAAACTATTACACACATCTTGAAGCGATGTACTGACCTACCTATGAACCTAATTAAACCTACCTTAAAATTAATTATTTAATGAGAGGCAGTCAGGTGCATATTAAATAATATTCATGTCCCATTATCGTCATTATGACCCTGCTATTCTCATTACTCATTGTAATTCCTTTATATCCCCATCTCCCCGCCATCTTTTATGTCACATCGATAACGTCGTTTATTTACCTGCCGCACCGGCCCGAGCTAGCGTTTATTTGCGTATTACTTTAGTCTAGGTACTTTATTCTTGTTTCCAGATGATAAATAACGTTAAAACCTAGCATTTCCTTAGTTATAATATGAAATATAAAGCTTATAATTATAATAATCATAACTTTGACTATGAAAAGCTTTGACTTGTTCGCTTACTTGAGCAAAAAATTTACTTAACAAACATCCCGGAATATTAAACATTGTTTTTTTTTTAATTAAGTAAATAAGTACAAACAAAGCTTGATATAAAAAAAGTGATCACTTACCAGTGTTGTACTTTAATTCGCACAGATATTCGGGCCACTTCATTGGTATAACACCTTGCTCATGTCGTGAGATAAGATTTTCCCTTTCCGCTTTATTGCAATTTGGATATTGGACGATAACTTTTTGATCTGTTTCTCTACGAGTTTTAATCCATGAACTCGGTACACAGACATACTTACCGGCGCCTGATGGGGGTTTTTGTAAAAATTCAACAACACAATATTTATATTCATTATTCTGAAAGATAGAAAACTAATTAATATAAAAGAAATTTATTAGAATATAATTGATGAATTTCTATAAAACAAAAAACTATAGTTACATTAGCCATACTGCGCCACCCTCCCTTGTGGCGCCACAGTTTAACTGATGTCATATTACAACAAAATTAAATATTAACTATTTTGTTTAACATAAAATTAAGTACATAATACTATCAATAATGTAGTAAATGTTTCAGGCCAATGCCGGGCCGAATTTGTTTTCGCGACCGCAATACACCTCTCTTCAATCCTGCACAGTAAACCGAGTGCAACTGTCTATCTACGATCAAGAACCATCAACTACCAAGTGTGATATATTATATTGGTACAAGCATAACACAACACTGCTATTGATAGTATATACATACTTTTTTTTTACATATAATCTAATGTTGCCAGTAACAAATAACAAGCTCTTAATATAATGAAATATAGTAGGCTGTAAGCAATTTGGCTTTATTGTTCTAAAGTGAGCAACCCTATAACAAAAAAGTGTCACTGTCAATTACTATCTGAACTTCATTTTCGGATAGCTTGGTGCTAAATTGAAGTTTCGACTTCGGTAAAAAGCCTGCCGAAACTACCATAACAAAAGGAAACTACTATATACTACCTACTGCTATAATATAATAAAATGGATGAGTTGCAAGGAAAATTGGCAAAATCAGGAAAAGTAGAAAGTATTTTTTTTTGCATGGAATTTTCAAAATGTATTATTCTCTTTATTTTGAAAGTAAATTTTTTACATTTTTACATATCAATAATCAATACACATAACAAAAAAAATATAATGTAAATATTATTACCTAATGGAAGGCGATACGATGGTTCAAATGAATATACATAATGTAATAAAAATACTTGCAAATAATACTTCCTACAGGTAATAATGTTAACGCAGTTTCCTCTGAAACAAAATCATTTTTTCTTATCCATATAAATCGCAACATTATGGATTAATAACGATGACAGAATTATTGGAATCTGCGATAACAGCGCACTGCGCTGTGTGTAGAAATTTCGTGTTTTTCGATCATGTTTCAGGTAGTTTCAACCTTATATTTCTATATTTACCAAAAAAAAATCTGGAAAAACTGAAAATACTTTTTTTCTCATGGTATTTTTCTGAAATCTTTATTCATAACTCCCGACTCGAACGATTTACTTAATTCTTTTTTGTTTCTCTTTTTATGGTCATGGATTTGAAAGTTTTGATGTAGGCGAAGATTATAATTATTGACGCTACAGTTCCTAATTCTAAATATTTTTACTGCTGCGGTTTCACGTTGGATGCTATAGGATATTATGTCTCGGGGAAGAACTTTTATTCTGGTTTTGTTTTTGGCTACTTACTGTATTCTGTAGTGTTTGTATCATGTGTGATGGAACTTGAGAACGGCTCGACCTAAACTTTATACGTGTGTGGAATCCACCAATTTAATGAACTTCTTTTTACTGAGTTCGTAATCGTCAGGACAAGATCTGTACTTGTAAAAGATTTTTTTAAACATATTAACGGGATGGGTTTGATATTTGCATGGATCTAATTTTTATGAAAATCTTTTGTCTTACAGGTTAATTTTCAAAACCATCTGACCGTTTTCAATGAAATTTTGTGAATGTGTTTAGCAAATTCCAGTTAAAAAAAGTTTTGGACCCAACTATGGCACTGAAGACTGCCAGACATTATTGAAATATTTTTTTTTCAATATGTAGCAGGTTAGTATTCATTTCCCATAAAATAATTAAAAATAATTACTTCCATCCTTTTCTATGGTAGTGTTTTTTTAACGAGTAGGTACTTATACTTGAAATAGATAAATGAGACCTTATGCTATATCATATATGTAGTAATTTTTACACTTTGCATCCGACATGGATAGAGAATCTAGTTTGAACTTAATTTTCGTCTATAAGGTGCATAAATATCGTGTTTCACTGAGGATAGAATGAGGTGCGTTGAGGTAAGATTAGGGCTACCATCAGCTAAATTGCCCACGCCGGATAAACACGGCAAAAATCCTGGACATTTGGGTAAAGTATGGGTTTTCCCCGGATACTTATGAAAAAAAAATTTTTCAACAAAAATAAAAACATCGTTATAACTTTTTTATTTTTATTCATTTAAACAGCTTTTAAAAAACTCCTGCCGGACGGCCCGCGGATGCCCTTTAAACTAGGACAAATCAGAGGAATCCCGGACAGATGACAGCCCTAGTTAAGACCGTAAAAAGGATAACATCGTACAAATCAAATACCTACTTTACAATTGTGTTATAATTTTTTTTTCTGACATTTCTGACATTGACAACATTTCCTGCGACGCCATCTTGTGACCTGCGTCCCGAGTCCCGACAGTTTACGTGAATGATTCTGGCAATCAAAATAAATAACATATCACTGTTTGCGGTTGCAACAAATGGGAATTAGGATACTTACCTGTATTTCGCCGTTCTAATTAGTCCTTCTTAATTGATTTCAGAAAGATTTACGAGCTATATAGCACCATAGACTGATACATTTACTTATTACAATAATTAGTACTTATTAAAAGATTATAAGAACTCCAGGGGCCTTATTCTCTATCCCGCACGTTATTTTAACAGTGCGTAACAAGCACGTAACACAACACATCATGTTTAGGACTATAGAAATTTGGCTTACAGAATACTATTCCACGCACATTTCTCGAAGATAACATGACACGGCCGCGTTACGCGTTTACACTATCATACAGAATAAGGGCCCAGGATTGCTTATTTAAACTTGTCGAAACACGTCTATGCGCTGAGATCCATGTTTGCGCGGGAAATTATTTATAGCTAAACGGACAAAAAACCACCTATATTGCACTTATAAAATATTGCATGTGGTTGGCAAAGTTTATATACGATGTGTCAACTGGGTTAGTATTTAATTTTCATGGGCTCTGATGAACAAATTTCGTTAATTTATTTATTTATAGATGTACGCACTATTTCCTCAATTTTTTTTAAAATCTAGTATTTGAGAGGGATAAGATGGGATGCGCACAAATATTTAAAGAAACAAAGTTAGCTTCTAAAAACATCTTAAATACTTATATTAAATTTTTCGATTTGGTATTACTTAGGTCGGTATATACTTACAAAATGGCATTTAGAATCCTCATATGTACTGTTTTAGAGATAACCTATACTTGTGGCGTTCCTATATTTCCTGCACATTTCTAAAAGTATCTATAGTACCTCCTCTTTTAAAGAATTGTAAAACATATTTAACTGTTATTTTTATGTAAATAAAAAAACACGCTTGCACCATTTAGTATATTGACTTATAGCCAAATTAAATCATTAAGTATTAATGATAATATCTATAGAATTCTGATAAATATAATAATTCGCAAACACTGTTAAAACCTTGAAAAAACGTCTAATTTTACTCATAAGACGTAGACGAGGTGTAGGTTGCAAGTCGTGTTGCACAAACTGGTTTCATAATTCAATGTAATTAGAGTATGCTAAAGATTAAAGGCAAGCTAGGTATCCCGTAATTAAAATAAAATTATGGTCCTAATTATTACTGTCAGTGTACACACTTCTCCGTAAAAATAGTTCTTTTTAGAAAGTCCCAATTTTACAATTTGGAACCACAGATATAGGATATACTTTTACTATATTAAAATCCCATATTTGGAAGGTATTTGACTTAAGACTATATTTTATACTTAAATAACTTGTTCGGTGGACAAGATACAATTAAAATCGGAAATCGACTATAAAAATTAGAACCTCCTCTTTTTATAAGTCGGTTAATGATCTCTAGGTTACGACTCGCATCACGTAACATTATGTCCACTGTGTGAATAATATGTTTCAACAATATTTTTTACATTATGTCCACTGTGTGAATAATATGTTTCAACAATATTTTTTAAGTTATGAAAAAAACTACATCTTATTATAAATATAATAATATTTATTTTCAAGTCATTTCTGTTTAGATATTAACAATATCAAGTAGTCGGCTATGCTAACGATCACTGCCGTTCTAATATTCACAGTTAGTGATGTGTTAGACATCTGAGAGATCTGCTCACACTCCGCCGCGCGCTGCACGCGCAGTTCTATGTGGACTCGTCAACGAACCTATTTATTTATTGATCTGTACAACGGTGTTCGGTCGGGCGGATATCCCGGCGACGCGTCCAGACAGAAGTGCCGTAATAGCGAGCGGGTGTGCATCGGTGCGTCGACGCGTCGTGGTCTCGCCACCGCCACTAGAACGCGGCGCGGCGCCCGACGCCGAGCAGCTGGGCCGGCCCCCGTCACTGTGCAGCAGGCGCAAAATCGCGTGAGACTAGGCGGGCGCCCGCCGTCGTCGCAGCCACGCTCGGAACCGATCCCGCCGCGCTGCTGCTAACCGTTGGTGTGTGTTGCGTGCCGCAGCCAGGGCCCCTGGTTGGTAAAGTGCAAACGGACGACAAGCCACGGCGCGCCAACGCAGACTCGGCGCCAACGTGCACTCCGCGGCGTCATGGAGCCGTGGCGGCTTGCGACGTGCATGCCTTGGTGGAGGTGTACCGCCGGACGCTGAAGCACTGGTGGCCCCGCCCACGTGACCGCCTGCACGTGCACGGGCGTTTCGGGCTAGGAATACGGGCTTGCTGCGACCGTGTTGTGTTGGGGCAGTTGCAGGTGCATCGGGGCGTGCATATCTTTCTGCGTAGAGAGACCAAGCGGCGACGCGTGCCACCGCCGAAGCTGCTGCCGCAGGTGCTTGTTGTGCGGACTGCCGCGGTTGGCCCGCTGGTGAAAGTCGTGACCCTTCGTTGTGATGGGGTGAAGTGCGGCCTTCGCCCGCGCCGTCAAGTAGTTCGAAGGTAACCCGGCATTCGTCGCCTCCGTAAACACGCACGAGGAAAGCGGCATGTCGGTCCCGCAGCAGGCCGGCGGCACGGCGCACGTAAGCGGCTGAACCTCTCATTCCACGCGCTGCCAATTCTGCCGCATGCACCGACCAAGGCTCAGCAGCACAATGCTGCAGCTGCCGCACCGCGATGGATACCAGTTTGTCGAGTGTATATGCAGGGTAAGCTTTGATGCCAAGCATCTCGCGTGCAGCGTCCTCGTACGCGGACGGCTCCACGTTACCATCCAGCACGCCCTTAACCAGTTCCAGTAGAACATTGTAGTACTCGGAGGGTGAAGACACGTCGGCAGGCAGGTCTGTAAGTGTGATTTTAAATTAGTGTGGTTTACAACCAGTGATAAAGAATCAAATATTGGTAGTGACTAGTGGAGCACTCACTGTTGGGTTTGAGTCGCAGCGCGGATGCGGCTGTGGGTGGCTGACGTGCCGCGTCGGCTGCCAGCGCCGCCGCCACGCGACGCGCTGCCGCCAGTCGTTGACACAACGCGCCGTGTACACGCAGAAACAGATACCATGACGATGTGCACACGAATCGCGCCTCCTGACGAAAAAATATACTTGTTACAATATGTCTTTACGATGACAATTGACAGTATAAGAACACTACTCACATTGGGCGGGTAATCTCTGAAATCGTCCTCCATCTCCTGGGGTTCGCACTTGATGTCCGCCTTTAGTGACGCGGCTTCCTCGTTGCTACTGCTGCTGTTCCGTTTTACGGTGTTTGCAGACTGGTTTGTGTCTTTAACAATATAATCATAATAATATTAAAAATATAAATTGTAAAAAAACTAAAAATGTTAAAATGTTTTCTTAAATGAATTAATCAATATATTTTAGTTGATTTTTGTTTAATGATTAGAGACATCAGTAGGAAGGCAGCATGCATTTCTCACCACAAAAATTCTGTCTCAGGCACATCGCATGTATTTTCATCATTGTCCCATTATTATCTATATACAATTATTGGAATGTCTTGTCATTAATATAAAATATTTTTGTATTCATTATAATTAATAGATTTACCTTTACTATCAGTGTTATTATTATTTTTCGGTTTGTTCTCCTTGTTGTTTTTGTTGTTTTTGCTGCTCTTGTCTGATGCGTTGTCAGACTCCGATGACTATGAACAAGACAAGCAAAATTTATTTTAGAGAAAAAAAATATGAAAGCATTTAGTATACATATTATAAGAGTATTTGCTACAGAAATTAACCAATTATATATGGGAGTCGAGTTAAAGTATTGCTAATTGATATTCACAGTTTGAGTATGGGTATTTTGTATTTTTTTTAATAGAATTATAGCTAGTATGCACGACCATCTGGTTATACTTATTACTGCTGTCTATTTTGCTATCAAGCACAAGTGTATCCCCACTGTTGTATCAGTTAGAAGTACATTATAGCCAGTAGTTTTGTGCATTATAGAATGTAAATCTTAGTTCCAATACATGAAATTGAAAAATTGATTTATACAATATTCTACTAATATAATGTACCCAATGATTAATTTTCATCAGTTTTTCAGGCATTTTCTAGGCCCTAGAGTGTAGAAGTTAAGCTTGGACTTCAGAGCGACCTCTTTTACACATAAACAATTGAAGTAAATTAACAATAATTAAAAGAATTCATGAATCTTAAATCACCTCCTGTTTGATCTCTTGCTTCACATTGCCACTTGATTTGTCGTTCTCGTGCCCCACTTGATCTGTGCCGGCACTGTCTGGACTTGGTGGTTCTTCCTTATCTATTGACAAGTTTATGTGGTCATGCTTATGCTAATATACATTTAAAAGTTTATTAGAAAATGCATTTATATTTTATTACAATCTAATAAAGACATCAGTAGGAAGGCAGCATGCTTTTATCACCACAGTGCATCTGTTAAGGCACATCGCATGATTTTCATCATAGTCTTATATATAACAAGATTCAAAAATTTTATGAGGATTTAAAAACTTCATTGTTGTAAATTGACTACAATGGAAATGTTTACTTTTTCTATTATCATAGTATGTATGTACTGTAATAAATTCCTTTAAAAGCGGAAAGCGATAAACGTGTTTTGATTTCACATACTATGGAATTATAGTTGCTTTCACGAGGAACATAATAAGTAGTACTAAACAATACATACCTTCATCTCTCTCGTCATCCGACAGCGGCTGCCGTGGATGCGAGAACAAATCCGGCAGAAACTGCCGCAGCAATTGCTTGATTCTCCTCTTCTCTGCCTTCTGAATAGCAGTCTGCCGCCGCGCGTGGTGGATGAGCAGCTCGGCTGTGTCGCGCACGATCTTGATGGCTATATGCAAAGGTGCATTTCAGTGTTGGAACTTAACATCGGTCGCGTGCGTGAAACAATTGCAGCGCTCAGTAGGAAGGCAGCATGCTTGTATCAACATTTGTATTCTGATATTGCACATCGCATGGTTTTTCATCATGTTTATTAGGATAGATTTTGCCTGGAACTCTCAGCCATGATAGTGTTAACTGCATAAAAGGCTAGTGATTGTATTGTAAACAGGACATATTATGATAAGGGAGGAGGAAGTAGTGCAAGAAATTTTAAAGTGGGCAGAGTTGCTGGCTGGCACATTGGGTTTTCAGTAAAATACAATAAATTGTTCATTATAAATACATGCATTTATAATTTTTCGCCATGACATAACAATATTATAACAAAAACCATCAATTCAAAATGGTATAAATGTTTTCCTTTATCTTGAATTATTCTCTCAACATGTCACTGTATAATATAGAAAAAACATGGTTTATATTAATGTAGGGCGCGCTAGTTTAGTGATGTACCAAATTCGATCAAATTCATTCAGTAGATTCTGCGACTTTTAAGAAACATCTTTACTATTTTTCGCATTCATAACAATTTATAATATTAGTGGGAAGCAATCCTAAGAATGTAGACTAAATAGTTCTCTCAGCAATATTGAGTAGCAGCTTGATGAGATGATGTGTTTACACTTATGCAAGTGTATAAAGTTGCGTGATTATAGAATTGATGAAATATTGCTGGCAATATTTCACTAGATCAATAATTATGAGACATACAAGCTTAAAAATTTATAAAAGTCAACTTGCCATGACCAAGGCAAAAATTGCTTGTGGAAAGCGAATTCTGCGAGTTTTCTTACTAATGTAAAACTTACCATTAATATTGGTAACAGTTATTGTATGTGTATGCTTACCTTCCTGCCGGCTCTGCATGTTGTAGTCGAGCACTAGGTGCGGGCCGGGCCGCCGCGCCGCGTACGCGCTCTCCACCTCGTTGAATAGTGTCTTCGACCGCATCGCCTTCAGGTCGTTCTGCTTAAAGTTGATGCCCTGGTGGTCCAGCGACTTCAGATAGTATTTCTCGTTCAGTTCCCGCCACTGCTTGTTGAAACCCTAAAAGGACATTTAAGTTTTGTTAAAACTGATACCCAAGAATTCAAGAGAACTCTGTGGCAGTAGATTTTTATAGTATTGCCAGACATCTTAAATATCAATATTAGTATCATACGCCACCGGAAATAGAATTAATAAATGTAAATAGAAAATATTAAGTTAGTGATAACTATTACATATTACTTAAGTTCTGAATACCAAGGGTTGATGGTAAACTAACTACAGCTGGCCAAAAACATGATAGTTATAATAGTTACCTTCTGTGCTTCCCTCCACTCCTCTTCCTTAGCTTTTAATCGCCTCAGCACGACGGGTACAGCGACTACCGGGTTCTTTTTTAAGCCAGCGATGATATCTACCGCCTGAAACAAACAATAAAAACATTTGAAATTCGTAATATACATAAATATGTAATTCTACAGAAATAGCTACAGGAGTGATATTAAGGTCAACAAACAACATACTATAAAATCGCATACTAAGCTGGCATTCAAATTACATAAGGTTGGTTGTATAACAATTTAGTTTTATTTCTATCTACATATATAAAAAAAATAAACTGATAGGACTGATCAATGCACAGCCGAAACCGGTGGATTTAAAAACATGCAGTTTTGCTCAAAGGTTGCTTACATGTCGGTAATTGAGAACTGAAGAATTCTTTTTAGAAATTCGTACCCTAAAGGGTTGTTATAATAGGGCCCGAAAGTTCGTCATTTCGGAAGGTAGAATTTACTCTTTCTCCCAGAAATGAGCGTTAGCGTAGGCGCAGCCATGAGCAAAAATTAGTGCTTTATAAAATAAGAGGTCAAGATAGTGATTTTTTAACAGGAATTTGTCAAAGGCCTTCCACTGCCTTAAATATTGAAGAGAAAGATCTCACTTTTCATTTGCATTATCTACTAGATAATATGTTTTTGTAAAATATTAAACAGGATAAAATGTTGATAACATAAAAATGTAAAATGTTTCAACTATTTAATTTGATGCCAGTGTTTTTGATACATTATTGGCTTCTTCTTCTCTAAAATATTTATAAATATTTTCCAAGGTATGAAATTTTCTTAAACGAAGCTATTTATCAATCAAAAATACAATTGATTATGATAAGCTAAGCATTCATTTTAAGCATGTGTATATTACATATTTTAAATCATTAAGCCAATAATACAACTTATTGATAAACTTTTAGCATAATATAGCAAATAATAATAATAAAGGACCCTCAAGACATAGCATGCAATGCTGTAACCTATAGGCTTTAAATAAATACTGAATCTTTCAAATAATAAATTTTCGAAATATGTAATCAAGTGCTCTACAATACTTTAGAATTTAGACTATGCAAGTAACTACTATAAGGATACTAATCGAAACTTATGCCACTGTGTCCCTAAATGTTATTTTATGTAGAAAAGTTGAATTGATCTTGTAAATCTGCAATATTGATGTTTCAATTACTGATTTTTATAATGTTGGTTGATAATTATTAAATTTCTTAATACATTAAGTGTCTCATAACATTAATTATTAGATATTGTTTATTTTTTAAAGGTTTTTTTTTTTTATATAGATATCATGTATCAAGCATACTCTGATCATCTTATAGATATGAGTACAGCAAATGACTATAAAATAAATTTTCGTTTCTTTTGGACTTACTATAATCAACACTATAGGTTTCTACACCCAATACAACTTTCACCACCCTTCTGTGCCAACACATTGTATCAACTGGGGACTGCCAACAAGGGTACAAGTATTCAATACTCCTTGAAATAATATTACTAACAGATTACATCGCGACAAATATGTTTAAATTTTACTTCTGACATTTCGAAGACTGCATTACTCATAGTGAAGTGTTCGAAACGTCGACATTAAAAATTAACAAATCTATTAGGGAAAATCATGAAAAAGTTTTATTTCAATGTCTCAAAATTCCCAAAATAATAGGACATCATTAAATATTTCTGATTCCATCACCTTTACTAACTACCATCACAGCGGCATAAGCGCGAATACAAATACTACGTGATACAGGCACGGCATGCGTACAAGTCGAGCCCGATCGTACCACCTTATCACCGTATATGCGGCGCAGCGCTCTCTGGTGGATGGTGGGAGAGTGTCCCCCAAGGCAGTCGTCAAGCCGGTACTTTGCCGCGTCCTCGGGCGTCATGCGAGACAATTTCTTCTGTACCCCTTCCAGTACGCGGATCGTGGACGCGTTAGTTTCGATCACGACGTCCAACTGTAAACAATGTAACTTTAGTTATAAGAAGTTCTTGCTTATAGAATTACATAATATAAATAAAAGTACTTTTAAACATAGCCTACAAAAATCAATGTAATTTTGATCTAAGAATTAGTAAACATATTATTATTATTCTTGCTTATTTTTTATATATTAGATATAATGTTGATATCAACAAGTTCTTTATTCTTACCTCAAATCGTTCATCCTCACACCGGTAAATGTACTCCTCGTACTGTGTCTTACGAGATGTTACGAATGTTGAATCTTCACTCCATGAGGGGAAGGAGACCCAAGTGTCATTTAGCACCTGAGAATAAAATAAATAGATTAAGTAAGAATTTTACATGCTCTAGAGCAACAAGTATAAGCACATTTTAAACACACTGGTTAAGCAATTGATAACCTAGAGCTTTAAGTTGTGACAGTTTAAAGACATCTTTTACCAATTCGAGATACAATACATATTCACGCAGTTTCATTCTTTTTTTAGGTAAATATGTTCTTCCCCAAACTATCTGCTTACCTCTTTGCAAAGCGGCGTTCGTCCGGAGCAGCGACGTGCGGCTGCGTCCCGAGGCAGTGCGCAGTACGACGTGCCTAGTCGCTTGCATGTTGACAGATCTGTGTATAAATTAAATATTACTCAATACTTAATGCGCACCTCACAGATTTAAAAGATATAGCAATTACTACTGAAACTTATTTCTTGTAAGGCAGCAGGCAATATTAAATCATCCTTTTTGTACAATATATATTGCATTAAGTAGATATACAAAGTATAATTCCAGAGGGTCATGAAGTTCAGTGTAGTTCATGACTCTGAATGTAATTTTTTGCTATAATATTAATTGCTAAAGGATATGTGGTATCACCAAAATCATGTATCATTCTGATCGAGGGTGTCGACAACGTACCTATATCCATAGCGAGTTCTGGCTGCGCTCGCTCGTGGCGGTGTTGTGCTCCGAGCGCGCCCACAGGCTCGTAGCGCGCGCTGGTCGCCCAGTTATATCCTGCAGGGTGGACATACACATGTAGCTATTTTAATTGCCACAATTAACTGTGGAAATTGTGCAGAAAGCACGATTAAAACTTCATTAACACGCGCTCACGCATTTGTTACTTAATATTATTATCTAATGCGCTTTACAAGGAAATTATAAAGACTATTTATGTTATAAACGATAGCACAGTGACGTCAAATATCTGCCTTGCACCTACTTCACAATATACAAAATGTATGCATTCTTACAAGCTACCAACACTATAGTACAATGTAGCGCTATGAATATGACGCTGAATAATATAAAAGATCTTTAAAGTAACTTGAAGCAAGTAATATGAAAATCATTCACGTTTTTTGCTAGATGTAATTCTTACCAGTGTGGACAGTGTTGGTAGGCGTGTGTGGTGGAGATGGTGGTCCTACAAAGTCTTGCAGCCATTTCTGTAAGTCAGGATGCCGGCAGAGGAACGGAGCAGTCACGCTGAGCAACTCCGACGAAGATATTATCTCGTTGGTAAAGAGCAGCAGGCACCTATAATGGAATATTTTCATTAACTTTGGAAGTTTTATATTATGTATAAAATGTTTTGTTATGTACCAAATACTACAATTTAATTTGATGCACAGAGATATTACTAATAAATGGCAATACTTATAACCTGGATATGATGAGCATTGATGTAAAATAAAAAAAATATCGCACCAAAATCAGTCCATTTATCTAACTAACCTGAGGAAGTTGTCATAGACATGTTGTGAACGCAGTGCCTTCCTGGCGCGGTCGAAGAAACTGTAATCATGATGCGTGGCGAGCTTGGCTGCGTCGGCGAAGGACACGTCGCGCACGGCGGCACCCGTGAGTCCCGAGCACCGCGGCTTTTTGGCGGGCGGCGCTCCCGACACACTCGCTGCGCCCGCGCCGCTCGCTGCGCCCGCCGCGCTTGTCACACCGCTCGCCGACATGCCGGACCCTGCTACGCCCTCTGTCACAAAACAAACACCTCATGAACAACATGCATTAGGATCTGTCTATTCTGTTAATCGCGTTAAAGTATTTTTGGGTCCATGTGGAGCATATAATATAAACTACTATCTATTGTCAATAATCGAAAACTGTATTACGCACAATAATGTTATAAAAACTGACCACAGAGAAATAAGTATCCATAATAAACAGTGCACACAATTTAACTTAGCCAGCCTGAGCAATTGACGGTCTGTCAAATTGATAGAACATAATTGGTTTTGTTTATTTATAAAATGTGGCAAAACAAATTGATCAATATTTACACATTTTATTTGATTTTGTCATATTTACAAATTGTGTTTTATATCTTATCACCACTCGATACATTATGATTGCAAGTATTGATATAAGACATTGTTATTATTACATCAATGCAGATAATTGAAATATTTAAAAATGATTCAATTTGTAAGTTCATTAACCAACTAAGTGAAGCACATGTAAACAAAGCAGTAACTCAACATTTTTTCTTCTGATAAGGCACATTATTATGACTGTCATCGTAATAATATATGAATAATCGAATGGAGGTCAGTTCACTGTATTACGAGAATAAATCACTATACTAATATTTATACGTTTCTTACGCAAGTAATATGCAGAATTATAAAGAGCTGTAACTTACGTGGTCCAGATGATGTAAAACTGGGCGATCTTTTGAGATGGTGATGTTGATTGGTAGGAATCACGCTAGGTGCTGCGTTTGTATGTTTTGGAATCTGTAAACAATAATACATGTTAAAAAATATGTTCAACCATTGTAGAAAGATTGCAATAGGCAAAACTTGTTGATGCTGTAGGGCACATTTATATACCAACACAATACAATACCGACCTGCGCGTGGTGTAGCGCCGCAAGGTGGTGCGGCGGAGAAGGCGGCGGCGCGACCGTCACGCGCTCCAGATCACTGCTTTCCACTCGCTGCTGTTGCTGAAATATCACCATTTTATCATACGAGCTCTGGTAAACATAATATTAAGTTATAGAATAAACTCCAAGAAAATCTATGATCTTTGTTAAGACTTTTTATCTATGAAAACAACTCTTCCTTAGTTAAATCTTTGATAGAACTGATTATCACTATGTATTGATCATGAATATCTGGGCACTTTCATAATAAAAAGATAACCCGTGTTTTATACCTGCAAGGGCGGCGTAGGCGGCCTGTCCGGCGGCTTAGTTACAGCTTTAGCATCAGGCAGGAATTGACCAAACTCTGCAAGTAAGTCTTCCTGGTTTTCAAATAGCTTAGCCACCTGTAAACAAAATCACGATTATAAATTTGGTAAGGAATAAAACAAAATACTAATGTACATCACAAACGGAAATATAAAATGAACAACATAAAACCATATTTCTTTACTGGTTTAAACCTAAATTAAAATTTTCCATTTCTTTTATAAGACATGGCAATAGCAAGAAAAAAAATTTAGCCAGTGACCATAAGTGACACACTATACAAAACACTATGACTGAAAATGCACATGGTAGCATGAGACACTTTGTGTATTGACACACTATACATTATGACTGAAACTGTACATGATAATAGCACGAGACAATTTGTGTATTACTGACTTGTGCATTTTTTCTTGTGCTTGGACATAAAGACTGAAAGATAACTCACCTGCGAGTAAACCTCCTGCTCGGTTTGCTGCTTCGCCTGTGGCTCTTTCAGATCTCGATGACCGCGTTGATACGCATGCAGGATCTCCAGAAATCGCTTGTACTTATCCGGCTGTCGGGAGAACCGCGACTGTGTACGAAACAAGACAACGTTTTAATACTTCCAACTTCACCTGAAGAAACATAAATAAATGATAAGAGTAGTTAACAGCTAGATCGTTGAAACATGTTTTTAGTCGTGAAGATGTAAGTATATGTAGTATGGGATAAGCAGCACCATGATTAGCAACAATCTGGGTCGACTTGGTATTTGAAAACAGTCAATAATTTACATCATTTCCTACATTGGCATTAAATATCTTACTAATTAATAAATTATGGAAATATGAATAACATAACTCACCTTGATTTTGTTGACGTACTCTATTGCATGGTTGAATTCGACGGGCTGGCCGGGCGGCGCGGGCGCGCTGGAGCTCACGCCCGCCGCTCCACCTGACAATACAACTCATGTTCACTGGGTATTCATTCACTAAATGCCACTGTATATCGCGTGTTCAAAGGGATCAGAACTCTAATAGAGCAGCCGCTTGTTATTCTCATGTGGCATCAATCGGTAATTAATTTCATCATTTAAGTTCAACATTTGTACCAGTAATTGCTACAAAAAGAGAAAAAATATATATCGTACATGTCTTACTTTAAAAAAATTGCAATTTTCTTTTATCTGGATGATATCACTGAAGTACTAAAATCTGAAAAGCTTAATAAAGGATATTTACCTGGTGCATGGTGCACGGCAGCCTCAATCTGTTGGTGCGCGTGTGAGATGTGGTGCAGCGTGTTGGAGGGGCCGGTGGGGCCGGCAGGCTCCAGGCGGACCGGGAGCTGGCGCGGGTGGCGGAGCCGCGTTTACCCCAACGCCGCCGCCCGGTGCAGACACTGACAAGTTGTGCACGATCGCGTTGCTCACCGACCTGAACAACAACGCTTTCTTACTAACTATTACAACAAACATATCATTCCAGCATGTTACTAAGTAATAGACTGGAAAATCTCAAGGTACTGAGAATGACTATAAGTTTTTAATAACTTTTATAGGTAGGGCGTCAATTATTGAATGTAGGGAATTAGCTACACAAAACTGAATACTGGGGTTTCTATCGATAAAATGAAATAGTTTAAAAAAATAACCAATGATACTTACTGCGGCACAGGTAGTATATGGACCAGCTGTGGCTGCTGCGGCGCGTGGTGCAACGTACTGAGCAGCACGCCGCCGCCCAGCCCCGTCGGTGACGGCATAGACACAGACACCTGATAAAAACATATTTTCATATACAATTGTGAGCTGTGATCACCAATGTCTTGCTTTATAGTAAGGACCACATGTCTATCTATGAAGTTAAAATATAAAAAAAATAGTATGCTTATGGAGCAAACTCAGAATTAGATATTGAACCTATAATATCCCTACTCAGTATTTACAATGGCTTTAATTGTCCTTAAAACTTTTACAAAACATTTCATTCACATTGAATCACTGCTTGGCGGGAAAAATAGACTATGATATGAGAATTTTTTAATAGTCTACTTTCCTAAATCGGGCCCCAACGTTTTCAGCAAATGCAGTGCAGGATTTTGCGCCATTTCTACGTAGAATTACCAATCAATAATGATAGGTTCATGTTTACTGAATTGACTATATTTCTTACAGCCTTACGGCCTTCTCGGATGGTTACCTATATGTAACCCAAGATGCCGTGAATAAATGGCACCTACTTATTAACAACTATGACATTACACTATGCGTCAGGTTCATTAACACACAATGAGCCGTTGTAATAGTTCGCGATCGGAAAGCGAAGACTTACAGACAATACGAGTTATAACAAGGTCCATTTATAGCAGAGCTGGTTTGATTCGATAAAAAACGGTGATAAAAACTTTATAAATAACAATCATTTGAGTATTCATTATTGTTTAAGATTAATAAAACTCGATATTACCAATCCTAAACCTAACCAGCAATGACGAGACCTCATATTTATCAAAAGAACATAGAATTTTTTTTTGTTTATTAAGTTCATTACTTTGTGAAAACCGGTTGTATGCATTATTTAACATTCAACCAGTTCTATTGTTTGAATTTAAATACTACCACAATATCAAGATTGTCACTTTGATCTCCGTGCATAGCAAGATAAATAACATTAAAAGATAATCTGATCTTTTCTTTATTTTGGCAAATATTTAAACCTTCTTATATTACTCACCTGTCCATTACTCTGAACTTCGATCTTATACCCAGGTGGGAGGAATGTGTTGAAGCCGACGATCAGCTCCGGGTGGCCTTTGAATAGGTTCGACACCCGAGTGATGACCCCAGGGGTGTCGATTCTGAAATACAACGTGAAAGTTAGACATCCATCGATAATTCATAGTCAAGTAAATGCAATGTGTTGAATACTCAGAATATTTTTTACAGCCTTGGGTTACTTTCATCTGATAATAAACCATCAAACGGTAATTGATATCATCATTATAACAGCTAAAACGCAGTTGTGCTATGCATAGTAATTTTCTTCCTTCTTGGACAAACGGACGGATGTACTTTATCGTTTTCCTAATAGCGGAAGAAAACAACAACTACACTTTAAACATATCTATCTAAACTCACGTCTGGCTCTTAAACTCCTTCATGATGTCGAGGAAATCGTTGTACACCTGTGGCTGCGTGTTAAACTTGTACTTGACCTGGTCCAAGTACGACAGCGCATCTTCTACCTTCAGTCGCTGGAACTGCGCCTGCGGGCCGGGAGATTGTCGCCCTCCTCCGCCCGGCACTACACCTGGTTGTTGCTGTACACAAATTGGATCTTAATACATAAACTGTTTCCAACATTAACGTGATAATTTAATTGCTCATTGCTAAGGTGGAAATAATCTCGATAAGCAGTCAATTATTGAATGTTTCAGACATTATATTCATCAACTCGTCCATTTCAAAGAGGTCGAGGCAATACCCACGATTTTAATCATATTGTTGACGTGATAGGCGTTCTTAATTGAATCGTTAGACTCCCTTTAGCTTGGTTTTAACGTGTAATATGTTGTACCTTAATCCTGGGCGGTACTTGCGGCGGCGGCGGCTGCTTGGTGGGCGCGTACTGCACGGGCTGCGGCTTCATGTAGTTGATGACGGGCGGCGGCACGCCCGGGCGAGCGGCGCCGCGACCGAACCCTCCGCCCACCGACAGCATCGCGCCCGTCCCTGATAATGCAAGTCATTTATTGCACGATCTCGTTGCTTCGATTGTCTACGAATATTATTTGTGTGCAATGCTTAACGAACAAACTGCTGAATGTTTCGCAACTTTTATGTTTGTTGAACATGACCAGTGTAATACTGGTAATCTATATTAGTAATATTATAATTGCGAAGTTTGTGAAAACCCTTGAAACCCAGAAATTTGCTTCCGTAGAAAAAGCATTTTTTTTTTAAGTAGTTTGAGCTGTGAATCGCTTGTGACTTAATTCGGCTATAATTGTATGTTGCTTTCTAACCCAGAAAAGTGCTCAACAGGAGCGTTATCCCGGAAAAGATCTTTTCCCAGAGCGAAACCACGATAAATGTTTAGTACATTAATAAGTTAAATGAGAAAAATAGACGTTGCACTGTTGAATGAGGAAAACAAACGTCACGTGAATGTACGTAGATTTAAAGTATAGTGACGTTTTTAAGTATTCTTTATATTATTGTTTAACGAAAATTATGACGCATATCTTTGATTTTCGATTCACCTACATAGTTTATCAAATATTAAAATGTTTATTATTACTAATTAGTTAAAACTATATTTTTTTTGTTTCATCATATAAAGAACCGTATTTTATTACCGTACCGAGCGCTTCTCATCATACAAAGCAATGAAAAAAAAAATGTTAATAAACAGGCACTAAGGACTGGGGATCGTTGAAGTCTCCGAAATGGAGCAAATGTAATCACCTACTAATCTAGCAAAGTAATGTTTATCATTTATCATGTATAAGTTTTCACTGTTCTAGCAGTCACGGACGCGTTGTTAATAATATCATGTAACTAAAAATGCGTGCATAAAAATAATAGACATATAAACGTCCATTGCTAAGCAATTTTTCCGCTTTGTCAAATACAAAGAAGCGGAACACAAAAGGTTTGTTATTGCGCAAATTTTTATACTCGTGTTAACTTATTTTTGCTTAGCATGTGTAATATTATTCTGAACATACGAAGGAAACTTTACGCTTAAACGTGCAAAAAAAAATTACCGATGTAAAATAACTTCTTTTATTTATTACACTATATAAACAAAAAGTGTAAAGGAGAACTTAACGCTGAAGGCATTTTCTACCAGTAAACCCTACGGTGGTGCTGAGACTAAATTACGGCATCTCCGTTCTTACACAACGGGAGAATGTAGTGGACAAAACATTAACTAACATAATAAAGTCTAATTTACTTAATTTATAAATGTAAAACCTACATGATTAAGTTAACACACCGTTACACTGATATAATAAAGATAACATATTGTACGTAACATACCAATTATAAACATCATTATATTAATAACTTAACTATTGAGGAAATTCTGCCACACTATCAAGAAGTAGCTAACGAAGCTTCGTTTTAAAACAAAGCCTCTAATAAATTTTTTGATAATATTGAAGAAAGCCACTCCGGTCCCTCAGTTTTTAAATCAAGAACATATTACACAAACGTTCAAATAATATAGAAAGAAATAAAATTATTATCACCAAGATTAAAAAAGAGTTCTTTCATCCAATAAACAATTGACATTCATCGAAATAACTAATCGACCGTCAACAATGTTTTTCTTAAAACGTGTAACGATGCAAGCTGCAAATGATAAGCCGAAAGTTTACCAACTTAAATTTAAAATTAATTGACCATAAAAACATATTATTATTGAAAAAAGGGTTACTTAATTTTAAAAGGAAGAGATTTGAAACTCATAACGCTACATTCATACGAAAAAACTATCGAAGGATAGCCATTAGTTTTCGTTTACGAAAAGATAACTTCAAGTCTACGTTACGTAATATTATGGTAGCTTGTTTGTACATATTCGTCACTCACCTAGGATTTGCGGTTGTGCTGTCTGCGGCATCGAGTGCATTGTGCTTGTGCCTGGCTGTTGTATCTGCAACAAACAAAACAATTTTTTAATAACATTACTGTAGAGAGTTTTCACTTGGTAATCGTAACTCGATTTGTTTTGAAATACCGTTGCAAGTTAATATTCCATAGCTAAGCTATTTTGATAAGACAGTCTGTCTATTGTATGCACTAAGTGTTAAAGCTTCAGTCTTCGGAAGAATGCGTATAATATAACATTTCTGCAAATAACAATGAACATGCGTTTTCGCATTGTGAAAATTATCAGTTATACATTGGTGTCGCATTACCATCAAAATATTCTTTGTTAAAATTCTATGAGCATAAGATAAGAGATTTCAAAATTTTAGCAACAAAACCTAACCTAATATAACGCACCTGATTCAATATGATAATGTTATGTACGTAATGGGCAAAAACAAACAATGAGGCTCTGAATTGATTTATAAAATTACCCGATGTATGAAAATGCGCCGTCCGATTATATTGTAAACAAAATGCGCAGTGACCAGACACTGACAGTATGATAACGTCACAGATTGTCGTAAAACCACAACTTTACTATAAAAATCCTTCAAACAGATTAGGCTAAAGATTTCCAAAAACCGACCGATTACTTATACTAGCTAAAGCAAACGTGGCACTCCGATTGAGGCTAGGATCTTCGAAGCTTAGTTACAACGTCAGGCTGGTCTCGTCCCTCTGACTTTGTATATTTTGCATCAGTTTAATATATTTCTTTTACAGATATATGTACTTTATTGATCTACAATGTACCGCTATTACATACATGTAGAAAGTACTCATTGGTGGCCGGTACAGCCTGACATTTTTAGCTACTGTTTTGCGTACCTCTACTACTAAAAACAGCTACTATGTGTTGCTACAAAATTAATATGTTGTGTAAATTAAATTATATTATATGTATTTACAGCTTATTTAATACTAAAACGCAAAAAAAAACAGGCCTCGGGCTATGCTACTTTTCGTTATATCACATAAAAATAGTGAGATCGTTTTGTAAAAAAGTAACAATAAAATATTCTTCTAAATGGCACCACACCTATATTCCGACTTATATTAATATTTTTTTAAGTAATCGTTAATATAATATAAATAAAACATAAAAACGATGCAAATTTTCAATTTCTAAAATTATTTATGATCGACAGTAGTTATAAGAATCGTATTTAATGCGGTAAAATAAACAAAAATCATTATTAAACTAAACATAATATATTTTGTTCAAATCAAAATAATGATAATTTCATTGTTTAAAATTGAATCAAAATTAAGCTGTTTTGGTAATACCTATTAAGCCCGAAACATAATCTTGTGAAAAATAAACGCGCGGGAAACGCGAACTATTTTCGCAGAGCATGGTCCGAGTAAAAATAACATTACTGATTCACCGTAGCACCCGCGCATTGTATATTCAGTTTGTTTATTGGCAAACATTTAGATTTGAAAACATGTAGATGTCGTGACACTTCACGCGGATCGAATAGATCAAAGGGTTAGTCCTCATATACAAAGTGGTAAATAAATAATGCCTAGTACTGCTAAGTTCTTATTGTGTTATCAAATAAATCGACCAGAAAATAATACAACCGATATGTAATTTTTACTACAACAACAATTATATCATTAGCAGAAGCAATGTTTTTCCCGAAAGATATGATTCCATGAACTCTGTGGGGTTTAACGACCGGCTTTCGTTTCCTTGATATAAACCCGATGGTGGGAGGCGATTCGTATTCAATACTAGGTCACTGACACGTACTATGTAGCTCGGACTCAAAATCAATAACAGTTTACCACGTTTACATATTGGGCGCATCAGTCGCGGTGCACGCGCGCGCACCTTCACTCGGCACTCGCTCCAAAACTTACAGACGCTTGCATGCATGATAGAAATAAACAATCGACAAACGAAATTACATATTTATTATCCATATACCCGTTTATTATGAATTTTCCAATAAAATCATTATTATTTAACAGCGTACAGGGCTTGATTCAGTTACTACTGTCACAAAAAACTGGATTGACAACTTCGCCGTACCTTTACATGCAGTGATTAGTCAGCCAATCGTTATACTCATATCGTATCGTATCGTACATAAACATTGGCAAAGCATCTTCAGTTTCTATATGCTATAATTGAAAGTAATCACTGATTGTGGCTTACTATCTTGTTAACTTGCTGGTTTGGTTGGCGCCTTTGTAACACATAAAACAGCAATCCCAAAATTTTATAACTTTTCTCTACAAGTAGTTTGATGCTATTCTAATGCGGTGCATATTAAATACGATATTAGACCTTATCTTTTCCTTTCACGCTTCTTAAATGTTGGTTTTAAAGAAACGTCACACGAAAAGTAAACTCAAATTTTCTTTATTTTGTAAGCTACGTCGTGAAAGAAATGAGTAGCCAATTAAGAAATATTTTATGCTTATCACGTATTTAAGTGGGATGCAAATATTTTTAAATATTATATCCGACTACAGAGAGACATCAGTTTGCAGGTACGTGTTTAAGAGGTGGAATAGCAATCGAAGAAAGAGTAACAAACAATTGGAGACGCTAGCCGATAATAATTTGATAGACTCCTTGATGTATTGCATTTAATGTATGTAGTAAAATTATACAATTACATTTTATTGATGGTTGATTTCTTATAATGTAATATTAAAGTTAAATTGATATAGTTTATGTAAATTAGAACCTTTCCTGATACTACATTGAAGTGTAAATATTTACCGTTTTAAAAGGAAGTTTGCATTGAAGGGAGGTAAGAAACTTTTGTATTATTCTAGTCGTTGCGTATTATTACAAGATTGGGAAAGCGTTGTTCTAAAAACAAAACCAAGTTTATCTTCAACAACCACATAAATATTGTTTACATTTCAAGAACAGGAAAATGTTGATTAAGACCTAATCTTTCAAATGGGTTTAATATAATAGAAATTAAAATAAATATGAAATATAAGATGGATGAAACATAACAAACTGACACCTCTATCCTCCGAGAACAGAGAGAGAATCATCTAAGTATACATAACTTTTTATTAAATATTTTCATATTTATAGTACCCACAATTTGAGATTAATGCAGAATCTAATATCGATCAAATTCAGGTTGAAATGGTATTACAAAGCATCTAAAGTTATCCGTAGAGTTAAAACGAGACCTGTTTTGATTTCTTTACGAATTTAGAGCGCCGTCTATGGAATTTCATCTAGTGTTTTCCCCTATGACTAATATTTCCTGAAGAATGATACACCTAAATATAAAATTATGATTTGTAAGAATTTCAACAAATTATATCAACATTTATAAATGTATTAACATTTTCGGCACGCCACAAAACATGTTGTTTCTGTGACGCTTCCAATGTTAACTTTAATCTCCCCCTTGTACGCAGTTTGCAAATCTATCGAGATAGGCAACGGGAAGAGGGGGGCTGTCATGTAGAAATATATAATCCCTATCACAGATACTTTTAAGCTTTATTAGTCAATGACAAAATTTTAATGCAGGCCCGTTTAACTTCAAAGTCTTATTCAGATACTAAGCAACATGAGCATTAAAAAGATTGTCGAGAGTGTACGAGTATTAAAAAATATAAACAATAAACCTGCGTTTGAGAAAAACAAATAAAAAAGGACCGATACTTGTAATATGCATTTTTGATTAGATAAATAACTTGTTGCTGTATGCAGTAAGAAGCAGTATAAAACATATTTTTTAGAAAATAAAATACTTAACTTATATCAATTCGAAAGATATGTCAACAAACCAATGTATTTGGAGAGTCTCCGAAGAAAAAGAAGCCGCTAAGATTTCAGATCAGATTTTTATGTCATTTGTCAGTTTATCCAATTAGTCAAAGGCTCCTCTGCCTTCTCACATTACACATATTGATGTGCAGATTGTACACCTATTGAAAATGTTGCTTCGTTGGTTTCTGACGCGTAATGCGTTCATGCGAGGATCTATCAATTTTACCGTGTTGAATGGCGCCGTCACCCAACCGTTTACTGGCTTCGATTGTTACATGTAATATTACAGGATTGAGTTATATGGAATGGGAGATTATGTTACGGTCTGTTACGTGCCACTTTTGGGTATAAAATAATTGACTAAATATCGATTCCTCTGCACAGTTTTTTCTGTCTTTACTGTGTACGATCCAATCAATCTTTGTAAAAATGGACCAGTGTACTTCAATACTATTGGCTCCATAAAAATTGTATTAGTTTTTACTGCAAACCTGTCTTACGTTAACCCTCATCCGTTACAGTCGTTACTAATCAGTCATAAGATTGGACAAAGAGTAGAACCAAATACATTAGCATTTTGTGATTTTTGATCAATGAAACACTACATTATACTTGAAATATTGGATTGCCGAAAGCGAAACACGAATGCACGATGATTTCATATGTTTTCAAGTGACGCAGTTTACATCGAATTTTTTTAGTGCTGTGCTCGTTGTATGTAATTCCATAAGAAAATCTTATACCTTAAGGATCTGACAGAGACAGAGCCTTTATGCCATTTGTATAAATTCGCAACAAATTTTTTGAATCTCTATTGCATATTGTAGATACTAGATACAGTAAGTGCACCGTTTCCTAGATGTTAACGCTATGGCAACGAACCTAGTTTTATTATATAACTAGCTGTTTCTCGCGGCTCCACTTAAAATTGGTAAAAATTATTATGAGACTTTTATTTATCATACATCCGGCGCTTTGATTGCAAACTGCCAAAGTCAAGCGTATTCTACTTTCAGAGTATCAAGAATTGTGATACGGTATTGAAATCCTGGTTCACTAAAATATATTTTATATTTGACATTATAATAAAAAAGCTGAGGATATTGACCACAGTCTCGATGTTACAAAACTCGTACACAGGCAGACATTTTTCCGTCTTTAAAGAGTGACAATAAAAATTATTTCCATATTTCACAGGGTAAATTAATTTTGTAAAAGAAATCAGATTCCGTTGTTTTCATACTTTTTAATTTCGCCCTACGCTCGACAAGCAGCGCGGTACTGCCGTTGTATTCGAAAATACCACCAAGAAATGCGTCACCCAGTGTGACTCAAATACACGAAGAGGAGGCAGTCAGCCACTGTCACCCTGACTCGCGGTTCGTCGTCTCCTAACGTCGAATATACTTGGCAGACTGGCTACACTGATTGTGATGATATTCTGATGTTTTTTGACTATGCCCAACTTACCATCAGGTTTGCTGTAGTTGTTTGGTCGAACCACTACAAAAAGAAAAAAAACAAAATATTCGTCATAATATTTCCACAGCACAATAATTGTGTATTTAAACACTTTAAAATTAATATATTAAAGCATTAATTTACAGAAAGCTTGGTAAATACGCGCCAATTATTATAAGCCTTTTCCAAATGTGAGAGGTTTCGTGTCATCATTGTAACTAAAGGTAAAAGCTGAAGGTCCAATTAATTAAATAGTATTAAGCCGCGTAATAACATTGGCTAAGACGCGGACAGTGTGCTGCTCTCCTATTATATACATAGCAGGAATAAGTTATCAAGTTTTCTATCTATCTTTTAAGCAAACTTACATACCTATCTTATTAAACATTGTACTGGTCCAAGTCAACGTTTATGCAACCCAAAAATATCTATTTCGTAGCCGTATGACTAATTTTAATGAATGCAGGTTTTATCAATGGCCGTGAAGAAAAAAAAACAATTTAGAGTGTTCACAGATTTGGAACGTTCCGATAAATTTTCTTTATTTCAATACACCAAATATAAAGCTGCACGTAGGCGGTGAAGGCCGCAAACCCCAAATAGGTAGGTGGAAATGGAAACAAATTGATAGGTTTACTATTGACCGCATTTTTGCGAACAAATCAGAGTAATGCAATCATTTTAACCTTTCCAAAGTGCTTTTAGATGTATTTTATGTAATTTAATTAAGCAATTATAGCGTGATTTTAAAATCAATGAATGGCTGAAATATTCCGAATACCAAGCGTGTTTCGAGATTCGGGTGACACATCCATAAAATTGGCCACTATACTTATTTTTAGTCAATAAAATATGTGTATCTTTCCGACTTGTGTCAATAGATACTCAACATCGGTCATAATATAACATCACACAATCTTAATCTTTATATCACAAAAGCAAATAGTCATGATGTCTAATACGAAGGTGATAAAAAATATATCCCTGTCGTGACTGCCACCAGGTAGACAATAAACTAATGAATCGATCTGGTCTCTCACCTGAGCAGGCTGTTGCGGCGTCATGGGCGCGGGCTCGTCCGGCCCGAGCCGCGGGACTCCCGTGCGCTTCATCATTCTGGCACGCGCGCTGAGCCCATCACACGATCACCTGGAAACCGCATCAAAATCATTAGCATACTGTTACTTGTTCAACCATTTCGTTTTTTTTTTTTGTAGCAGATGGGCACATGCAATGCATCGATATTTAGACGTTGACTACTCATACATGGCATTTGCAAAACTAATTAATTAATTAATTAGGTTAAAAAAATTTTTTTTTTTTAACCTATAAATTACAGAAATAGCCTCTGACCACTCGGACTAACTTTTTCAATGCTTGGTTAAATCCTTAAGATATCCATTGCTAATAAAAATGGAAATCAAGGGTTGTATTAGCATTCTCGGCACGCCACAGCACATCATGTCACTGTGACGCTTCCAATGCTAACTTTATTTACCCCCGTGTACGCAGTTTACGCATCTAGTAAGATACGCAACGGGATTTGGGGGATGGCTTTGTTGTTGCTGCTGCTGATGCTTTACAGTAAACAAGATATTTGCGAATAAAATCACTTTCCTATTTAGCTCTATTAATAATATTTAGAAAGGATTTTTTTAGGTTTTTCCTTACCAAGGCCATGATTGACAACTTTTAAGATGACTCACCAGAGAAATGTAAATGCCTAACTATAAATCTGTACTATTTTGAAAAACTTGTATTTTATTTGCCTGTTAGGTAAAACCAATACTAAGTAAAACTACTTTTCTTGTATTACATGATGTAAGATAGGGATATCTAGAATAGGTAATAATATGAACAAATACAGCTAAATGAGTAAACTGTGTCCATATTCACGTCTCGCAATCTGTAAATTTACTATTATTGAATTATTCATAATGAATTCAAAATGAGTATTTGAAATTTTGCCAGAGGTAACGTATGTTTTAACTAATGAGACTATAGGGATCACGTTATTCAGACTTTTAGGGACATGGCCTATGACACGACCTGTATGCTAACTAAAATATTGTTTAATGATCCATCTCTTATTAGAATTTAGAGTCTAATTGATTTATTTCTAACCAATGAACTATGTACCTTAGCAACATTTTGTCTAAAACTTTCGATTATTTATATTACTCAAGTATGTAGACCAATGCAACATAAGTAAGCATGGCTAATTATTATAACCTATTTCAATTAGCAAATGACAGGAACAAATGCAACGTATTACACATTTCGCTTTCTTAGTTCCTCTGTACACTTCTATTAAACATTAATTTGTAGAGTCGGCTACATTTAAAAAAAGGGAATGGAGATTTTTATCTGAATCATCTCAATGTTAACCTGCATTGGTGCAGCGTGGGGCTAAACCACGCCCCGCGGCCGTTTTATTATTTAAGGTTAACGCATTTCAAATATTTATCATTACTAATAACCTATATGGAATACGCATTGTATAAAATTTAGAAATACGAAAATTCATGTCACAAAGCATTAATAAGGAAGAATGGTTTTAGTTTGCCAAATTTGTGTAATTTACTATAACGCCGTTCGAAAATGAACACTAACATATGCCTATTTATGTACCTTAATATTTCTTCAATTAAAAAACCAACACTGGTAGTCAAATTTTTTGTTACGCACTTGTGCTGCTTTTGGCGCCATTATTACACATTTTAACGACTTCGACGAGTACCTACCACAAAGCACGCATGTAATGACGTCACATCCTGCCGTCAAGTCACGTTTTGTTCCTACACCGCACATGCATGCTTCGATTTGAACATAATATAATAATTTCGTTATAACGTTTTGCTTTACTAATTAACCGACTCCATTATGTAGTTAAATCTTTTAGAAATAGCAATATTGTGACATATTGTAGCATTGACCGAAGCAACGTCGGAACTCAGTTACGCAACTAAAGAGACTATAATCACGGTACATGTGAACAAACGGAATATCTCTCGCGCACGGGTCTTGTCTTGTTCAGAAACCGGTCCGACGATGGCGATGACACAAACTTCTACTTATTTATAGCATTATTAAACGTACACAAATCGATAACAGCTAAAGTGCACACCAAGCCGACGCGAATCTATTCGTGAGCCTTGAGATTTCCTGCGTTAGCAACTTTATTCGTAACGTAAGCTATCAATGGCGGGTTTTCCTCTTCTGAATGCTTATCAAGTTTTGTAATATGGTATTTTATGATTGCACTATAGTCACTTACTAAAATGTTATTATTATTTCCACAATGAATCATAGCGAGCGGATCTACTTTGAATAAAAAACGTAAAACGTTAAAGGACAATAATCTTTCGGTGTGAAGCAGTAGAGACTGGTTCGCAGTGCCGCGAGGGAAATGAGGACAGCGCGGCGGTATTCGTCACCGACGTAGAAAATGGCGACTAAATACCAACAATTACAGCGCGGACCAACAATCAATGTTATTCGAAGGAGAATAATATCAACCTACTTTGCGTTAGCGCGAGATGCGATCACCATTTATCTGTGCAACGGAGATAACGATTGGCCTCGGTCGGCGCCTAACCACCTATCATCTCGACACGTACCTTCATAGATCTCCCACAGGACGGCAGCAATTCTTCAGTCTGGCACACGGTAAAAATTAATACAATACAAGAAACTGTTGTTACACAAGGAACAGAGATAATGCAGCGTCTCGTCGAGCTCCGCGCGAGCACATTCGTGCGCCCCCAAATAGCGCAACGGCGCAACTTTTTCGAGTGCGGCATCAACACGGTCAGGTGGGCGAGGTTGCGACACCGCCATCGCGCTGTCCCTTTCACGTGATCGTTTGTCTCTGTCGCACACGCGGCGCAACTCTACTAGGCGCAGCCGGGGTGGGGCGAGGCGAGCGGAGCCCTCCTCGAACGAACGTCGCGCACCGAGCTGCGCGGCCGACTGACTGTTTCCAGAGCCTCGACCGATCGAGTAATCGAGCTCGCGACCCACGATGGAGCGGCAACGTCGCATACGAAATAGCCGAGCGAAACGGCCGTGCGCCGATACGAAATGCCACGAACCACAGCAGGCCCGAGTTGTGGACCAAAACAAATTTCCTTTCTCTAAAATTATACAACAGTCGCTATTGAGAGCACAAACAGGCGCTTCGTGTTTCCCGCCATTTGTGCGTGAACGTAAACATGATAAATATTATAACCTCAAAATTAAAGGTGCCTTGAATAAATAAATTTCAATAACGTGTAATTTTTGTATTTTTATATATTACTTGAACACATAGATAAGCAGTCGTTGCTTTGGAACCCATTCCTCTTCTTCCACATCTACATATGCCAATTAAATTGGTACCTATCCATAAATTACAACTAGAGTAGTCAGGCGACCGGATGAAGCGGACATTGTTAGGCCTTGAAACGCATGTTCGGGAAAATTACCACGGTTATGTATAATATACCAGCTCGCTGGATCCAAATAACGGCAGGTGGTGCAATTTTTTACTTTATCAATAACGAGTAAGCAGTCCATCCGATGGTAAATGACTACTGTGGCCCATGGACTTTTACTAATGCCCGAGACACAGACAAGGCGCTGTCTGTTAATAAATGAATATTCTTTTTAGTCCTTGAACAAAAAATGGACATAGCGTTTGGGAAGCACCAAATCAGTGAGCAAGTTCATTTTATAATTTCTACGTACGAGGTAGCTAGAGTTGAAAAAACACTGCGCTTCTTCGGACTGTTGATATATGAATGGTTCGTAATAATACAGTTCCTCGGAGCATTCTTAGTCAAAGGCGGAGAGAGACCAAAGGACTTTTCAGACCTAGGTCCCCCACTTTTTGAATCCAAGCCAAGCCATAACTGGCGAACGGCTCCTTATTAGCAGCGGCTGCAGAAACTTAGATCTCCATTGGATTGAATTGAACTTAGTTCGTTTGCACCATTTGTAAACCTGCCCAAATAACTGTAGACAAGAACACAAGAATGTTCTACAAGATTTAGTCTTACAAATTTTGCTATCCGCATTGGTTTATTTGGGTGCATCGCGGTCCGATTGCTTTTGGCGTTAGTGTTGGCTGATAACCTGTAATTCGCTGCCCGGTTTAAACTCTAATAAATGGCAAGTATCAAGTGAAAGTCAGTCCGGATAGGTAATCACAACTTCGTACATTTCTATCGCCAAGGAACAGTGCATGCACTCCTCTATGAATTGTGTTTCGGTATCTTTTTTAACAAGATATTTGAACCAGTGTAATAAATAGACAATAAGAGACAGCACTGACACTGTAGTGCATTTTGTTGTTTAAGGTCCCGAGTGGTTTACAAATATTTTATGATCAGATGTGATGCTTTCGACAGGTCCGTCTGGAAATCTTTAGGGGAGGCCTATGTTCAGCAGTGGACTTTATGTGACTGTTGATAATGATGATGATAGATGTGATACAAGGTAATGTTAGAATGAATTATACCCATCTTTACACTTTATACAAGAGAAGCTGATGTGATTGTACACTTAAAGAAAACTATTAATAAAAAAAAGGTAAACTCAAGAGAGAACACAAATCAGCATTTTTTTATTTTTTGTTTGTTAATATTTCCAAAACCGTAGTTTTCGCAGATGAACAAAGAATAATTGTAAGCAAATTATATGGTTTGTTTCAATTGAATCTAATATCGAATATTATATAACATAAATGCAAATTAATTTAATATTTGGTCCCAATGTATCTACGCCAACGGACTTCTACAGGGGGAGCCGTGGGTACAAATTTAGTCTAAAATATTATGCACCAATTTTCATATAAAACTAACTCAATAAGGGGGCGCTTAAAATTATTATGTTGGTTCGGTGAATTTCTTTCGGACGGATTATAAAGTTAAAACAAAAATAATACGTAGGAGGTAATGAAAATACACAACTATTTTAGTTACACTTTTTTATTTATATTAATATTGTTTTAAACTGTGATCATATATTACTTTGCCTAAAAAAATATCTAAAAAGCAACTAGATGATTAAATACTAAAAAAATCTAATTTGTACTAAGAACGCAATAAGTAAGTTATTTTTAAAAGATCGTCCATGCAAAAATATTTAACTAAGCAACTGTTATAAAACTTAACATGATATCAACATACATATAAAACCAACGGATCTATATAAATAAGAGTCAAGGCTATTTCTATGATAATACTACTTTACTATTATACCTACTACTTCGTAGCAAGTTGTTAAGAGGAAATATTTTTTTTCTAATAAAGCTACAAAACAGGCAGTAGAAATTGGGTATTTTTGAAGCTATTTACTTTATTTTTTTGGCTTTGAGATACAACATATTACGGAAATGTCGATTTAAAACTTTGGAAGCAACAAATAATTAATACAATAGACAAAACAAAGACAACGATCTGTAAAAAGTCAATGAATGTGACACAAACAATGGACATCTCGACATAGCCTATAGTGTAAGGGCATAAAAAGCAGCAATATTACAGCTAACAAAACCCTTATATATGCCTAGTAACGATAGCAGATAAGGCGAATTGATTTAGATATTCGCCGAAAAAATGTTTCAATCATCCATCCATTCACAATTATGAAATAAGATTAACGAGGTATTAACCTAGTCATCAAAGAATCAAAAATAAAACATTATCTAAAAATCTAGAAATTTTTGAACATACTATGAAAAATTCAACTGCTGATTCAAGTAAGAGTTGTGCAAATAACAACTGGTATAGGACTTAGTACAGTTTTAAAGTGTATTATAATATACGACATAATTGTCGATTCATTTAGGTCGACAAAAATGGTAAAAAAAAAGGAGCTAAAAGTTAGGAACATAATATATATTATTATGTAACGTGTTAGTGTTCAGAATCAGGCATAGAAATAGGAAAATAGAAATTAAAGCCGTCTGAATTATGCCACCCTTCGGATATTAATGTGCCCAGACACCCCTGCTGTCATATACAAATCAAATATTTATTGGGTAATAGTGATGTCTGTGATACAGTTCGAAGTCGAAGTAATTGCCACACATTGCATAATTTAGTTCCTGAATTTATATTTTTAGCTAGTATTTTACTTAGGCTCAAAATGCTCCATAGAAGTAATTATAAATAAATAACGGAATAACAGGCTATAATTGATTTATATAAAATTATTTTTTAAATATTGCACATTATAGTTTTTAGAATTGTCAGTGAATAGATTTTGTTGGCCAATGACTTAGTTACGACTTAGGTCTATCATATAAATTTTGTTGAACGCTAATGTTGGCAAAAGCAGTTTTTGTTTGTGGTGTGCTGTAATTTAACTATTTTTATATTTGAAATTGAATTTAGAATGTCTTGACGAGAAATCATAAGACAATAAATACCTTTTTAAGAGTAATACATAACGTAGGTAAGGTGCTACTAGGGCAAGATATTGAGGCAAAATAAGAGTAACTGAAAAAAACTAGCACAGAAACAGCAATAAATATAGGCACTTTTACAATACCAATAATAAATTAGCTAAGTATCATATTATACTATAAGAACTTCAAGGCGATGTTGCCACTTGTTCACGAGAGTACGGTAATATACTTGGCAAATAACGAAAAAGGGAAGAAAAAAGATAAAATAATCATTCTTTAGAGTCCTTATATAGTTAGCTTGATGATTATGAAGCTCACGATGAAAATATTATAAGGCTATAAAAAAAATCTTTCCATTTCTTATGAAAGAATAGTGAAAGACAGAGAATGTCACCATTTCTTGATTAACTGAACGCACTTTTTCTTCCTTAATTATTTGCCTATTATCTACATAATATGTTTCATCATTGCATATTTTCAATGTTTGTGTACAAAACTATTCGTCCTTAAGTTGTACATAATGCAGCTAAGTAAGTTTCTTTGGTTACGCTGTTGTTAAGCCAGTTACTGTTCAAGTCACAGCTCACAACATAACTTTGTTTGTGTATTTCAAGACTCATGTGTGTGTGTGTACGCAAACACGTAAGTACCTATATATAGTTAAATACGAATCGTTAACCTCAATCTATCTTCAATCAGCTTTATTTTGCTACTAAAACAATTATAGATCACGCACATAAAGTAATACAACAAATAAATATGGCCATTGTTGTGAACGTAAAACGTTCAGCCTTGAAATTTCTTATCGTGTACCTACTAAAAGCGACGTTGCAAGTCAACGCGCGTTCTGCGTCTTAATTTTTACTAGCCGCCATCTTGTTTTGCGTCTAACTCATGCAACTGGCCACACAATATTTTGATGTAAGACTTATACATAAATTCAATAATAATACTCCATTGCATTCTTTGTGAAACAATAATTATAAGTATAAGTAATACACCATTCAAGCAGTTTAAATTACGTAACTTATTAATTTAAGACAAGTGGTGGAACTGCTTCCCGATTCCACGTTTTACTTTTACTCACACCAGATAACACCCCGATAGGTATCGGAATATCCATGTGCCGCAGATGCCTAGATCATCAAGATAGTAAGCGCACCCTAACCATACCTATGTACTTATATATAGGGGCATAGTGTCGGCGCAATATGGTTGAAATACGTACACTGAGCGGGACGTCAGCTGGGGCCGGGTGCGGAGCGCACGCCCCGAGGTTCCAGGGTAACACTCGGGCCGACCCACAACCAGATACATCACTAATTCGGACATTTTCAACGCAAATTCCACGGTATCGATCACGCACAGTCGCCATTTTGAACCGACACTGAGCGCGGACGGGCGCGCGACGTTGCCACGTCGCACGTTTCCAATCCACACTTCTATTTCTGGCGCCCCCTCCGCCCCCGCCGCCGCCACCCCACCTCATACCGCCATGACGCCGCAGGTCGGCAAACACGGCTCGGCAAAACATTCATGATACGAATTCAATCATACGACACAGATTATTTTTAATTTAAAAACATACACAGCATCTAATGGGCACGCTGCACTGCATTAGACGAGATATCTTTACTATGTAAGACAATAGCGTGCGAAATAATAATATAATATGTAGTATGGTGGCTGCTAACCGTTTAGTTTTGTACATAAATTGTAATGCCTATGTCGGGCGAGTGCCCGGCTTTCACCGAGGCGCGGCCGCGCAGGACCGAACCGACATGTGCCATTGGCCACCGCAGAGATCGATAGACAAACACCGACGAGGACAGGCGAGATGCATGCTATTTTCGACGTTGCTACATTGAGAATAGGGGTTAAATGGGCTTGGTGTGCAGTATAAACAAACTACAGTGTCGACACACAGACGTACTCCACGTATATACGCACACACACATAAGGACGCCTGTAAAACGACGCGGAGGAGCGACGAAGCGCGGCCCACCTAGCGATGTACATACGTTAGTTGTAGCGCTTTTCTAGAGTCGAAATTCCTCTACAACCGCGCGCTTAGCGCTCCCTACCGAAGGACAAAGGGACGATTTCACACGGAAAACAAAAGAAATTGCCGGTCGACACACAACAAGGGTAATAAACACACTGCATTTATAATTATAACACAAGTTTATCGGTTGCCTACTCGGCGCAATAGAGAGCGTGTGGTCCTCCATAATGCAATTTTGATATTACATCTGCAAAAGACGCGGCTGTATGATAACGACATTTCTTTGTAACGCTATTAGGTGGCATCATGCCTGTGATAGCGGCCAGCTTGTGCCTCGAAACAGGACAGGTGCGAAGAACTCTACAAGGGCGCTGGCTCAATGCATCATAGTTGCATTTGATATTATAGTATACATCTTAAAGGAAGAATGATGTCTATATCACAAAATATATAGATAATAAGGCTACAATGAGAAAAGACGCAATCTGTCAGCGTACACTCACCTGTATTTTTAATCGAGTCGCGCGTATTTCTTAGCAAGATTCACAGGAACGTCACTTCTTGACGTGGCGATGACGATTCTTAAGGTATTTTGTAGATTTTAAACAATTTCATATGCATAAAAAAAATATACATTACGTTGAGCAAACGTCCCACGCGCACAGAGACCGAATGCGAACTGTCGGTCGGAGGCTCGGCCGCGCGGCGGTCGGAAAGAGGTGGGGGGATGGCGGCGCGGCGGGCGGAAAACCGGAGAACGGGCAGTTCGAGGCAATCAGAAAGGGCAAAATTTTATTATTCACAAAACAGCACTGCTCAACAGTTTTCTAATGACGTTGTCTTTATTATTAAAGAATTGATTTATAATACAACCTAAAGAGTTGAAATACGGCATTTGCTGTCATAAGAATTTGTTATGACATCTTCGGATTTTTTTGTTGCAGGTTATAAACCCACACAAACAAAAAGTACCTACCTATACCTACCTACTTTTATTAATTGATATTATGTCCGTGCGATAATTCTATGATCCGTGTCCGTCTGCGGTGTCTACAAAAATCGTACAATATTTAAGTATGGTACAACACAAACTTTATAACTGAGTTAAATAAGTAGAAATCTATATGATTTGTCTTAAAGCAATTTAAATAATAAGTAAGTTATACAATGTGTATATACTGTGTAACGTTCACTGAATTTATTATACTTACTGTGAAAACGAATAAGAAATAATTCATTGTAGAATTTCAGTATAGGGGAAACTAGCGTGATATGATCCTTGTCATTTGGGGAGGCAAATTATTCTGAGTCCTGTTAATTTAAATCGGTATTACCATTAGCTACTTAACGACTTGCTAAGATAACCTAGGTAACGAGAGAAATAAGCCATGTCCATCATGTTTAAGTATATTATCTGTGGCCCTGCCCGCCTAAAAGACTTTTTCAAATATAAGTCCCACTGCATTTTTCAGGTGAAGCCTTTACGTTAATCAACGATTTGATCTGTTTGTCAAATTTAATCCAAATCTATTCAGCCATTACCATTTTCTAACATGGAAAACACTTCGAAAACTTTTGGGTGTAGTTAACTTACTGACATTTATCATGGGTTTAGAATTTAGATAATAAAGTAACGAGAAGGGTAATGTCGTAGTGGGAAGTTCGCCCTAAGTTTCAAGTTTTCAATAATTTTAATGGATGCTCTCTATTTTGGGAGTGACGCCATTCTGGTGGCAAAAAAAAGCATTTTAGATGACCTAATTGAAAAAAAAATAAAGCTATTTCGTGTCGCGTTCCTCGCGAAGTTCAGCCCATATTTTTTTCAACGTTTTTTTTTAATATATTCGCTTCAAATAGAGAACTGCTTTTTCATGTTTTAACGCCATCTATAAACAAAATAAATAAAATTTAAGATGCAGTAATTTACCATAGACATCTCAAAATCTCGATACAAAACACTATGAAGTATGGACCACGGGCTTAGAATAAGAACGTACCGGGCCCAGCACAATGCTTGTTATTGTTTTGAGGGACTGAGGCACCGGGCATATGAAGAATGGAACTAAGGAGAAACATGTTTGTGTATGGAACTGTTCGTCGAAAACGTCAAATTAGAGTGGCGCTACGATAGCAAGCGGAGATATTTAAAAGATAGTGTCCACAAGTCTAGTCTTGCAGCCCAAAGATCTTTTTTTAATCTTTGATTTTAGGGATAATTAGTAGAAATATAGGGTAAAACTAAAATTGTAAATGGGAACACAGTAGGCACTACAACTCAGAACAATGCTAGTTATTGTTCTGAGCACTACAAATTACATAATGTCATTCAAAATGTTTAAACGCCTAGTTTATTTGTCTCTGTTTATAAGCAATCAACCAATGAGAGGAAGGATCGTGTATGTTGACAGAAAAAGATAAACTTTTGAACACGTCAAATCTGTTTTACGGCACTTACGATTGTTTTCTTGAAAAAAACACACAGTTCAATAATTATTTTGTCGGAATTAGCGAAAAAATGAAAGCTACCTTGTATTTCACATTATTTACGATATTTTTTTCTATTGTCTCAGCAAGAATTGATCCAAAAAATTTGAAATGTCTCGGTGTGTATTAGAGCTGCTTTTAAACTTTATATGGATAAAACATTATATTGAAATTATGTAATTATTTCAGTATGCCGTACAACATTTGAGGAGCTGCACCAGGTGATTAAAAAAATTGACAAATGGAAAAAAGTCGATGTAAGTTTTTAAATGTTAATATTTTAACTCTGTTTTCATTTAAGTTATTTCCAAATTAACTTACAATTTGCTTCTAATTTGTACGTCTATACGTGAAATTCTTGTGATCCATAATGGTGATATCCCTTGCTTAGGAAGTCTGAGTGAAAAAATCTAGATATTTTCCTAGCCTTAAGTTATACAGTATCTTCTTTTATAATAGATAGCATGGGGGTCGAGCATACCATCGCATGGTGGGAGATCTTTTGTATGTAGTGTAGCTACACTTTGTGGTAGTGTTTTCAAGTTGTTTGCTGCCTTATTTAAACATGTTAGGTATAGTGTAACAATAAATAGCATAGATTCCTGTTGGCCCATATCAGAATCTCACTAACATCCTCATATCTTCATCTATGTCTATCGTTAGTAAACATGGGTATTCTCTTGAAATCTAAACTGCTATCAAAAGCTTAATTCTACATTCTTTAATAGACCTGGCATATTATATTTCTTAAACATAGTGCCTTATAATCAAATACTGGCTAAAAGTGTTATCTTTAAGATTTAGTAGTCAAGTAAAACATTAAAAATGATTTGTCTTTATGGATTAGCCAGTGAGATTAGATTGTAATACAAGCTTTGGTATGTGGTATATAGTACAATATTAAATAATTTAAACTGTCCAGGGAACTGATGAGAAGAATAAAAAAAATGTAACTGTCGTCACTAGTAATCCAGTGTCAAATTTCAAAGCATTATAACATCATTTATATCTTAATACATAACATGGAACATGTTTTTCTTTAAGGTTATAGCTTAAGGTCCATTTTCATACATTTTGTTTCACCTTTAATCTGGGTAACTAAACAAGTATTGACAAGTAAAGAATTTAAATTCGTGTCTAGTTAGTGATTAGTTCTCGCAGTTGAAAGAAAAACGTAAAAATAATTAATATGCATGGATATTTCGGCCTTTAAAATTTAATACGACGAAATTTTAAAGGCCGAAATATCCATGCATATTAATTATTTTTATGCATGGATATTTCGGCATTTTTACGTTTTTCTTTCAACTGCGAGAACTAATCACTAACTAGACGTGAATTTAAATTCTTTACTTGTTAATACTTGTTTAGTTACCCAGATTAAAGGTGAAACAAAATGTATGAAAATGGACCTTAAGCTATAACCTTAAACAAGTTAGAAACACTAATTTTGAGTTCCAGATTAAGAAATGCATTATGCAATAGAAAAACTGTGACAACAGATATTTTTTGCATGACAATTCATGGTGTCATACAGCTCATTAATGTAGTCAAAATTTATTACAGCATGTCTCAACTGCATGAAATATTATCTTTACTAATTCATATTTCTCATAATCTAAACCGTTCTGATAAGCATTAGTTTATAAGATTATGTAATACCCACATGTGCAGTATTGATTTGTAGGTGAATTTAATGTTTCTTGTGATGGTGATAGTTTATTTTTGTTGTTAGTCCACAGTTTTGAATTCCCTATTTATTTTTGTATACAGAAAAAGTAGTTTTCAACATAACCAAGATCTAAAAAAATTATTAAAGTAGCATGTAATTGTGGACCGTTTTAAATAATAAGATATTATTATAGAATCTACACAAATATTGTAAAAGCATTCCAATTTGGCAACAGGATCCATTCTAACTGTTAACTGGCAGTGGTTATGCATCTGCAGTTGTCAAACTCTGTACTATTATAAACACGAGTATAATTCTAATCTATTAGAATTCAGAATAAGTTTAGTAAAAATTTGGAATTGTTTTTAAGGTTGGCAACTTCCGAATGGATAAAGATGGCAATACCATGCAGCAGAAGGTGCCAGCGCACAGATCTGCTGTGTACATCTCCGAGTTGATTGATGAGATTTGTATGTATTGTCTGATTTGTTTGATGTCTATTATTTTTAAATAGATTTTTCCAAATACCTTTCTCTCCCAGATCAATAAAATATCTAAGAGAAAGTATTTTTTTCATATATTCGTGTAGTATAATAATTTTTATACTTTTTATAATAAAGCCCTTTAAGGCTCTGCATTACAACTTTTCAGTAAATGCTAATTACATAATTTTTTAAGCTAATCAAATACAAAAGTGGCACTAGTCTATGCTTTTATATAATAATATCAGCCCTGTATTATATACTTGCCCACTGCTGAGCACGGGCCTCCTCCACTACTGAGAGGTATTAGGCCTTAGTCCACCACGCTGGCCTAGTGCGGATTGGTAGACTTCACACACCATCGAAATTCCTATAGAGAACTTCTCAGATGTGCAGGTTTCCTCACGATGTTTTCCTTCACCGTTAAAGCGAACGATAAATTCACAAAGAATACACACATGATTTTTTAGAAAAGTCAGAGGTGGGTGCCCTTGGGATTTGAACCTGCGGACATTCGTCTCGGCAGACCGTTCCATACCCAACTAGGCTATCGTCGCTATGCTTTTATATAAAAAGGAAAAAAATAAGTATTCTTTACATTTGCTGTTTAAATAATGACTGTCAATTAAAAATTACTTTATATTTATGAATCTAGCCCTAAATCAGCTTACTAATTGATTTGACCTTTCTATCATTGAATAAATTTTGATTGTAGAATTTTATCTATGCCCTCATGTTAGTGTAATGAAATTGGAGCATATTCATGCGGGCAACTTTTCAAAAAACATTTGGAAAATAATATGTTTTGTATGAGTTTAGAAATATGTGCAGATAAATAAAAATTTATCAAGTCCTGTTTTGAAGGGTTATAGCGCATGGTGGTGGTAGAATTAAAGGATCAGTAAGGTTCAATATCAGTTCTGGCATGTGTAGGGAATGCTTTTGAACAAAGGTATTAATCCTCTATGGTTTGTAGGCAAGAAAATGGATGACTATGTACGCGTGTACTACAAGTCTACTGGCAAGCTGGCCATCATGGAGCTGATGACCAAGGATGGAGGCATGAACCCCGAGTTTTCCAAGACCAAGTTTGTCACTGATGATGATTTGAACAAGAGTCTTGAGTATTATGTGAGTTATTATAATTTCCTCTATACAATTTATTTTTTATTGTAGTTATATGGTGTGTACTGTGTATTAGTTGATTCTTGTGTATGTTGATTACTGTCCAATTTAAAATTATGGACTACTAGCGACCCGCCCCGGCTTCGCACGGGTGCTATGCTGATACTAAATACACTACAGAAAAACTGTGAACGTTGTATATAAAGACATAGCGGCCCGCTCTGCCTTCGCACGGGTATAACAACAAAATAACAGTATTTCTCTACTATTTAATGGATGTTATTATACATATAAACCGTCCTCTTGAATCACTCTATCTATTAAAAAAACCGCATCAAAATCCGTTGCGTAGTTTTTAAGATTTAAGCATACAAAGGGACATAGGGACAGAGAAACCGACTTTGTTTTATACTATGTAGTTATGATATAATACAGCATAAGCTCACATTTTTATCCTTCAAGGGTTAGTTAGATGCATAATTGGTTTTCTTGCAGTGCTTATATTGGTAAATTTCTGTTTGATAGTTGGTGAGGTTAATATAACTCTAATGTGTTTTTCGTATATAAAACTACATATTTTTTTTATTTCTCCCAGGCATCGCAACAACTTCTCACAATCCGTTATCGATCATTCTGCAATAACTATAATTACCATTTCAGTGCGAGCGTATGTTTGAAGATAACGAAGAAGAAATTACCAAACTATATGTGAACAGGCCTGAGGATGATGTTATGCCAGATGCAGAGAAGGAAGTATGTTATGATTTTTTTTTTGAATAAAGTAGACAGCTTGTGTGCTTTGTGTTGATTGTAATAGATTTTGAGTACACCTTTCAGGCTAGGGAAATAATAATGTTGGCTAATGTCTCTCTTTAAGGGTATTTTTATGTAAGCCAAACAAGATATGCAACTTGCTTGTATTACAATAGCAACTAGCAACTAATATTAGAATTAAAAACTTTTGTGTGGAGCTGAATTGCCCTAATTATTCCGTGACATTAAATGCAGTCTAATAAAATATTTCATTTACATTTAACTGGCAAACTCTTTAAATGTGATTTGATTTATTTTCCAGATTTGCTTCAACCACGCTAAGTACTGTGAAGATTGGATGTTGCCAAACGAAAAAGACACAACATGGACACCAGAAATGGAGGCTGAGTATGTTAAGGTATGTTTTAAAGTCATTAAACATCATTACGTAGACATTGTACCTTTGTAATAACATGTGTTAAAAATATATCTGTAATTTCTATTTAGAAATGATTGATCCTCTGCGGTTTTTATTTTTACTATAATGTTCTACTTTCTATTATAATATTGCACGAGAATTGCGTGAAATAGATTTATTAGGAATATATAATTCAATATTGATGTATGATTTCTTTATACGTTTTCAGATTCACGGACCGGATCCATATGGTTTCGGCGGTCTTCCGCCACAAATGGAGAAGATGCCCGACGTGTCCGAAGACTATGATGACACCGAGGAAAACTCTGACGACTTTGAAGTGCCCGCGGAACCGGAGAAGGACGAGTTATAATTTAGTTATAAAAAATATTTTGTATAGATTTACCCTCTTTCCGCCCTTAAACGATTCCAATCCTATGCAATCCAATCCAAACGCTTCTACCCGTCGCGAAAATGGACCAATCAGAACATTTTTCTTTTTAATATACTTACAAATGACGTATTTTGATTGGTTTATTGTCGGCATTGGGTCAATAAAAACGGCCGTTAGTCGTAGACACTTATCTATATCCTTGTTAGTAATGTAGGGAGATACGAAATATTCAATAATTGTGATACGCGTTTGTGGAAAAGATGGTTTATATTTATTTCAATAGAATTTGTTAAGTGTGAATAAATACTAAAATTTTTTGAATTTAAATTTGTTTACATTTTTTATAAATTCCAATGTAATATTATATATATGTCCAAGTATTTAGGTATTATTCGTTGTTAAATAGATGTCGCTAGGTTTCATAAGTTTTGTTTTTAAAAATCAGTGCATGGCATATTAATGATGTGACTGCATGGAATTATTACGTACTAGTAGTGAATTAAAATAAAGTTTAGAATGTTCTTAATTTTTTTCGCTATTTATAGTAGAAAGAAATATTTATATACTGTTAAATATGTTTTGTTAATTTATTTCACTTGCACTAATTGGTTGTTTGCGAAAAGTATATATTAGAATTTATTTACAGAATGTAGAATGATTTTTGATTTAAGTGTTGTGCAATAATATTCTAGGGGTGATTGTATTAAAGGTCGGCATTTCAAATTCTGACTGTCAAAGTAAAAATAAAGACTTTCTGTACCTACTTAACTTCAGTTCCATTGTAAGTATAAATATTTCGCTGCTTTGTTGAGAATATGACTATAAAATGTTACGTGGCATAAAACATCACAATGTATGATTTTTTTTAAAACCGTTATTTATTTAGTTTTTTTTTATCTAGCATGGATATGCCAACCCCATTACAATGTATGATAATGTTAAAAACATATTTTGTGTCCGCGAAATTTTTGGCCAGAATTATACTCAAATTTAAAGAAATTAAAAAATCGTTGTGTATAGTGATGGATCTACCAACAGGTCTTCCTTTTTGTGTGCCTTATAAAAACATGACATTTGTGCCTTAATTTAAATTAATTGTAGAACTTATTTGTAATAATATTGAGATTACACCGATACAAAAGTATATTGAGTTACATCGTGGTTTCTATTTGTTGTAACAAGTTTGAATTCGGTTTAATATTTACCTTTAAAAGCATTTATTACATATTATTTATACTGCATAAAAGTTTTTCAATATTTATTATTATATAAACATCATTTTTTATTACATAGACTTAGATTCAGTACGTACATTACAGAAAATAAACAATAAAAAATCACTATCTATCATGCAAGTTGTGTTATATGGATTAGAAGAGAAAAAATATGTTTCGGTTAAAAACAGCCATTGACAGTATTTGGTTTCTATACTTGCATTGAGAATGGTTTAAAAAGTCGAAAAAACAATTGAAAATATTTTTCACGTCTGTTATTTTCAAACAAGGTGAATTAATGTGACAATAAGACTTTTTTAAGGGCATTGAGTGATGATAAACATTAAATATGTTGTTAAAAATATATTGTTTTTTCCTTTTCTTTTAAAAAGGTCGTTTTTACCTAAATTAATTAAAGGATGTATTTATAAATTACGTATTTACACAGAAGGGGAGAGACATTTGAGAAGCAAACATCAAAATTTTGAAGCGGGATAGCGTAGTTGGGAGTGGAGTGGACTGCCAAGACGAATGTCCACAGTTCAAGATCCAAGGGCATGTACTTTTACCTTTTCTAAAGTTTTTGTGTGTATTTGAAAGTTATTGTAAAAGGAAAACATCGTGTCGAAACTTGCATATCTGAAAAATCTCTATACGGATTTCGAAGGTATGTGAAGTTTGCCAATCTGCACTGGACCAGCGTGGTGGACGAAGGCTTACAACCCTATCAGTAGTAGAGGAGGCCCGTGCCCAGCAGTGGCACAGTATGTAATAGAGGGCTGGCTGTATATATTACTAGCTTTTGCCCGCGGCTCCGCCCGCGTTATAAAGTTTTTCAGGCTAAAGTTTTTCGTTATAAAAGTAGTAGTTTCCTGGGAGCCTATGTTCTTCCCAGGGTCTCAAACTGTCTCCATACCAAATTTCATCTTAATACGTTGGGTAGTTTTTAAGTTTAACACGTTCAGACAGACAGATGCAGCGGGGGACTTTGTTTTATAATATATTTTTTAGAACTTTTTAATAGGAACAATCCCGTCATACATCATTGTTGCATAACTTTAACCGTTTACGCAGCGCAGGCAACGAAAGCTCTCAAAACTAATAATTTTCCCCGTTTTTGCAACATGTTTCATTACTGCTCCGCTCCTATTGGTCACAGCGTGATTATATATAGCCTATAGCACTCCACGAACAAAGGGCTATCCAACGCAAAAAGAATTTTTCGGTTTGGACCGGTAGTTCCTGAGATTAGAGCGTTCAAACAAACAAACAAACAAACTCTTCAGCTTTATATAATAGTATAGATGTAGATAAGTATAGATAAACATCGGAATTAAGAAGCGTGTAGCGAGTAATTTTTTAATAAATATCTAGTAGCTATGAGTTGTAGACCTTTTGAATTTTCTATTCCCTCGGCAGAGCGGTATGCACAATATTGAGTGCCGAGTACTGTACATACATTAAAATAATGAAAAGAACACGACTATGAGGTATTTTAAAAATAAAGACTAAATATATTAAAACCGTTTACTGTAATATCACATTACTTAACAATGATAAATTCGTTTTATACAAGTCAATATTAAAAACTTAACGGAATGTAGTGTAGCAATTCAGACGACTGTCCAACTTGATAAGTATTCGTTTACAATTAGTGCCAGTTTGGGAGCTCCAAAAGTTATTACGAATTGGTAATAAGCCGTTGTCTTATTTGAAATGTCCGTATAGCAAGATTTCACTGCGTCCTTAGATATTTATACAAAAAAAACTTATTTACGGAACATATGCTAACATGCGCATTAAAGATAAGTGCAAATCACAATATGGAAAAAAATATGAAGTATTTTACATTGCTGTTTTACTAATTCACGTCAGATTGGGTAAACATCGTATGATCGCACAATGTTTGTATGACAATCTTCCCATTGTCCGCTCTATATAATCTTAGAACTCTTTGAGCTGCAACAATGGCCGCCATCCATAATCACCCATTTAAAAAAATCTATCTACCTTTAAAAAGGCGAAATATGAAAGACCACAAATGTTAGCAGGTATTGTACAATTAAAAAGGCTCGTGATAATGTATCGAATATTGGAATCCTAAGGGCCGGCGCACATAAATCGAAGTACAGCGCAGTGATTTTTTTACTGTCAAACTAATATCGACATTGTCTTCATTGAAATAACATTCAATTGATTTTGAACACAACATTATAATGCAATTTATTGTTGTTAATGGATTTTGAATATTATTTCGATGACAATAATATCGATAATAGTTAAGGCCCTAAGGTTTACCGGCACTTTAAAGCAGGTAAAGCCGCGTGAAAATGCTGTATATGTAACATTAAATTTCTATACTTCTAATACCAAGTTTTGGTTTAGTTGGACAATCGTCTGATTCTTGATTAGGCACACGTGAATATAATATCATTGTAATAGTTTATATTATACATAAATTATCATATAATTATGTACTTATTTTTCTAAAAAAAGTAACAGGAAGCCCCTTACAAATCCGCACTTATTTTCTAAAACTCGTGAGCAAAACATATAATTTAATATTTATACAATGGTCCCGATCAGACGTTTAACAGTAAAGTGACCCGATTTCATCAGCAAATTTTAATAACATCATCATTGTCATTGATATTGAACTGGAATAATAGACTCTCAGAGCCCACAGTCGCTGAATAAAATATATCAAAATATTTAAACCTCTGAACTACAATCATTAAAAGTTTTATAAAATATTTATTGACAAATTTCAATTATACTAATGTAATGGAATATGGATATGACCTTCATATGAAATTTCCCGCTCCAATGTGCTCTGTTGTAAACTGTACACATTTAATTACCAGTATTATGTTACTTAGATAATTAACCTAGGATTAACATCAGAAATATATTCTGAAATTATATCTACAAACACGTTTATTAAAAATAATGTCAAATATTTTGAGTATAAACATGTTATTAGAAATACTTGAAGACTCATGTTACACAATAACATATTATTAAAACAATATAAGACTAACATAAATGAAGACTTAACAATACTTGAGTTAAAATAATCTATACCATATTTAGCGACGGAAAAAATTCAGTGCAAACTAGCCATTTTTATCTAACTGCACTGTACAGTGTATTTAATATAATTGTCATAATTTTAAAAATATATTTAATTAAATATATATCCATTGTCCGTTCTGAATATGATATATTAAAATATATTTTTTAAATCATACGGTAATAACGCTAGGTATATTTTATATACTGTATTTTTGAACCGTGGAAAACATAAAATTCACTAAGACTGGATGGCATACTCTTCAACTTGCATATACAAATATGCAGCAAAGGTAAATCGTAATATTCATAACTGCAAACAGTTTTGTTTCATGATTATTCATATTTAAAGACCTAATACCAAATTACGACTAGTAAGTCCTGTCAACAATGTATTGTGCAAGAACCTTCAAATGCCTTTACACTAACGGTATAATTTCAATATTTCTCAACACGCGACTTGCTGCAAAGCTTCAAAATTGTAGAAGTCAATTTACCGTTATTGTGGAGGGGAACAATAGATTGCGGAAGTTGACTTTAGCAAGCTTTCTTGTTAATCTAAACCTCGAATATTTTTTTACATGCAGCATCCGCGTTTCGCCGTCATAGATCTAAGTGTTAAAACCCACATAATATGACTTCAGCAGTAATAATTTCTGTACATTTTCAGAACTAGTGAATATTATGCATTGGCGACAAATCAGAAAAGTCATCACTGAAGGAAACTGAATGCCATCCAGCCTGTACTAAAAATATATTAAACTTAACAAATTACTATAAAGACAGTTAAGTATAGAATAGAAATATATTATGCATTCAATAAAAAATATCAGGCAAGATATTACTTAAACTTAGAAAATAGAAGAGAGAGTACATAAGGCAAGAATCATGAACTTGTGACTATAATGTTTGTGACTACAGGTTGTGTATTCTTAACACTCGTTAGTCATTTAATACTATAGCATTTTATATATGTACATTGTAAAGTCGATAAAAAATATATAATCTTATGTCAAAAACATTTCCATTAATTACACGTTTAGGATTGTGGCTCCATCGTTCACTCATTGTTGTGGATCAAAGTAGGAAGTCATGATAAAATGATTAGTGTTACTATCTCAATGCGATAGGATCGACAAACGGTTATTTTTTATTATGTTTTATGGTGTTGGACGTTAGCCTTTTGAGCAATTTCATCATATAGGGTTGCAAGCGTTCATTTTGTCAAGAAACTTGTTTCTCTTACTCATTGAGACAAACCGATTGAGAGGTTGAAAATGGTAATTAAAATTACATTGATTGTTTATTTTACTATATATAATCCCATGGATTGTTATATCTCTGGTATGAAGATATTAGCATATGGGTCCACGTTCCTATCGGCTTACCTTTCCAAACTTATCAAATACTATAAATTACTATACAAGATAGCAAACTAAATAGCAAGAGTCGGCTTTCCGTTTGAAGAGTTCGCCCCTGGCGCTTACCCCACAGGATGAGAGTATCGCTAGCAGCACATGCTCCTCTGCATCTCTCCGTGCGCTATGTTATCGATGCGCCACGCCGGCAGCTCTACTTTCCCCGTGTGCGTCGCATCTTCTTCTGACGGTTTGCCTGGCGATAGAATCAAATACATACTATGAAATATAGCATAAAAACTTCAGCGCTTTACATGTGTTTGAAGAAATTTCCAAATATTTTTACAAACTTTTTTTAATAATTTATTTTTTATTTTCATCGAGGGCAGGCGAGCTGGCATGCCACCTAATGGGTCTGTCTGGCGAGCGGAGTCTAGCCTCTGCTCTCCCGAGAACTCGTTTTAAGGATATATGCCGAGCAATCAATTTAGTAACTAGTTTAGTTTAGAAAAATATTACATGATACTTTGTAAAATTTTAGATAAGTCTTGTGAGAGCTGTCATTAAAAATTAAGCAAAAAATACCATAGTTTTTTCTTGCAACAGCAGCAATAGTAAGCACCTTACTATCGATTAGCTGTTATCGCTATAGCAACCAAAATAAATCGAATAGAAATAATTATTTTGAAATGATATTCATGTTCACAGTTTTAAAACTCTTTTAACAAATAAAAACAAACAACACGTTACTGCTGGTTAATTTCTTTGTAATATTTTTAGCCGTGTACTAATAATTATCAACCGAAACATTTTTGAATTGACAAAAAGAAAGTAAGAATTATTGATTTTAACGTGCTCCCAAGACAAACACATTACTTTGACAGCTATCACTGTGCTCATTCCAAATTTTTCAAAATATAAGTCGGATTTTGGTGTATTTTGAATAGAATATCTAAAAAGGGAATATTAAGAAAATTCCTGATCGATTAAAAATCATACCTGTAGGAATTCTGTCCGTGTCGCCGTCAGCCGAGTCGTAGGACCTCAGCGATGAGACCAGGTTACTGCTGGAGAGCTTTAGTAGAGACGTCGCAGTGTTAAGAAACACTTGGTCTATACCCTGGAATTTTTAAAACACAGTTTATAATTATTTCTTATGTTTACGGCGAATGAGAGACATTAAAATGAAACTATTTTTCGGATTTTATTGCAGTTTTTTATATATTTTCTCCTGACGTTTCGAAGATAGTAGCTTTCATAGTCACGGTGCTGAGGTGCTGGTCGTCCGAAAATTCACAGTTACAATATTAGTATTATTTAATTACCTACATTTTAAAACGATACTTAATTTTGTTGTTAAGAAAACGATTTATTATATATTTGGCAAAGTAACATTTTTCTTTAATTAAAAAATATTTATATTTTATTATTTCAAGCTGACTAAACGTGACGTTATAAAATCAGCAGTGGCATAGCTTGCCATAGAACATATATCAAAATTAGTTGAGGGCTCTTTATGGCAGTGCGATCTTTTAGGCTCACGCTTAGTTTAAAACTCGGGAGTTCCGTGATCACTGATATGGCTAATACGGTTAATAGAGTGGCAGGGCCGCAGCTAGATTTCAATTTAAGGTAGGGCAGTTGTGGTTACAACTGGGGCGGAAGTAAAAACGTTACTACATCTGATCTGGTCAATCGATTTTTGGCTCTCTTGATTTGTGAATGCGAATGAGTCAGGTTAAAACTTACGTAAATGTTAGGGTAATTAATATACAGATTGTAACAAAATTCCCTTAAATCTCGAAAGGGGGATATTCCACCCATCGATACTAACAACTCTTACTATGGGACCAACATCCAAATCGTGAAATAAAAAACCCGCTGCTCCATATATATTTTGATTGAGTAGTTATGTATAATTTAGTTGATTAAGGTAGGGCATTGCCCCATAGTGCCCTCCACTAGCTACGGCCCTGTAGTGTGGTAGCTACGCCCCTGAAGGTCAGTGAGACAAACCTGATCGTGCAGTGCCGAGGTCTCTGTGTAGGCGGCGCCGATGGTGGCCGCGTACTGAGCCGCGTCGCTGTACGGCACTGCGCGCAACGACTCCAGATCGCTCTTGTTACCCACCACTGACAACACCATCGCTTCTGGTACGTTGCTGCAACGACAAATCATACTCATTGGTTTAAAACATAAAACAACAAAAATGTCCATTGAATAACGTTCATATTCATATAAAAAATACCTGAATACTGTTTCTCTTAAAAAGAGTAAAACCAATCAATTGTTAGTTTATTTCAGAGAGGGTTGCTAACGCTAACTATGCCAATATATTATAGAGTATTTGACGTTACTTCAGCAAATGTATGTATTTATTCTAATATAATTTTACAATGTAATTTATAAATTATTAATACCTGTGTATTGTATTGCATAATAAGTGGTGTAGCGTGGGATTTTGCCGTTCGAGTGGACTCAAAATTTGCCACCCATAGATAAAGAAAAAAAAAACAGATAATTAGTGGAGACTTAGAAGACAATACAGAAGAACTGAAGGTATACCTCTGCAACTCCTTGACCCATCCCTTGATGGCGGTGAAGCTGGTCGCGCTGGTGATGTCGAACACGAGCAGCGCGGCGTTCGCGTTCCTGTAGTACATGGGCGCCATCGACCTGAAGCGCTCTTGTCCGGCCGTGTCCCACACCTGCCACAAATTAACTTCTACTCTGAACAGTGGCGAAGGATTCACATAATCTGATTTCTACCGGCTACCCTTAATGATTATTATCATCAGAGCGATTTGCAGACCGTATTTATGTATACCTATTAGTAACTATATGTTCTGTGTAAAGCAAATTTTCACCATTCGCCACTGACTCAGAAGTGTACCACTTATAACGACAATATATTATTATGTATAAAACCATTATTCAATAACGACAACAGATGAAAAATTTGTTTTTGTGAACAATTGCTTCATCTGTGCCAAAGCGATTCAGGATCCAAGTAATTCGCGTACAAGCCGACAACCGCGGGTTTGTGTTGTACGTAATGAGAGTACAAAAAAAAGTATTATGAACCTTATAAATACACGTTCTGATGACGTTGCAATGGACATTGCTTAACATTGAATTTCTTGACATTTTCGCTTATAACTTTTTTATTTATAGTTCTACGACAAAAAGTTACTGGACCAAAGTTGTAGAGAATTTAATTTGCAACAAAAAATGTTTATAATTTTTTTTGTCTGATAAATAGTTTAAGAGATACATCTTAAAAACCATTTCAACCCCTATTTTCAAGATGGCGGCCGTGGGACAAGGGTGGCGACCCCACAAACTTTGTTTTAGCTTTACACTGACCCCCCCCCCTACACTTCAAAAAAATAAAATTGCGTCCTCTAAAAAACGCAACCCCAAATGTAACTTTTGAATGGACTATAACACTTTTCTGGGTTAAGGAAGTCTTTCTGACTAGTCCTACGTTCGTAGACCTACGTCCATGCCAAAGACTAGCCTACCTGAAGTTTCACTCTGGCATTGTCCAAATTGATGTTGCACGTGAAGAAAGAGGCCCCGATCGTAGGCGAGATGTGTTTTGAGAACATTTTTCCGATGTACCGTACCACCAGGCTCGTCTTACCCACACCTGGAAATATAAATATACTACTCATTGAAAGGGTCTGGCTGCAAAGTAAAGTACACGTTGAATCTACTCCACCCTAAGAATATATTTGCAAGTCATTGCCAATACACATAGAAGGTTTTAAATAAGGAGGTTAATTGAAAACAATAATGGGGAGAGGATGCCGGTTTGAGGGACTACAGATTCCATATCACACCAACTGGACGAGGATTGCCGAGTCGAACCAACTGATGGCGTCTCTGAAGATAAGACGATAACCAACCTAATGCTGCAGATGTCATCAAAATGTAGGGTAGGCTGGAAGGATGTCGTGATTGACGGTATTAAAGGCGTGCGAGAATTCGAATAAAGCCAATACAGTGACATTGGTTTCCTCCATGCTCTCCCTAATATTACTGTCCTGTAATACTACTGTGTACTGTCTCTAATATTACTATCACTGAGTGGCGCGGTTGTAGTGCTGAGGCCAGGCCTGAAACTAGATTGCAGTGGACACAATCAGCCCCGGATCTTGAATTTTTTCGAGTGGGGGCAAAATCTGGAAAATGCCGCCCCAACCCTAGGTGGGTTATTTTACCTTTGTCATCTTCATCATCATTTGCACCCCGCGGGAAATAATTTTAGTATTGAATGTAATGTATGTCTCAGTCAAAGTTGCATTAATGATGAGTTATGTATTCGCCTGTCAAGTTTGAATTTGCCGCCCGGGGCATGGGCCCCGGCTAGCCCCACCTTAGATCCGGGACACAATAGATAATATGTACCTATTAATAAGCCTTGTGCCATAAATATAAGCAAAATTCTACCAGTTTTTGAAATAATGGGTCTATCATTATGACCTCATAAATAATATAGCCGCTAAGCCGTAACAATAATATTCTATTGTATAATCACGGAGCTTGTCATTGTTCTGAGTCACGGAGTATCATGACAAGTTAGCAAATTACGTTAAGAGTGACTAATAAACTGCAGATATCTGTTTACTATGTGTAATTTAAATGAAATAGGTATTATTAGTTTATTATAATATTTCATTGTTCACAGTTCTACTTGCAGTTAGTTTCTTTGTAAGTTCGATCAAGTATTACAATGTTCGTGACGTCACAGTGTGGATTTTGGGTCTTATGATATTGTCATTTACCTTTTCCAGCAGTGAAATGCTCAGAATTACCTATTTAGTTAACAGAGCTGTATTATCCTCATCTATGTTTTATTTTACCCAAATATTTGAATATACATAAATTATAACCAAAATCCTAGTCGCTTATGTTCCGTGGCAAATCAATTTCACTTTCCTACTCATAAACCATTGAATAGATTTGTATGAAATTTGGCATAAAGATAGCCCCAAACTTGAAAACTACAAAAAGCGCATCGGAGGAATTTTATGTTGGGAAAAGAAAAACGCGCAACCTAAGATATTTGAGTGCGTCATTGCGCGCGACGCTGCGAGGGAAAACTAGTATAGACTCAATAATTATTAATTTTGTCATTTTTAGTGTTGGTAAGTAAATATAATGACACCATTTTAAATATATGTTTATTAAAGAGAACTATAAAGTTGGCTGTCAAAATAAATAGTGTTTTTAAATAAAATCATAAAACCTTAAATTATTTATGTAAGTATACATTGTTTGCCGATGTTTGCCTTCACATAGCAAACTTTTAAAGCCTCGAGCAGACATTACCACACTGTTAGCCTTCATTGATGCATGGGAGATGGTCCAGGAAAATAAAACAAATAAAAATAAAATAATTTATTTATAAGCATAGGCAACATACAGATTCAAATATAATTAAAACCTGTAAGTATTAAGCAGCGATGGCCTAGTTGGGAGTGGAACGGACTGCCGAGATGAATGTCTGCAAGTTCCCTATAAGTTTAGAGGATACATATATTATGAAGACTGCCAATCCGCATTAGACCACCAGCGTGGTGGACTGAAACCTAACCCTTTTTAGTAGTAGAGGAGGCCCGTGCTCTACAGTGAGACAGTATATAAAACAGTATATTCCGGTTACCATGGTGTGCCATTGACCAGTCATACAAATAATTAACCTGACACAAACTACAATGAACAGTTACATTATGTAACATCTCACTTCACTAAATAACTATTTATTTCGGACAAGAATACTACTGAAAAAAATACAAAAAATATATCGACTTATTATAAAATATGGTTAACGCAAAAACAATGCAATCTTTAGAAATATTGAACTGAGAAGAGGTGGCATAAACATTTTTTGTACATTCAATGTGTTGCCAGGTTTGTTTAATTTTTATAGTTTAGGTTAATTTCGCACTATTTGACACATGGGTTGAAAAGCTAAAAAATAAATAATTTTATAAGCAGGTTTGACACACCACCGTAGTTTAGTAATGTAGCAAATGACATCCAATCTCGTGTCTAATGGCATTCCTACACTAACACCACTTTAGGTGCAACCACGCTTACTACGATGAAGCTATGACTACAAGTTGCAACTGAAAAATCACATGGCCTTTTGGTTACGGACTTACTTTTTGCCTCGTCTACCAAAGAAATATCAACACAAACAATAATATTATTTATTTAATTATAATATGGAATTACATATAATATTTACAACACTTTGTTAAGGCAACTGTATGAAACAGAAAGCGAAAATACACACACAAAAATATTTTTATTCTGGTGCATTTGGGATACACTCTGTGGAATCTTGTACACTGTAAAATCCTTCTGGACATTTTCTTACGCCAATCACGCCTGAACCATCTTTATTTCGATTTGACAGCATTGCTGGAGTCAAGATATGGTCGATGACTGCGAGGAGCGAGCCGGCAGTTTTTGAAGACTGCGGATTCAGCATGTCGGTTGGAGAGACGGGCCCGGGAGCAGACTGCGCGCCCGCTAACACCAGCACAACCATCAATAACAGCAAGACACCCTGAACGGCCATCACAGTCTGTTCATGCGCAAACAACAGATGCAAAATGAGAAACTTATAATTTCGATACCACAATAAAAATAACGAAGACTACTGTACTCACTGTCTAATCGCGGTATGGTGATTGTGTTCACTGCTGAACGGGTGCTTATAAACTGATCATGCATACGTTAAAAATTGAGGATATTTTGTTCTCAATGATGCGCCCGGGTTTTCCTGTGATTTTAAATGTCCCAGTCTGACTAATAAAAGGTTTTATGATACACCAGGGCTGCCAAGTCATAGGAGGAAGAAGTGTTAGGTTTATGTACAAGGTGTGTTACAAGGTGTAACATTCGACGGACTAAATTAAGCAAGTCGACTGACTCAATATTCATAAATTTTCCCGCGTATTTCCTAATATTACGTAGTTTTAGTTTTTTTTTTATAATGAAAGCGGACTTTACCCTAAATACATTTATGGCCGTGGTTAATTGACTTTAATGGGACAAATGGATATTTGGTTTCATCATATCAGGGAGCATTTAAGTATTACGCAATGCAATTTATGAAGATTTTATAATTAATTTTCCATTTCCCTTCAAAACTAAGCGGGATGAAAACTAATGAGGTAGATTCTGCGATAGATAATAAAGAGCTTGAGAGGTACAAGGCACAGAGGTGTATCTATCTTCAATAATATTCAGTATAATGCTTCTTTTTTTGCAAACCAGATCTTTGCTCCCACAGTGATATAATGCTTATGCATTATTCTTGTGAACTCATAAAATATAAACTATATAACTTGAAGTATTTTCGAAAGATTTCGTGAATATTTACGAGGAAGTGTAAATATATATAATTTTGTTGCTATTATTTAATCTTATCTGTGTGTTATCACAAGAAATCCAAACGATTACCTGCGTACAATTTCAAATCGTCCAATCGAGTGCAGATGACGGTAGCGGAAGGGTTTAACAAATCTCAAGTGCAAGTTTATACTTAAAAAAATACGTGACTTCTTACAAATTTAGAACTTACATATTATTTTAGAATCACCACGACACATCTAGTTATTTGGATTTATCAACCAGGAGAGTATCTTTCCCGACATATTTTATACAACATAAATTTCGCTGTCACTTTGGAAATCAATTTTAAGTTTCACAATACCTTTAGTTTTGATATTTAGTCAGTTGACCACACTAATAGTTTCATCATATTGGTTGTATAGGATTCGATCAGTGTATTGTTAACGCTTCTTAAGTCACCTCTGCCGGCGGGTAGGGTCGTTTTACTCAAGATACAACTCGGCGCAGCGCTGGGCTCATACGGAATGACGCACTCGTGGGAGGTCTGGCTACATCTAGGCTAAGTCTTACCCCCTTATTCATAGATGTTATTTATCTAAGCTCTACCTTTGCTGTGATAACAAGTCTGTTTCTCAGTGCTGACGGCATAGCAGCCTTCGCAGTGCGTAAACATATGGCATTGATATACAACTTGAATCTAGTTGGCTGTCAGATAAACAAAGTTGAACAAACAGCAAACTTTCAGATAAACAAAGCCGAGAAACTGACTTGTTATCACAGCAATGCCCCGTCCTTAGATAAATAAGGTCTATGAATAAGGCGGTTAGTTATTATTCAGGGTACGGTGTATAATATATAGTTGAAACTTTATTTCGGTAAAGGAATTTCATAAGAAAACCGTGAGCGGATTGTAAATATGAAATAAATTACATATTCATTATAATTAATATTATTCATGTATTTATTACCTTAAAGTTTCAAAAACGGTTATTTATTTTTGTCCTATGGAATTTCAGTGCGGTCTCATTCTTGGAAATTCATATTTATAGAGGGATATTTCAATTTGTTCACCATGCTTATAGATTCGTCAGTACCTACTACAGTAAATGATCGATATTGAATCAGTTCTAATACCTATTCTGAGCTGATGCACATTTGACTATAATTATTTCATGGTTAATAAACAGTATCTATATATATAAAAATCAATTGCTGTTCGTTAGTCTCGCTAAAACTCGAGAACGGCTGAACGGATTTATCTTATCTTGGTCTTGAATTATTCGTGGAGGTCTAGGGAAGCTTTAAAAGGTGAGAAAAATTCGAATAATTGCCGGGAAATCCTCAAAACAGCATTTTTCTATTTCCCATACAAACGTTTTCTAAATAAAATGGAGAGTCAATTTGTAATTTATTACCGCTGCATAAAGTTCAAATTCGCGTGCGCGTTGGAGGATCTAATATCGCGTTCTGAAACTCAACAAAAGTGAAAGTGAATCGCGAACGCGACAAAATTGCATAGTCTCAAAATACATAGTACATAAATAGTGGTCGGCTTCGAGAAACTCAATTTTAGCTAACTTCAGTTGTTAATATAATATATAACTCAAAGGTGACTGACAGTGATATATCAAGGAACAGCCCAAACCATTGGACGGATCGGGCTAAGACTTTTACATGCATAAAGCTACTATGACGTAGGCATCCCCTAAGAAAGGATTTTGATAAATTCTACCCTTAAGGGGATAAAATAGGGGATGAAAGTTTGTATAAATGTTCTTAGATTTTCGACTGATTGAACTGAAATTATAGATTGGGGATAAAATTAGTTTGAACCTATAAGTACCGGGAAAATATGTAGCAAGACTTTTATCAAACAGTGGAATTTTATCCTGGAAAACACCTTCACGCGGGCGAAGCCGCGAGCAAAAGCTAGTGTAATAATAAAGATTGGATAGACGGAGCCGTACGTACGTAAACGCACGAGTCGACATCAGCTCAAATCCATTCACGCATATTTCAAAACCCTATTGTAATTATTACAAGCTTTTTTTTTTGTTTTCGCGGAGGGGGGCCACTGAGCGGTTATGTTGGGGTCACCGTGCCTTACGACCCGGCATTGCTCCGCCCGGATTTGATGTCGACCTTCAGGCGACCGCCGGGCCGAGTCCCTAACCTATATAAAACGCACGGCATACCAACTAAAACTCCGCGGTGGCCCTCTTCGACGCATTAGGGACGACTGCGAGCTTCCTCTGACGGAAATGTCTAAGTCTACATCCACAGCCGCCCCTGCGCGGTGCCGCCTAGTGCGGCCCGTCTCCTGTGGGGGGAGGGGCTCAGGAGCTCCCGCGCACCGAAGGACGCCCTTGGCGTCTACGGCAGCATGAGGCCAACTGTACACTGCCGTCCATCCCGGGGGTCAGCCGAAAATTGTGCACAAAAATGCACTAGGGCGGACAGCCACCTGCTGCCCGCCGACCCACAATTATTACAAGCTGCATGCTCGGCATAGATAAATAATATAGGAAAAAATCTAGAAACGAAGGAGTGCAATATCAGTCAGTGAGTGAATTGGATGTCACTAAGTAAAGTCTTACAATACATAACGTTCCAGGCGCTGGGCATTAGTGTTGAGTTTCAACCTTGCCACCGATTCGGTCGAGCGGTCAAATAACTTGATGCCATTTATTCTAATAACCGTTCATACGATTATAGTAATTACTGAGGATTTTAGTGGAAAATGAAACAGTAAATGGTAAAGCGAATAAATAAATATGACATAACCACCTTCTTTTTGAATTTGTTTAGTAAAACATTTTATTTATAGAGGAAACTCATCAGTTTTGTGTTTAGATCATTAAGAAAGATTTTACATAAGCTTTAAGATATCATCCTTACAAAATAAATGGGAGTTATGTTTGGCACAGTATAGGTAAGTAAGTATAATATTGGTTGAATAACTTTTTTATATTCAACTGAATGTCAAGATGTGTGTTGTATGGTGGTAAATGCCACAACTCCCATAAGTAATAATAAACTACTCAGACCTATAAATTACAGTTCCTTTGAACAATGCCCGTTAATTCGCCTCAGGTATGCTAATATGCTTTTGAGATTAAATAATATTCATGTAAAGAAATTTAAATCAAGAATACTTTCTTTCTTTCATTCCGATATGTCCATTACATTGAGTTCAATAATATAAAAATTTAAAACACTTTTTTTTTCGTTCTGTGAATAATTTCCCATAGATTTTCTTGAGTATTTTCTTATTTGGAAAATTCATGAAATCCAAGATGATAAGTCGACAATCAAGAAAATTTCAAATAGAATTTTATCAATTTAATTTTGAAAATGTAATAAATCAAACATTATCGAATATTTATAAAATTTTAATTATTATTAGCAGTTCTTGGTCTAATTCTACCTGAGTTAAGTACCTATTCATTTGATGGAAATTACCAACATAAATCAAAGGGCATTTTTAATGAGTAGCATATATTATACTGGCTGTTGCTTGTGACTCCATCTGTGTGAAAAAGTTTTTCTGAATAAAAAGTAGCCTATAGCACTCCGGAGTAACATAGTTTCAAGTAAGTAACATAAGTTCAATAGTTCCAGAGATTAATCCTTTTAAACTTACAATAATAAAAACTCATAACTTTTCCCTCTTTATAGCATTAGTTCATTACAAATTTTTTCACATGTTCAAGTTTATAAGATTTATTTTAATTTTTATTTAACAATATTATACATTTGAAAAGTATGTCACCTTGATAATCATTATATTATTAATTTATATTAGTATATAGATATTTATATACAATATACTTAAATACAATGTCATCATAATTATAAAATATTTAATTACTATTCTTGCTTTATTTTGTACTGATGTTTTATAAAAACTTTTATTTATCCTTCCTAGCGGAATTTCGGCCATGGAGGCCTATTTCGACAGAAGTCAACCAGATACACAGGAGATATTATAGTGCACAACTGGGTGTGCGCAATACACAGGTGCACTCTTAGGCCGTCACTCTTAAAGTCCAGAGAGACAGCAATCTGTCATGACCAGGGAGAGATCAAGCACAGGAACAATGGCTTTACATGCTTTCTGAGGCACGGAGGTATCACATTGCCAACTTCCTGACTCAATTATTACAAAGTCACCATTATTATTGGTTGGAACCTGGCTTCGAACTGTCAAATGCAGCGAGTTAGTACTCATACCGCATTTGCGTTACAACTACGCCATCTAGGCTGTCACCTATATTATCAATTAACAACTTAGAGTTAAAACCATCTAGAAAGAACACATCATGTGCATTTTTTCCACAAATAAAAATTCTATTTTTTTCAATGTAAGTATTACATAGTAAGTGCAACAAATATAATATAGGTTTTTGTCTAATAAAAGAAATCTTATATACTTGTTCATTTTAAGCACACTATGACTTTATAGATGCGTACATGAAGATTTGCTCTTATATGTAAGCAGAAAGACAAGATCATAAAAGGCATGTTTTGTATTTATGACTAAGATTAACAACTTTCATGTTTTATCAGTAGTTTCAGCAACATTATTATATCTATCTATAGAAAAATGAATCTGTATTTCCCTTGGTCATCGCATCACGCATGAACGGGTGGAACGATTTCGCTAATTCTTTTTTTGTTGTATTAATTATTCAGTATTAATGTCAGGAGAAGGTTCTTATGAAAAAAAAAAACATAAAATTGAGCAGAAAATTATACAATTTAATAAAACTTTACGAAAATATTAATTTTACATAACTGTCAGTGGTTTGAAATAACTGTCAGCGATTGACAGAATGCGCGCGTGCATACATAGTCAAGACAGGGCAACGTCTGTTGGGTCAGCTAGTAGGTAATATAAATGTCTCTCTAAAACATTTTAAAAATAACTCTAATATTTATACAAGATATTTCTAGGTGGTGGTGTCAGGGCAACCCCAATTTTTTGTCTTATTTAAATTAGAATTAATTGCCACAAAAAAAACGAAAGGTAATATATAACAATATACTTTTTCTTTATTTTAAGTTTGCAATAACTCAATTTCACAATAGAATTACTCGGTGTTATTATCTTTATCCAACAGTTTACAATTTCCTTCAAAACAAAGAGTAAACAATATCTATGTACAAAGGCAATTATGCTTTGTTCATTTTTAATGATTTGTTAAACATTTCTATGGTGGGCAAAAATGTGTTTAGAATAACTGCCTGTTAGGGAAGTGTGTGTGGATTCATACAGTGCACATGCATACAGTGTATGGGGAGTGTACCTTTATCATTAATAATTTAAAAAGTCCATATAATCACACAGTTCCTACACAATAATCATGTTCAAATGTGTTTTTACAAAGAAACAAATCCTAATTTTAAATAATCATATCTATTTTTAAACTAGTTAAATTGATTTTACATTGATTATTTTAGGAACTCGTTTGCCAACGGCTTAGACGTTCAAGGCCATACATAATATCATAGAGTACTATTACTATTATACCACAGATTGTTTTTTATTGTGTAATAATTATATTATTATGTTCCAACATGTAGTGGAATTGCTTAAATTACAGTTTATAAGTGCAATTGTACTTGTCAAGGCCTTATAATTAATGTTTAATTTCCAGATTATCTTGCAAACATAATACGGTATCAAAACTTGATAAAGCAGCTATAGCAACAGGTTAAAAACACTCATTAAAACTTTGCGGAACGCGGTTATCTAAACTTCATTTCATGTTTGTAACTTATTGCCGTTACATAAACTTTGAAATAGTATGAAATCAGTACAATTTCATACAACAAAATCGTTACTGTGGTTATTTACCTTGTGAGCCCAGAACGACGATTTTTGCCTCGATCACCTTCATTTTAAACCACTTATGTCACCACAATACTATATCACTTATGTAAAAAATTAACATTACATCGTTTTTTATCGACTTGATCAAATAAAATTGTAAATAAACAAAATCTAGATCGAGCGAGCTGACACTAAGTGATGGACCAGATGATGGACGATATGAAGATGTTACCAGATGTTCACGTTGTAATATCCCAATTTAAGACTTCCAAAAAAAAAATCGAGAAAATATCATTTTACCTCAAAGAAAAAGCATTTTATTAAAATTGAGTACATTTAATATGGTTCAGGTACAATAAGTTTACAAATCGTTAAATTTTACTAATAATGTTTGCATATGCGTAATTGCAAATAGCACAAGAACAGATTTGGTAGTGCATATCAGTGTTGCCAGGGCCCTTGAGCCGTAAGTTACGTTTCGTTTCCTGAAATGTTACATTTTTGCTGCAAAAGTTACATTATTGTTTTTTTTTTAATTTACGCGTTTTTGGGCAAGCATTTTTGTAACTACGAAACCGCGGGGACTCGCGAAGTAGGAAATGTGCGCGCGCACACTCAAGCAAAATCAAGTTTTAATACTTATATGCAAGATACGTTTCATTTTGTCATGGCGAGCCATCTCTGGGTGGATATATGTGTGGAGTGAAATACTTTTTAGACCCGCCAGTTTTAGGTGTGTTTAATTTGGATGCGTTGAATAGAAATGCGTTCGTAAACTGTTTACAATAAAAATGTTGTATTACAAATCTCGTTGTTCTCAAAAGTTACGAAAATTGCCTTAAATATAAAAATTACTTACATGTTACGCGAGGGGGTCAAAAGTAACGAAAAATGTAAGAAATGTAACCTTCTGGCAACACTGGTGCATATACTTTATGTGTCTCTCTAAAAATGTATGGTCTTCTGTACTATTATATATAACGTCCTCATTGCCATAATTTCGGGTCTTTAGTCTGAGTGAACTTATAGCATATTTATCTCTTTATTATAATAAAAATATTGATTTGGTAATTTTATATGACCGAAATTCTTTCGAAATATTATGTCTAACAAAATTCCGTAATTATTAAGATTTGTAGGAAATTCTTCTAATCTGGCAATACGGTTTGATGTTTTTTTTTAAATTGCAAAGGACAGTACTAGACAGCCTAATCTCAAATAATTATGTTATGCAAATTAGTTGTTAAGATATTAGTTTTACTCATAAAGAAGAATAATATGTAGTAATTTTTGTGTAATTATAGATTCGTATACAGGCATATTTGTAACATTATTTTATTCACCGACTTTATATTCGCCCTCTTGTGAGTAAATAAAAAGTTAACAGGGCATTTATTTTACAAACATTCTAGAGGGCACTACCGGCGTAAAAATTGATCAGAATCAATGTGGTATAATATCACGATGAAAAGAAACTATCCACTTAGGTAAGATTATAATTATACAAATTTACAATTTATCCGTGTTAATTATTGCAGGGAAGAAAAATTCGAAAACAGTTGAAATTGAATATGAGAATTTGTTAAATAATTAAATTAAGTAAGTACATAAAATGAGTTGTGTAACAAATTAAGTTTTTATAGTAGTAAGTACTTGTTTAATTTACGAACGAATTACAAAATGTCATTTTTTTAGCTATCCGTTTAACGTAACATACCCTGTTCAAGTATATGATCCATAAACAAATGCAAAGAGGCCATTATTTTAACTTAATATACATGTTTTCGCCCGTTTGGGGGTTTAGTGGCGAAAAGGTAAAATATTACGTGCGATGATGTCGCACCTAATAAAAATATAAAATAGGTATGTTTAATGTGTGTAAGTGTCGGTTATCTCTTGAGATGAGAACAAAATCAACTATGTTTAAATCTGCTTCGCATTTATGAGTAAGGGTATTTAATAAGTTTATCATATGTCGGAAGGAAACTAAGTCTATGACATTGCTGTCGCAATGCCAGTGAGTAGGCTACCAGGACTTATAGAACTGATACTGGTGGTTATCTTGTCAAGATTAGAATAGTAATTTAGTACAAGTTCAGTCTCGTAAATATAAGTTAGAGCCAAAGCTTTATATTAGTCCTAAGGGTGCCAAAATAATAAACAGGTAACGCGACGTTCCAGGTTCTGATTTGGTACATTAAGTAAGTGCATAAACTAAGCCGCAATTGTTATAGCGCCTTTTCGGCATCATCTCAGAGTTAGATTACTAATGTTAAAGCACAATTAAATCGGATCCTCCCCCACTCTACGAGGGAAGTACCGGGCGATTGCTGGTCGCCTCCCGCCGGATGACTCACGGATCACCGCTTTGTGGCTGTAAATTCCCCACCATAAGGGATCGCTCAGAGCATCAGACTCCATTAGGTAAGTGGAATCGATCGGAGTACCGATTCCGGTAAGGTGGGATCGATCGGAGTACCGATCCCGGTAAGTGGAATCGATCGGAGTACCGATTCCGGTAAGGTGGGATCGATCGGAGTACCGATCCCGGTAAGTGGAATCGATCGGAGTACCGATTCCGGTAAGTTGGGATAAGGATGTAGGAAAGTAAGGAATAAGGATGTAGGTAGGTAAGGAATAAGGATGTAGGTAAGTGGAATCGCTCAGAGCATCAGATCCCAGAGGGCGTGGTTGTAAGTTTCTCTCCACACGGAATCTCTCCAGACGAGAACATACGGCAAGATATTCATTTAGGTAAGTTACAAGATATACGGACATACTATCACTCTGGAACGACACGACGTCTCAAATGTAAATGTAAGTATAAACACCCTTCAAATTAGTCATATGTAATTTCTCAGTTTGGAGACATTAACACGCTTACAGCGGGTAGATGTCTAGTTTACACGGTAAATTCTGTATACAGGTAAATTAAGCTAAGTAAATGATCATTCACTGTATGGCAAACAAGTTAGAATGTTATAAGTTTTATGTGCCGCATTCAGTGTTGCATGAATCAAAGTGAAATGAATGTAATGTGAATAAAAGGATAACTTAAACCAACTCACATGTGTGAATAGCTAGTAAAACATAAACTCACTCACTTATAAATCTAAAGTGAAACAAAAACCAACTCACATGTGTGTTTAGATCTCCAGTTAAACGCAACTTCAAAAGTTCTACTTCAATGGCGCGCAAATGCACTTTCGGTCATATTGTAAGTTCTAACTTTATAATTCGGGAATGTTGGTACTTCGGTAAATCACTCACTCACTCGTTCAAGATATATTCTGTTCACGGTACTCTCAACATTAAAGTGTGCCCAACTCACTCAAAATATATAGACGATGTAGTACTCTATTTATGGGCGATATTTATAAGTGTTGCCAAGTTATAAATAATTTCGCGATGTTTCGCGACAATACAAATAGATAAATATTACGGAATTTGTACTCGTGAGTGAGCGCGCGTTTAACAAATTGCCGCCACGGGACACCTGATGGTAACAAGTTGTTTCGGCTGCGGCCTCTTGAGCCCTACTCAAGTTCAACTTTTTGGCACTGGTCGATGATGAATATAGGGACAGCTACTAAAAAGCCCAAACTTAAGGTGCAAGTATTTGAATAAATATTGGCAGTTTTTTTTTCGAGAGTGGCAATTTGGTCATTTCCTGCCCATACTAGGGTTAAACAGGGTCTTGTGAAATCTTTTTGGTTCAAAGCCGCAACAAATGACTGAATAAATCACTAACAAATTTCTTGGCGGCTAATTTCTTTTTGTTTTTTTTTACTATTTTAGATGTATTATATGACAAAATGAGTAACATATTTTAATGGATTTTTCTCTTGTTTCCTCTAACTAATTTACTAAAAAAATAACATCAGCCACTTAAACCAAATTTTCTGCGTCTAAACCACTAATTTTAGTGGTAAATCCTCAGTAAATCTACTAAACTGGCAACACTGGTATTAAATAATAGCAATAAAATATCAATAAACTTAAGCTTCGAACGTTTAATGACAACAGATACTTTTGGCGGAGAGGGCTTTAGTTCGCGATTTATGAGTGCTATTTTTATAGTGATTGCTGTAAGATGGATAGACATTATTGCATCATAAAAATTAACCTTTAATATTTTTATTATAGTCTTAGCGATAAATATAGTTATTATTATTATATCTCCGTTATTTAAATGCGTGTTTAATGTAGATACCTAAATCGTGTTATATATAGATAATATTATCATATTATAGGTACATAATTTATCTTAATGATTTCTTATGTTTACGCGAATATTAGACATTGAAATAAAAACTAAAAACTATTTAAACGGATTTTATCGCGGTTTTTTATATTATTATTTTCTCCCGACGTTTCGAAGACTTTGCAGCCTTCATGGTCACTAGAATAATGAATTCAGTAATCATTACATAGGTCTATAATTCCGTTACTTATAATCTACAGATCCCCTGAAGAAATCGTAGAAGTAAGGGCAAAGTTACTTTTTGAGCTCGTATCGATATCAGCTGAAATATTTTTTTTATTGTCTATTAGTGTTTTGTGTATAGTCGCTGGCATTGTTAAATAAATTTAATGTTTCTTAATCGTTATACTTAACCGTGAGTCACAGTGGCAAAAATTTTAAATCCAAAGATATAAATACAATAAAATGTCAGCAACGAAGTAATAAGTAGGTATCTACCTGAGTATCTACTTAAGTGAAAGGAGTTAGGTAACAGTAGAAATTTTTGATTTTGGGTCATATTCGTAAAAAGTATATATTGGTATGTAAGACTGACACATTTATTTATCTTAAGTAGTCGAAATCTGCCAAAAGAATTAAATGTGGCGCCACGCTCAAAACGAGAGGCGGGAAAATCATTCTAATATGGTCGCAATTTGCGCGCGATTTTTCGTCCGCCATTAAAACGTTGGTGAATTTATATTATAACAATATTACAAAAACTATAAGAAGTCACTTATTTCTAATGACATAAGAATGAATTTCCAATACTTGCGTGTAACGCAGAGTTTGTGGAATCTAACTGTTTGCCACAAGTCAAGTTGCAAATTGAAAACATTATACAGATTAAATTCAGGCGATATCTATAGAGGTGTTAATAATGTAGTACCAGTACTTAGGTAATTTATATGCCCATTTGCTTAAAGTTTAATATTAAATTGAACGCGTGTACTAATATGATGATGCGATGATTGCTCGCAGCTTCGCCTACATGGGAAGCCTTTCCCGCTACCGCTCTAATTTCAAATATTTCCCACGGGAGCAAATTACCAGGATAAAAAATGCCCGTTATATTAAACCAGGACATGGTCTATCTATATGCCGAATTTCATACAAACTGTTCAACGTTTTATTATTAAAAAAAAATACGAATATAATCTTATGTTCACAATAATACTCCTAATAAAGCAAAACATTCTGATGCAATCGCAAATAAGTTCAATTCGGCTAATTTTCATTTAAAGAAACTCGGTAGCAACAACTCCATGTGATATATGCGAACCTACCCCCATTATTCACCCCAGTACAAATCTCTACATACATAAAAGTGGCTCTTTTACATATAAAATATATTGCATTAACATAGTGTAGGTACAAATCCGTTATGCCTCGCATGTCCTCGACGGTTTACGATTGTGTTACAGGTTTGTCGTTATAGGGGTAAATAAGAATAATAATCGTGATAAGAAATTGTGTACATAATTATATTAATGTTGAAATGAGTTTAGTTCTACATGAGCTGCATATATGTAGTGGCCTAACGTCAATAATAGACATTGAGCTTGATAAAAATCCGAGAAGATTTAGTTTCAAAATACTCACGGCTTCATTACTGTGTTGTAAAAAAAGGAAGTTCGAATCGATCTTTTTGTATAAAGTTCTTGACTGTTTCCTTCAAGGTTTTTTGCATCTGTTGGTAAGTGGAGTGCGGTCCATATAAAGGGTGATACCCGTTACCAAACGACACAATCATGCCGGCCTATTTCAATAATTAAAAATAAATTATCAATTACATATATAGGTATTTATTAGGTAAAAAAAATGCAATATCAATCTTTATTTTAGTATCAACCGCGGATATTCAAGTGGAAATATTATGTATATAGATTACGACTATCCCTATAAACAAGTAAAATACTAAAGTTCAATGTTATACGAGCGATTTGGCAGTTCTAAACATTTACAGCGAAAAGCGCTTCATATTGCAAATGGCAGTGCGGTTATAATACTTATTCATATATTTAATATAGGTAATTGCTCCGTAATTTTTGTGGTATTATTAAGGAAAAAATATTAGGTATTAGTAACGTGACCATTTATTTTTCGTCACAAAACGGGACATCGGTTTATTTACGTCAAGCATAAAAAAAAAACAACGGAAAAAAAAATAACACACGCTTATTAGAAAATTTGTACTTCAGCGGCCGACTAGACACTTCAACGTCAGATGAAGCCCGCAGCCGTCCCTAATGCGCTGAAGAGGGCCACCGCGGAGTTTTAGCTGGTAGGCCGTGCATAGGTTAAGTTGTATATAGGGTTAGGGACTCGACCCAGCGTTCGCCCGAAGGTCATCATCAAACCCAGGCGGCTCAACGCCGGGCTGTAAGGCACGGTTACCCCAGCATAACTGCTCAGTCGCCTCCCATGAAGGTTGCGCGGTAGTAATAAGGCAATTTCTCCGCGAGACCAAAAAAAAAAAATGGATTTCATTATTGCATAATTATAAATTAAAAATATTATGTACGATATGTAATGTAATATACAATATTCAGTTTTATTTATGTTTGCCTGAAGAAAAAAATTGATTTATTACAGCTGTTTTTTTATATCTTGTCATTAGTTATCAACTTCGTTTTCAGAACTGGAATCTGTAACTGAGTTTTTTCAGGTGTCCACATTTTATTCATTAGAGAAAAGATTCGTAGCAGCCCGGTCGGCTCTTAAATTTTCGCACGGTTTCAAAAAACGGGACAATTTTGTGTCCCTGAGTTTTTTCTGGGGACACCGGGACAGATTACCGAAAACCGGGACGGTCCCGTTCAAAACGGGACGTCTGGTCACGTTAGGTATTAGTTAAGTAATTCAATGTGAAGAGATTTTTATAAGGCTGCAAGGTTCTTTGTTCCCTTGCTTCCGTGGACAATATTGCCCATGGAGTTAATATGTACTACGTACACTAACTCCATGATATTGCCACAGGAAAGCTTGCAGACACGTCCAGAAAGGAAGAGTCAATAGGACCTACGATATTACGTTTCCCGAATATCAATACTTCAAATTAATTCTACTTTATTTATAGTTATGTTTATATATCGTAGGATATAAATTTAGAGGCAAATTTGCAATAGAAAATGTAGATTTTTCAGATTGTTTTTCATATCTCATAATATCATTATAATCACCAAAAACTAGTTTTTAATTATTATCTTCTCTGCAGTCACTATGCACAAGGCGCACTTATTTGCAATATTTACATTATAATATGTCCAGCGACAACACATCGAATTACAGCGGCTGTATCGCAAGCCAAAAAGCAATATGTTTAACTAAGTGATAAATGCGTCTAATTTAGCTAAAAGCTCGAGAACAGCGCAAACTGCTCGTTACAATGAAAGTGGCAATAAATCGACAACAACGCCATCTGCACGACGCACGTTCATGTTGTATTCATGAAATCGGACACAAGATGGCGATAGTGGTGATTTAATTCTGAAACGCTAGCGTTTGGAGTGGTCGTTGAATTGGTGATTCGGGTACTGGAAATATTCAGAACAAATTGTTAGTTGCGGCGATAATACTTGGTAAGAGCAAAATAAAAACTGTAAGTAATTAGTTATCTTTTGATAATAAATCATAATTTCAGTTCATTTAGATTGTATGTACTTATTCAAATTAATCAGACTCTTTGTACTCTGTATTTTGATTCAAAATTTAAAAAAATGCAACGAATAAATCAATTCAATGAATAATCAGAGTTCAGATTATAAATTGTGTAGAAATAATATACCACCTAATTCGTTAAATAAAAAAAAACTAAAACGTTTTATTATTGAGCGGTAAGCGGAAAATGCCTCAATCAGTTTAGCTCTTTCAACAATAAACAAATGAAGCGGGTCATATTATTAGACATGTCTTAGAGGCGCCATTATGAGGATAACTTTATTCTATTTGTCACTGTTTAATGCTTACAGAAATTGGGTTCTCCAAACATTGGGGTTTGGAATGCGGCCAATTTTTAAATGTTTCATCTAACTGGCAGTAAAGCATCCCGAAAACAGCGCATTATTCTGCCGTACGGCCTGCTATTATTGGAATAGTTTTATTACATAATGTATTTACTCAAATTGCTTTTGGCAGTAAAGGGATTAAGAGGAGTTATGGGATAATTTAACTATTTTCATATTAAGATATGGTGTGGTGATTTGTGAAAAGTGAATTTAACTATTTTCATATTAAGATGATCTCGCCTCGCCTTCACCGACGCTACGGGTTCCTTTATGACGCGTCGGATTTTGTAGCAAACACTTATCGTGGCGCCTACGCGCTACGGTTTTGGTCCATTTTTCGTAGCTCTCAAGCTATTGCAAGAAGTTCCGCGACCGCGTGGAATTTCTTTCATAGAATGCATGGTCTACTATAGATTATTCCAAGATACAAAATAGTCTATAATATGTTAATTTTGATATGTTGGAGGTATTGGTGCGATAATTTCCAACCAAATCTATTCATCTATTTATGCGTTTGTACATTAGAAATAATTAAACGTACAAAAATCTACATAATCTTAAACATACTTTTTATTATGTAGGAATATTTTGTTGTAGACATCCATAAGCAAAAAGCTTCGTAATAAACTTCATTTTTCATAACAACTACTTGCCATTCTATGCGACGATGACTAAAAAGGATTTTCCAAGAAAACCATAAAACTCAATGTTATTTTTACGATTTCATCTATTAAACAACCATTGAGCAACTTTAATTGTGTTCAAATATTTGAAGTTAGTAAATGATTTTTATTTTCTTTAATGTCACCTCAGTTAAGTGAAATATTCTAATTGTATTCTCTGACAAATCTTATTGATACATCATAGTTTTAAGCATTATTCTAATCTTAAATAAAAGTAAAATAAGTGTTTTATCATGTTTTGTTTCACGTGCTTGGGACGAAATCAGTTAGGTACGGAAACATTTGCAATATAAACGATTTCATAGTTTTTCTGTTTCATGGCTTTATTCATATTATGACATTTTTCGCTTAGTTTTATTATACTAGTAATTATCAATGCCGTAAAACAGTAGGATCGTATCAGAAAGAATCACAAAATATCGTGTAACTAATAAAAAAGCGGCGATAGCCTAGTTGGGTGTGGAACGAACTGCCAAGACGAATGTCCGCAGGTTCAAAACCCAAGGGCACACACCTCTGACTTTTCTAAAATCATGTGTGTATTCTTTGTGAATTTATCGTTCGCTTTAACGGTGAAGGAAAACATCGTGAGGAAACCTGCACATCAGAGAAGTTCTCTATAGGAATTTCGAAGGTGTGTGAAGTCTACCAATCCGCACTAGGCCAGCGTGGTGGACTAAGGCCTAATCCCTCTCAGTAGTAGAGGAGGCCCGTGCTCAGCAGTGGGCAAGTATATAATACAGGGCTGATATTATATGTTTGCTAGATGAGTAGAAAGTGATTTATAAGAAAACATATTTATATATTTTTTTTTGGGACGCCTTGGTTGTCACAGGGTCTACCCTGCTAATGGTGTACCATTCGCAGGGTAGACCCTGTACCTGATCCTGACCCTGCTTGTACACAAGCGATCCCCGGCTTAGTAACCATGGCGCTCCTTTACGAAAACATATTAGTGGCCAATGTTTCAAAACTGAACTGTTCACCTACAACATTACTTAGGTAACTTAGGTCTTAAATCGATTAAAAATTCCGATGTGAGAAAAAATTATAAAAACCTTGAAATCTGCCAAACTTGCTAATGGTGTATAGTAAAAGGGTACGATTGCCCGAATTAGTTAGCTAATGATTCCAAAGCGTTAGTCCTGTATATGAACCGCGACAGTAGCACCAAGTGAGCCGCTTCGCGAGAATTGTTCAACTCGCTCAATAGCGACTGATTCTCGTAGATAAGACAGATTTAATAATGATATTATAAATCCGAGTTTGCGAAGTTGTTGCGATATTTGTACCTTTATTGCGTATAAACAGTTGAATAGAATTTGTGATTTAACACACAGGAAAAATGTCTTTCGTTAAATGAGGTTTAAAAATATTCCGCTGTAGAGCTACTGCCACGAAGCTCATGGGTCACAAGTTAATGCCGGTTGGGCTGGCTGTTAATTTATATGCTTATGAAGGTAGAAAGTATTCTCCTATGATCATGAAAATCCAAATCAAATACAGAAGGCAGGGGGAGGTGAAGTAATTTCTTGCTCATAGCAATAGTATTTTAAATAATGTCCCGTAAAGTTTGGGGACCAGCTTTAAACGTATTACACATTTAGAGGAATTAATAAAAAAAAAAAAACAGTTAAGGAAAATTATTAGTTCTACTTAAAACATCTATATTTAGTATTGTAGTTGCGTGATATGATTACTGCGTTGGTTTATGTGAAAACCATGTCGTAGTTTCAACTCACATTTCAACGAGGATAATATTTTCTTAAAACATTATCTATAGACGTCCCTGTCTCAAATTATTGTAATCAAACGTCGTAGTTCTAATGTTTTATTAAATAAAACAATAGCCTCATCCATAGTAAGCTAGTCGCACCACAAACGAGCAATCAGCGAGCGATCGTCGACACGACAATGCCCCCGCACCGCCCGCGCACTCGCCCGCGTCTCTCCGGGCCCCCCCGCCACGTACCTCCGCACACCACGCTGCACCCCCGCCGTCGCCAATCCTTGATTCCAAATTGAATTTGCACCAATCAACGGGCGCCGTCTTCCCGCCTTCTGCGTTGTTGGGCAGCCGCCGGACGTGACGAATTGCGCGTTCGTGTTGTTTTTTAAATTTCGATCTCTCTTGTGCCTTTTTTATCGGTAATAGGCAATGTAGAGTTCTGTTGTTTCTGATGTGTGTCGAATAATATTGAAATAGGTTTGTTGAATTTTCTATAGATAGTTATTTATTTTCGGATTTATTTCTTTATCTGATTTAGTTTACTCACATATTAAAAAAAGTGTAAAAGTGTTGAATATGCAAAATGCATTCGTCTTATTTTTTTATTTATCTTTAATGGTAATTTGAGTCTCAATACTTTTTAGAATGTTAAGCTTATTTTACACACTGACAAGAACCAGTGTTGACTGGTGGTATTGTTAAAATGACCAGGTAAGTTAAGAACCACAAAGTAGTCACATAAATATCTAAATGTATTTCTAAAATCTGTTCTATATTTTAGAAACTTACCAGAATCAACACCCGAATCCTACTTTTCCAATAAAAATATGTAGGTAATATAAAAATCAATCTGTCATAGCGCTGAGCGGAGCTATGGACGGCCGCGGGGTTTCGTTACAAAGCCAAATATCAAATATTGATATTCGCTCCTCGATTTTGTATTCTGTTTGAGGTGCGAGATACTATTTGCGTTGTTCCGCTTTAGCGTTTCAGTTTTCGGATGACGATGTTTGATATTTATGTAAAGTTTGACGAGATGGTAGGTAGGGAGAAGATTTTATGAGGATTTTTAGTATCTACAATCTTCAAGTTTCTTTACGTAAAATTGTTCCTTAAAAAATGTAACTTTAATAATGTGAAATGAAAACTCAAATCTATAGATATTTGAGTCGACACGTTAGTTTTTTGTCTATTTTGCAATGTCTTCAAGCTATCACGGAGATTTTTTTTTAACTAAGTATAAAAGTCTGCTTACATTCTTCATTAATTAAGTATTTTTGAAAAATTAAATGCATGACAAACTTGTTTGCCGCTAGAGAATAAGCATATAAACTCAATTACTACTCTAGAACAAGATAATTTCACGTAATTGAAAAGAGCAATTTTTTAATTCCTTAAACCTTTGTCCTATTTTGTTTAGTACGCACTTGGTTACAAATTTTATTGAAGAAACATTACATCTATTTTTACGATAACTCATATGTTTCAGATTATATTCATATTAAATTTTATTGAACAAGAGCGATATCCAAACAGATAAATCCTATTGTTAATCGACATTGCAATGAATAATAGCAGAGGCTGCGGTGGCAGCGTCGCGGCCGCGGCGTCTCGGCGCGCCGCTCGCTATCGACGCAGCGCAAACAGCCCGCAACTCGTTTAAACAAAAGACATCAATCACACCGCGGCACCGCCCCGTCGCCGTATCCATAGTCCGCGACTATTTTTGTATTAGTTTTTATAGAATATTAGCTTATGCTTGTGCTCCACCATTTTTTCCGCAATAAAAGTGGCTTATGTTCTTCCCATGGTGTGGAACTATCTCCTTATTAAATATTATCGAATTCGGTTCAGTGGTTCAGCCGTGAAAGCGTGACAAGCAGACAGACAGGTACGATTTAATTTTGCATTTATAATATAAGTGTAGATAATAGGAGGTCGCTTGATATCGTCTTGCCCTTATAAAGCTTTGTAAGAGTGCTAGAAGAATTTGTAGCTGTACTAAGGCTAGGCCTTACGGTTATACCCTATAAATTTGTTTCTAGATGAATACAAGACCATACTTCCCTAATCCATATTCCTTTGTTTTAAGATAGATAGCTTCTTCATGATTCTTTTGGTAAGTGTTTATGCAATTATTTAACATGCGATGACCATTTGCTGGTTTAGACATATATGCTATATTATTTTTTATTTACCTAGAATGCATACCGTTTGTGAGTGTGTGTGTGTGGGTGGGTAGAATCTTAAGCATACATTTTTTCCATATTTCCAGGACTACACATGTCGTAGGCCACACAACAGAAGTTGAAGACAAAGACAGAAACATCCCCCATCTCCCTTTAACAAACGAGACATGAATGCGAAATAGGAAACTTTTCCACAGCAACTTACACCGAAGGGTAACTGAAATTTATGGGAATTTCCCAGTATGCTACGCTTGTATTGTATGAGAAACGTATTGCTTCTTAAACGGATTTTGGGTGGGGAAATGTTATGTGTCTTAATTATCTATTACACAATTTAAATTATACAAAGTATATTAGTACTGTTTTTAATATAATTTTATTATGTATATATCGAATTCATTTTGAGTCTTACACATGATATACATTAGAACAGTTCTATATTTTAAAGTAATATAGATTTTATAACTTCTCCAAAAGCAAAGCACTAGGCGAGTTTATAATTATAACACGCAATACCTTTTTGTAGCTTTCAGTAGTTCTAGATCTATTTCTGCTCTGTACATACAGTCTGCAATATATTATTATGATTATAATTAAGTATGTTATAGTCTTGTTCACCTTTAGCTAGACGATGGCGACAGTGGTCCAAATGTGAAATAAAAGAACAGTTTATAAGAGGTAGTGTTGTCTCCTAAAAGCGTTGACTGGGCGTTTTATGGGTAGTTTTACTAAGGAGACTGGAAAATGTTGAAGATCAGGAGTGGCGATAGCATGGGATAAATTGACTCAACAAAAATACATTTTTTTAATAAAAAAAATATAATAAAATTCTTTCATAATTAATTTTTACCGTTTTTCTAGCACGCTCTGGCTACCCCCGAAGGATATACAGGATACCCCAGATGGAGTTGATATTAGTAGGTCATAAAAATTATAACACAAACTTTTTGAAACACGTATTTCGTTAATAAATCAATTTGTGAGTGTATTTACAAATATTTGTGAGAGCATGTCATAGCACAGATGACAGTTTTGACTCGACTCACCTTAGAGTCGACCTTACCCAATAAATAATATTAACTGAGACTTGGGGGAGGCCTAGGTTCAGCAGTGGACATCCTGTGGCTGAGATGAACTGAGACTTAACAAAATTCGCTCCTTGACGAAGTACATATAACTTAATGATTTAATTTAATCTGCGTTTAATACTTCTTCATTCTTTTGGTTTGTCGCAGGTCCATTTTTAGTGCGATTGCCCTATACTTTAGTATTTACCTGAATCTAATATCTAATATTTATCTTTTCTATAGCATTAAACGGACATCATAACACAGTACTAAGGAGAACCATTGCCCTAAACGCATACACCCACAGTTAAATTTACATTTTGACTTCAACGGTAAGTTAAGTCGGACTGGGACCAAGCTCTCGGTTTATCCTTTACGGTTCGTTAGCTCAGTTGTGAGAGGGAATAGTAATCCTCTATATTCCTGAGGGAAGGGTACATGTCGTGTTATTTTTGGTGATGGAAACCGTCCCTGTAATCCTAAGGCGTCTAAGCTACCTTTAGACTAGATTTGGAGCCATATCTTACGCTGTGGTGACGATTTGTCAACCAATATTAGGTAATCGAATAATATTTTCAGAAAAATTGACCTTGGGTAGACAGTTACACTATCAGATTTCTTTTAACTTATGATTGTTATGTAAAAATCCTAAATCGTGTTGTTAGAAACTAAATCTCGAAATATGATGCTCCGTATCAGTTGCATGTTGTTGTCTTGTAGGAAGGGAAAAGGGCGTCCTAAATAGTAAAACAGTTTTATTCAAATGGCTATTCAATATTAGATGTTATTTTTCCTTTTTTTTCTATAACTATATACCAATTATACAAAATGCGGGTAAAGAATTATTTAATATGTGTTTTGTGGATGTTATAATTTTAGGATCAAAGAAAACACAATGTAACGCAATATTTACTAAATATTTATTCATAATCTTCACATATTTTTTTTATAATATTTAAAATTAATATTATACATTTATTTGACTTGTTCTATAAATTTTTTGATTTCAGTGATCTTAGAAACATAAACGAGGGCTTTGCCGAAATAGATTCCTATTTCCAGTAGGTGACCTAAGTCTTAAATTTTCTTATACATTTATTTTTGAGGAAGTTCAACCAGAAACATGACAATGGAAAATATTAGGTCTTTCCCGCTTTACTATTTACTAGTGAACGTGCTGTATACTAGAATTTTATTGTGTTCGTATCTTCTCTTCGAAAAAAATAATTAATCGGTGGTATATTTATATGGAATATAATACAAAATAATTTGATTTATGAAAAAACATAATATAAAGCTATAGAGCTACTAGAACTAAAATAATATTTGTACAGACAAATCATTAATGTAAAAATTTTATGAAATTATTTTTTCGTAGTAGTTGGTCGATAAAATACAATTTATTTGAACAATTGCAAGGTATTTTGAGTTGGGTATTTGTATTTAATTTTTACTATCCCTACAATTATTATAATTGAGGTTCTATAATGCAGCTTAATGTTACCCAAAAATGACAGGAACTAGATTTTCAAATAATTAAAATACATAATACATAATCTATACAGAGTCAATCATTTATCTTACTTCCTATTTTGAGACGTATACAGTAATTTTTACATTTATCCACTATTTTATACACTTTCTTAACCGAATAATACTTTAGGTAAAATGTCTTTTAATGGACAAAACATTTGGCGAGCGCAACAAGGAAACAACAAAACAATAAATTCGAGTCATAAAAAAGGTTAGGTTATAACTAAAATTCATAGTCTAAACGAGACATAACAGGATGTATGGAACCATAGATCAACACGAACCACCGGCGAGCCGGAGTGTTGCTCTATGTATGGAACAGATTTTTATTCGACTGTATTATTTAAATTGAATCATTGCGACACATAGAACATTAATTTAAAATTATATTATCTATAAATTTAAGAAAAATTTAATATGATCCGTAGTTTTCATTTGGTACAATTTTTAGTCATATGATGTTAAAAAAGTAACACCACTATATTATTACAGTGTAAAGAATTACAGCCTCTATGTTATAATCAAATTAAAGCGCCTTGGCAGTACGCAATCTCCTTTTTAATATTCAATATTTTAAGGTTTATCAAACCTTTTTAGACTTATAATAAAAACGATACAGCCAATAACAACAAATTGTAATTGGAATGTTGACAGTATCAATAATTACAAATATTATGCTGTAAATAAAACTGTATCCAGTGAGCTTTGCCAGTGAGTCTCTACCATCAACCATGAAGTAGGTAAGTATTACGTACAACCTCTGTCAGTTAATATTTTATTAAAAGATAAATATAATAACCTAAGCAAACTAATAAGTAAAATCATGTTCTACTTTTGTTCGGGTTTGGTGATGCTTGGCAAATTTATGAAAATTGCCACGACCCCAACTAAGTTAGAGACAAAATAATTTTTAACTTATATGTAATCTGTGATGAAGTGTTGTGAGAATACTGTAGACAAACGATTTCTTGCGGTAAGACAGGAGTATAACTTTGTGGTCTAATTTATTAAGATAGCAACATTTGTGACGATACTTCTGATTTTATTATATTAAATATAAATTAATCCTATACATATAATTAAAGGACTAGTTTCCATTCGTGTACTCAACCTGTTGCGTATATACAAAAGAACTATAAATTATAGACAGATGGTCCATAATAGAAATAATGCTTATATGTTATATTGTTACTTATTAGGTATATTAACGGTTACCTGTCACTATTAACAACGATAAAAATAAATGTGATTTTGCATCGATGCTTTTGGTAATAATTCAGGTCTTGGATTAAGCAAACAAAATGCGAGAATAGAAAAAATATATATGTATAGTAATGAAATAAAAGTATTATACAGTTCATAATAAAGAAGAGAAACAAAATACTGACGTCTTTTATTCGAGTACACGAACTACAATTAAATCTACGTAGTATACAATGCGTGAACGTAAAAATAAACGGAAAACATCTGATTTCATACCACGTACGGCCTAAACATATCCATGTTTGGCCTTCCGCCATCTTGCGACATAACAACCAATCCGCGTCTATTGTTTTCCAAATTTGAATTAAAGTTAGCGGCGGCTATCGCCCTCTCTCTTTCAAGCGCTATGATTCTGTCCCTATCTAGAAGAGGGGCTTGTTTGACAGATGTCAAGTCTGCGGGTAGCTGAGGTTTCTCGGCTTCAGGAGGGGGAAGGTCTTTAGGTTTATGTTTGTCGTCCTGCGATGGTTCCTTCTTCGAGTCTTGTTGTGCTTTTTTTGACCGTTTCCATTTCATTCTTCTGTTTTGGAACCATATTTTCACCTGTGAACAATATTTTGATAATTATTGTGTCCATTAATTATGTTTCTAAATACATACATACATACATACATACATAACATCACGCATTTTATCCCCGAAGGGGTATGCAGAGGCGCAACTAGGGCACCCACTTTTCGCCAAGTATGTTCCGTCCCATGATGTGATAGGGGGCGAGCCTATCGCCATATCGGGCACAAATTCCAGACTCCGGGCTGATACTGAGCAGAAAAACCCAAATATCACTTTGCCCGACCCGGGATTCGAACCCAGGACCTCAGAGCGCTATTGTACCGGACGTGCAATACAACTACGCCACCGAGGCATGTTTCTAAATATCATTAGTAATTGTATTACTTTACTTAACACTATATCTTTCTAACAATTTTGAAAAATATTATACTCGTTATGAGATTGTGCTTGATATTATTTATGTATGTATTTAGAAATTATTTTTATTACCAATGGCTTTTTTTTCTAATTTACTATTTTCTATCACTTTGATTTAATAACGGTGTTATACTTTGTTGTCATCAGGAAAAGTTTTATAATGCGTGCTTCCTCTAGATACACCTGAGAATTTAGTATAACCTGCACGATATATAATATGTCATTAATATATGACTACATAATGCTACGTGACCTGATATGTCTAAAGTTCAAAGTCCATAAAACACTCCACCCAAAAAATAATGTATAACAAAGGTAAGAGGCCCTATTAATCTTGGTCTCGCAAACGCCGCGATAACATTTACGGCTCTAATCTCGGGCCCTTACATCTGTTACTCAAATCCTGCATCGCTCAAACTGACAGCTGCGCGCCGCAAGTGTCAACCTTTTTGGTTCACGATATACATACGAGTTGTGAAATGTTCAAATTTTACAATGTTTGCTTAATAAGGAGTATTTATGTAAAACAAAGTAGCTTTATTTGTGTTTCTGCCAGTGAATTCAACTCTACCATAATAAAATTAAAGTTCATTACACTTTAGTCGATTTTAAAATTGTTTTGACATTTACATTTATCCTAAATTTTTGCATTTGAACGTTGTAACATCGTCAAATGTTCAATGGAATACCATCGTAGTTTTATTGCCGGTACACTGCTGAGTATCGTACAAACGTAGGTATTTATTAATAACTAGGGGTTGTTTGCGGTTTGGCCCGCGTGAAGAGCCTTTGTCGCTACAAAAGTTCTTAAAACGAAAAAGCGATTCATGGCGCCACGAGCAGGATGCCAGTGCCATCTATTTAAAAAAAAATACTGTGGTAAAAAGTTGGCTATGCATTAATTTAGTACACGATCTACTCGTGTGCCAAATTTCCTTTAAATCCGTTCAACCCTTTCCGCATATGCTTCGAACAAACATCCAAGTGTCCAAACATTCGAACATTTTCGGTATCTTTCGCATTTATAATATTAGTAATATAAGGTAATTAACCTTTTTATTGTTATGTAGTATAATTTTTTTTTTATTTCCTTTACCTGTGTTTCAGTCAGCATCAAACTGGTCGCGACTTCGAATCTTTTCGGTCTTGACAGGTACTTGTTCATCCGGAACTGTTTCTCCAGCTCCAGGAGTTGTTGAGAGGTGAAGGCGGTGCGCGGGCGACGCGTCTTACCGAGGAGAGCGTGCGGGGCACCTGTGGAACAAATTTGATTTTAGTACACACACTTAGTACAAATTTTGCATTTGTTGTTGATGCAAAGTTTGAGGAATTATCGTTAGTATTATGCATTTAGATCGGCTATAAGGAGTATCTATGAAAACGCGTAGTATTAATTGTAGATTTTTATGAGCGGTCGTAACTTTCACGGAAGTGGTCCCATATGTTCTAGCCACTTTTCTTTATTAAACAAGTGAAATAATAATATTATAGATAGAGGTAGAATTTATTTCACATAATCTGCGCTACTCCCCCAAATGTCAATGTAATTTATAACTTTAGTTCTTTCCGAACCGTGATCTTCCTTATCTTTGCAACGCGTGGGACGTTGCTCTACTTTACATGATTATACCTATGGCAAAATGATGATAGGCGATTTGATTTTTGTATTGATTTTTTTATAAAGTGAACTATGGACCATTGTTTTTTAAAATGGGTCATCAGCTGCTTTACTTAAGTGCGGATTTTATGTAATACAATGAATACATACAGAATAGAGTATTCTTCTTGTAGATGGTTTTAGCAAATATGTAAATATATCTATATATAAATTTTAAAGATACCTAAGTCATTATTACAACGTGCAAATAATTTATCTACTACGTACCAAGCGAAATACTTTTTCCAACTGACTTATTAGTTAGTATTTTCAGAACCAACGTAACTACGAAGTGTTTCTAAAATATATCTTTAAGTTTTTTTCTTTAAATGTGATAAGTAGAGCAACACTCTTAACACATCGACCGAAAGACAAACGGCCTCGCCCGCGGAATACAAGCAGCCGGTAATAGAAATCTTTATATATAGGTATTGCGTCGGTTTGTTTATTGCCTCTATTGATTTAATCACGACTTTCCCGATTTCTACGCAAGGAAGTTATATAATAATACAAAAACATCGCCGAATGGTAACATTATGAAGTATGTTATGTATCATCATATTATATCAGCTCTGTATTATATACTGTCCCACTGCTTGGCACGGGCCTCCTGTACAACTGAGAGGGATTAGGCCTTAGTCCACCACGCTGGCCTAGTGTGGATTGGTAGACTTCACATACCCTCAAAATTCCTATTGGGAATTTCTCAGGTATGCAGGTTTCCTCACGATGTTTTTCTTTCACCGTTAAAGCAAGCGATAATTCACAAAGAATACATACATAGAAAAGTTTAGAAATTTTAGAAAAGTTAGAGGTGTGGGTGTGATATGACCATAGCTATATCGTTGCTGTGCTTAGCGTGAATCATTTTAAACCATTTATTACGTTTATTAATATGGTGTAACTATTAATAATGCCCGGTAAGTAAGTATTAATAATTTTCAATTAATTATTTACCGTAACATCATGTTTGTGTATCTAGGAGCCGTGTGTATGGGTAGTAGCCACAAGAGTTGTTATATAACTTCACAATCATATGTACCGTCGATTTGGTAAATAAAAATTAGTGGTGGGCAATGACTTTTATGATTTCGTAGTATGTAAATGCTTATATTGAAAGATTTACAGTAAGCGCAAACTGCCTTGTATCTATTGTGGTTATAAAGATAGACTTTACTGCTCTACATGCTATCGGGTATGTATGTATAACGAAGCTTGGTTTAGCTATTCAAGTTTAGGCTTAATAATTATACTTTTTATCGTCACCGTCATCAAAATCAACTAGGAGGATTTTAAATATAAGTTTATAGGATACACTTATCATACAAATGAGCTCGTAAAAAATATAACACAAGGAATAAGGACACTTACATCCCGCCGTTTCGAATCCTGACTCATTTAAAAATAATTTAAAAATGCATTAAGTTGCGCGCGCGGTCGCTGGCCAAATAAATCGTGCTCAAGGGCCTGTGTGGTGAATCAACAGCGCTTGTTGACCAGACGTGACGTCGCGTGGGACCCACAGGATGTTTGCTCGTAAGCATAGTTGTAATGATGTGTACTCGGTGCTGGCCAGTTGTTCAACCCTAGTGTTCTAATGCTTTGAGTTGCTTGACTATAATAATTAGAAAACAATGTGTGGCGTATAGTTAAGAACTATTAAATATTTTGAAGAATGGAAATGCTTTTGAATTTGAAGACTGTAATTATAACGTAGTTTTGATTTCTCTATCGGCGTGTTTGCTCGGATTAAAAAATACATGGATATCTGCTCTAATTAGAACTTCCTTCTAGTTGTAGGACTAACCAGTCGAAAATATTTATAATTGCGTATTATTTAAACATGTATCATATAATTCTTGGTATACTTGTCTGCACCCAGACCTATGTCGGCAGCTAATATATACTTTATGCTGCATTAACGAAATTTGCAAAATTAAACATTAACTTTAAACCCGCCTAGTGTGTATAGTACATGAGGTACGCGGTTGCGGAGGTTTATTATATGCGTATGAAATCACACAGCACAGTTTTTGTCCGTATCAGCTCTTACTTAATTCGTCCATTATACATATTTGAGTTAAACAAACTGACAAATCAACGATGCTGGGGTGTCGAGCTGTCACAGTGACGTTTTGCGGTGTCAAAAATTGACAGATGTTTGGTGTTGGGCGTTATCGGTTTGTGCAAACATTGGCCAAATGTCGCAACTAATAGTGACTATTGATAATTATGCCGATAATTGGACAAGTGGCGCGCGTCGGCGCTTTTTGTTGTTTAGATTGTGTTAATACACGATGTGTTAGATTGTTTTATTGGGAAGTTTTTGTCATTATGCAAATTAGGTGAAGTGCAATTAGTTTATATGGATTTCAGACAAAAAATATAATGTTGTGTGGGAATATGTTTGAAAGTACTCGGGCATAGACGTCGTAATTTATTTATTCAAACAAAGTAAAATTATAGTTGCGTTCATAATTTTAAGAATAAAAAATGGATATTTATAGATCCCAATAAAATGATCTTTTGACTACAACCACACCGTTTATAAAATTTTGATTCAACAAATAGTATTCATGAAATTAAAACTAATCATAAAATATTTCTTTCGGTTTAACACAAAATAATTAATTCATTGAATGGCACATTGACTACACCTAGAGCATTTAACGAAACGCCAAATCCCTCAGAGACTTAGCTGACATAATGGGATCAGCGTGAAACCAAATTAAAGGACATGCTTAACAAATGTGCCATCAACACCCCAGTGATCGAGGGATGATCGCCCCGCCAGCCTGTTTGTAGTAATAAAAATAAATTATATTAATGTGTTATTTAAATGCGCGTTTCACGGTATTTATTTTTGTTGCTTATTAGTATGAATTTTACGCCACCAACTGGCGCTTAATACAATCCAAATTTGTTTACTAATTCCTTTTAATAGTAATATCTTTAAAAATTTAATGTTACCCACCTACTTTACCTACCTTAAGACACCTTTCATGCATAGAAATTTATATCAGTATAACTGAGTACAATTGAAAATATAAATATGAAGCTATAACTCAGTATATAACGCTGATGGTGCTGTGGGGAGGGCAGTAAATGAGATTATGTTGATTGTCGACATCTTGCGACCAACGGAGCGGCGTAATCTCATTGTTACAGTGTCTAAATATTCCTATGTTTGCACACGTGTATTTAAAAAATTACAAAACGTTTACTTATAACATTTAAAAGTATAAAATAAAATTTACATTTAGGTACTATAATTTGATTTTTATATTAGTCTGTTTTAAGAGTCAAATTTTTGCTCATTATCTATATATAAAAATGAATCCCTATTTCCCTTGATCACGCCATCACGCGTGAACGGCTGGACCGATTTCACTATTTTTTTTTGTTGTGTTTGTTATTGTCAGGCGAAGGTTCTTATGAAAAAAAAAAACAAAAAGTTGCGCGGAAAATTAGAAAATTTAAGAAAACTTAACGAAAATATTAATTTTATATAACTGTCAATTGTTTGAAATGACTGTCAACGATTGACAGAATGTGCGCTGCAAAATCATAGTTAAGACGGGACAACGTCTGTCGGATCAACTAGTACTTAACATTTTAAACACATAGGCAAGCGTCGCGTAAATTGATTTTTTTTACTGCTATCCACATGTTTAAACATTCTTAACGGATTTAGAACTTTTATATCCAGATACCTAAAATACAGTGTCGTCAGTATTAATGTAATTTATATTTTAATTCCTATGCAATCGTAAATGTATCTAATCAGAAAAATATCAGATTGATCCAGAAAACTAAATTTTAAAGTCGGGATTAACGATGAGTTAAATCGTAACGTTGCTTATTAGGGTGTATTTGTTTACATAAACAAATTAGCGAACAATAAAACTAATTGCCTGTCCCCTCCTAAAATATAACAATGCCACCCTACGGTTAAAGCAAGGGAAAATGGAACCTACGTCCATTTATTGACTTTTTCGCTTAACCACCAGCCATTGGGGTGACAAGTGTAAATGTTAGGGTGCATTTCGAATATAGTTTTAGTCAAATTACTATATTTTATTGCTAAATTGCTTACTTTAATTAGATTGGATTGATAGTTTTTAGGCCGTAAAGTGGAATTTTTAGATTCGAATTGTGAGGCGAGGAATTTTTGCGTGTGTGTTTTAAATATTTTCATAACTAATTTTGGTTTCACCTCTGAAATTTTTGCAGTGCGTTTTGGTAAGTTTTTGTTAATATTGGTTAGAAATAATACTAAACTGCTAGATAACCTGGGAACTGCTTTCAGTGTACAAACGGTTTGATTAAATTGTACCAACTTAAACACAAAGGTTCCGGTACGTGAATAAAAACATGTCAAGTCGCCCTATAGAATGGCAAACAACATAACATTTTTTTTAAGTATACTGCAGAACGTGCATGACAAGATTTGTGATTTTGCCTAAGTTACTCTAAAAGAATTTGGTATCCAGTTGTATTTCACTTCTTTTATAACCAAAACCGTTATCCGCATATATTATATAATTTATTTTTGTTTATATAGTATCGGTACTATATTTTCACAATAATATTTTTAGGCATCTAACATATAATATTGATATGGACAAAATAAAATGCAATAATTTATTTGAACCTGTAGAATGTTATACATTATTTAGATTCCGTCAATATTAACTCTACCACCACTTACCAGTTAGGAAAGCAGTTCTCACCCAAAAAGAAGAAAAAAAGAAACTCCGGCGTTGTCTTCAGATTTGTCCTGATAAAAATCAGCTGGCCTTTTAAAACATTAAACCGTCTAGATAGGGCACATGTCAAAAACGCGCCCTTACGCCTATATCGAACCGGAACATTCGAAAATGAGACCGTATGCATTTGCCGTACTTATCAGCGTCCGAAGTACTAATTTACAGGAACTAACTATCAATAAAAGTTACAAACCGTAATCTGTCCAAGCGTATCAAAATGACCTTCAGGCTCGAATACATGGCTAACTGATTTGAAAATCAACCTCAATATATGTACCTATGTTATTTTATTTTCCTCTAACGCAGTCCGCGTGGAGCGCGCTTGCCAGATCGAAAAATCTAAATATCTAACATATCTATCATATCATCGTAGTATTTGTTGATTGAATAATTAAATTAGATTTTTCGCGAGTCGACGAATTTGAATCACTTCGTAGTATTGAGGAAAGATATAAAACTTTGAATTGATGATAGACTAGACATGGTTTAACTGAGTGTCAACAATCACCCAAACAGCTTAGTTCATCGTTTACTTGTTCATCTCCAACAGAAACCTATAGCTGGCCTATAATAAAGTAGCTTCCTGTTAGTGAAATGGTTTTCAGTATCGTCATGAGAACAATAGTTCTAGTAAAAAAATGCCGGCAATTTTAAAAAAATACCTACACCTCAAAACTCGCGTATAAAACTAACATACAAAATTATTAAAAATTAAATCGTTGACCTGGATTTAATTTTATAATATTACACGCGTCGGGAAAATCGGAGTGCTCTTCCCTTGTAAATAAGATTGGATCTTTTAAAGCATTTTTATTGTATTAGAACATGACGATAAGTGGTATATCGAGAGATATTCTTATTAGTCTAGTCATCAAATGAAATGTCGGGAGAATCCAGACGAATTTCGGCCATTTGGCAACCCTACGCGCACTTCAACCGCTAGATATGGAAGATGGGCTCAATGGACTTGTTTCCAGAGCCGTAATAAATAAATAAAAAAATTAACCGATACTTAATACTTGAATGAATCATGCGAATAAAACAACCAATGGTGGCGTTTACCAATAGGAAACAAAAATAATGCAAATACACATTTTTTCTAAATGAAACAATAACTGAACTTACTTATACTATTTCTACATCGGGATACGCATGATACATATACAAAACTAACAAGATAAATCATAAAACAATCGAGTTATAACATAAAACGCTGAATCGCGGTATTGAAATTTTACTCGCGAGCAACATATATAGGCGGCTGAGAAGTCAGTGTATTGGAGTTGATAATTTGTTACAAAAGCAAATTATTGTATTGATGTTGATTACCTTTGGGATACTGCATCTACTGACCCCTCGTCGCAAACTATCTCGCGACCAGTGATTCTGATGGTCACGGACGGCCTGCCTTATAAAATTTATAACCATCTGCTACGGGTTTGGCGTCCGTGACACGTCAGCGATCAAAGGTCGTAGGGAAGTTATTCTCGTGACCTGGGTTGGCAAGCCGCTCCTCAGAAGGCCTCTAGAGGGGGGAGAATTGGAGCGTGCGAAATGAGCCAGCTGTTTCCAGTCCTGTGTCGAGCGTCTAAACTCGACTAACAGGGCTGCAGCGATTGGGAGGTGTGGAGTCCCAGAGGCAGCGTCAATCACCGGGTATCTCCGGTGGCATTAAGTGACTTGAATCTGAGTTTCCAGATCTCTCAATAAATATAAACATAAATAATTTTTGAACTCTAGGAGAGCCAGGATTGAAATATATACACATTGATGGTTATAATATATTTATATATATTTGATATGTGATACGAATATATATGTGCGTAACTGGTATCTACTGTTTATAATACGTAATCTTTAAATATTTTGAACAAAAGTAAAGGTAATTTATTTGCGAAGTATTAATAGCTGGACAATAATGTTATCGCATTATATTGAGGAAATTACATTTTAACACATGTAAAAATATATTGTTCAGACTGTCGGTAGAAAAACATCCGATATATTAAAATTATATAGATACTAACAGTAGAAAATCTAGAAATATATGCTTTTATTTCGACTTAGTTTTATTGTTATAAATAAATAATATAAACCTCTCTATTACGCAGCATATTTTTTTTGCAAAAAAGATTTTTAAAGTTTTGTCATAAGTTAGGTGTTCCGTGCAAAATAAAAGTTTATGCAAAATTTTCACATCTCACGTCTTTATTTGTTTATAGCTTTTGCCCGCGGCTCCGCCCGCGTTATAAAGTTTTTTAGACTAAAGTTTTCCGTTATAAAAGTAGTAGTTTCCCGAGAGCCTATGTTCTTCCCAGGGTCTCAGACTGTCTACATACCAAATTTCATCTTAATACGTTGGGTAGTTTTTGAGTTTTACACATTCAGGAAGACAGATGCAGCGGGAGACTTTGTTTTATATGTTTTTTAGAACTTTTTAAGTGGAACAATCCCGTCCTACATCGTTGTTGCATAACTTTAACCGTTTACGCAGCGAAGGCAACGGAAGCTCTCAAAACTAATAATTTTCCCCGTTTTTGCCACATGTTTCATTACTGCTCCGCTCCTATTGGTCATAACGTGATGATATATAGCCTATAGCACTCCAGAAACAAGGGGCTATCCAACACAAAAATATTTTTTCAGTTCAAACCGGTAGTTTCTGAGATTAGCCATTACTGCTCCGCTCCTATTGGTCATAGCGTGATGATATATAGCCTATAGCGGTCCACAAATAAAGGGCTACCCAACACAAAACGAATTTTTCAGTTGAAACTGTTAGTTCCTGAGATTAGCCATTACTGCTCCGCTCCTATTGGTCATAGCGTGATGATATATAACTTTGAGCACTCCACAAATAAAGGACTATTCAACACAAAAAGATTTTTTCAGTTCGAATCGGTAGTTCCTGAAATTAGCCATTACTGCTCCACTCCTATTGGGTATAGCGTGATGATATATAGCCTATAGCACTCCACGAACAAAGGGTTATCCAACGCAAAAAGAATTTTTCAGTTTGGATCGGTAGTTCCTGAGATTAGCCATTACTGCTCCGCTCCTATTGGGTATAGCGTGATGATATATAGCCTATAGCACTTCACGAACCAAGTACTATCCAACGCAAAAAGAATTTTTCAGTTTGGACCGGTAGTTCCTGAGATTAGCCATTACTGCTCCGCTCCTATTGGGTATAGCGTGATGATATATAGCCTATAGCACTTCACGAACCAAGTACTATCCAACGCAAAAAGATTTTTTCAGTTTGGACTGGTAGTTCCTGAGATTAGCCATTACTGCTCCGCTCCTATTGGGTATAGCGTGATGATATATAGCCTATAGCACTCCACGAACAAAGGGCTATCCAATGCAAAAACAATTTTTCGGATTGGACCGGTAGTTCCTGAGATTATCGCGTTCAAACAAACAAACAAACAAACAAACAAACAAACTCTTCAGCTTTATATAATAGTACAGAAAAGTATAGATTTAAAATGCCCATAGTTATATAAGTACTTTTAATAGTTGTTTAGAAATAATAATAATTATTCGTATGTTTTGTTTTGACGTATCATAAGTGCAAATAAATAAAGTATTTTATTTTATTTATTTATTTATAATAGCTTTTGCTCGCGGCTCCGCCCGCGTTGTAAAGTTTTTCAGGCTAAAGTTTTCCATTATAAAAGTAGTAGTTTCCCGGGAGCCTATGTTCTTCCCAGGGTTTTAAACTGTCTCCATACCAAATTCATCTCAATACGTTGGGTAGTTTTTGAGTTTAAGACGTTCAGGCAGACGGATGCAGCGGGGGACTTTGTTTTATAATATATTTTTATAGAACTTTTTAAGAGGAACAATCCCGTCATACATCATTGTTGCATAACTTTAACCGTTTACGCAGCGCATGCAACGGAAGCTCTCAAAACTAATAAATTGTCCCCGTATTTGCAACATGTTTCATTACTGCTCCGCTCCTATTGTTCATAGCGTGATGATATACAGCCTATAGCACCCGACAAATAAAGGGCTATCCAACGCAAAAAGAATTTTTCAGTTTGGACCGGTAGTTCCTGAGATCAGCCATTACTGCTCCGCTCCTATTGGGTATAGCGTGATGATATATAGCCTATAGCACTCCACGAACGAAGGGCTATCCAACACAAAAAGAATTTTTCAGTTCGAACCGGTAGTTCCTGAAATTATCCATTACTGCTCCACTCCTATTGGGTATAGCGTGATGATATATAGCCTATAGCACTCCACCAACAAAGGGCTATCCAACGAAAAATAATTTTTCAGTTTGGACCGGTAGTTCCTGAGATTAGCCATTACTGCCCTGCTCCTATTGGGTATAGCGTGATGATATATAGCCTATAGCACTCCACGAACAAAGGGCTATCCAACACAAAAATAATTTTTCAGTTTGGACCGGTAGTTCCTGAGATCAGCCATTACTGCTCCGCTCCTATTGGGTATAGCGTGATGATATATAGCCTATAGCACTCCACGAACGAAGGGCTATCCAACACAAAAAGAATTTTTCAGTTCGAACCGGTAGTTCCTGAAATTATCCATTACTGCTCCGCTCCTATTGGGTATAGCGTGATAATATATAGCCTATAGCACTCCACCAACAAAGGGCTATCCAACGCAAAAATATTTTTTCAGTTTGGACCGGTAGTTCCTGAGATTAGCCATTACTGCCCCGCTCCTATTGGGTATAGCGTGATGATATATAGCCTATAGCACTCCACGAACAAAGGGCTATCCAACGCAAAAAGAATTTTTCAGTTTGGACCGGTAGTTCCTGAGATTAGCCATTACTGCCCCGCTCCTATTGGGTATAGCGTGATGATATATAGCCTATAGCACTCCACGAACAAAGGGCTATCCAACGCAAAAAGAATTTTTCAGTTTGGACCGGTAGTTCCTGAGATTAGCGCGTTCAAACAAACAAACAAACAAACAAACAAACAAACAAACAAACAAACTCTTCAGCTTTATATAATAGTATAGAGTATAGATTTATAGACGGACACAGTCACGCCTTTAATTCCGAAAAGATAAGCAGAGACGTGACTAGTGCACCCACTTTCCTTCGAATGTAGTCCGTCCCATGATGTGACAAGAGGCGAGCCTATCGCCATATCTGGCACAAATTCCAGACTCTGATACTGAGTAGAAAAACGCTAAGTTACTTTGGCGGACCCGGGGAACGAAACCCACACCTCAGCATTGCAATTGTATCGTACTACAACTGCGGCACCGAGGGCGACGTATAGGGCATATACTGATATTATAGGGTATAATTTTTGTTTTTGATTGATTTTTGAATGACTACAAGCACTAAGTTGCTATGATGATGTAATGTTTCACCAGTAGCCGTCCAGTGATCGAAATTCGACCGTCAAACTTAATATGTTAGTAGTACATATTATACATTAGGTGTCGCTCGCGGCTTCATCTTTCCCATAGGAGCAAATTATCGGCATACAAAGTAGTGTATGTGTTTATCCAAAACATGGTCTATCCGAGTGCTAAATGTCATCCAAATGCGCTGAACCGTTTCTGAGTTTATTTTTAACAAACATCAAAACAGTTTCTCAAACTTTCGCAATTTATAATATTAGTAAGATAAAACAAGAAACTGTTACTAGTGGTAGGTCTCTCATATGTGAGAGTCCGCCTTGGTAGGTACCACAACAATGTCTATTTCTACCGCCATGCAGTAGTTTGTAGTCACTGTTGTGTTCATATTTGAAGAACATTGCAGTAAGATTAACTACTTGACATGTCTCAGGATGGCGAGCGCAGTGGAATACCGAACAATACTTTGTGATTCAAGGTGTTGGCTGGTGTTTCTACTGTTTATGAGTGGTCATATTGCTCACCATCAGGCGAATGGCAAGCTGGTGTCGTCATCCAATGTAATAAAAGAAAGAAAGATTTTTTCTGCTGCACTCTTCACCATATGAACGTTACATTATGCTAAATCTCATACTCCTCCGCGCGCGGAATTTGCTTAAAAAGGGGTAAAAAAATTTATCTTCACGTATTATATACTGTAAGATAAAATTACTGGGAGGTAGTGACACGGGCGTGAGTGATAACTATTTTATGACTAGAACACTATTCTAAAGTGCATCATACACAGCAGTATTAATGTAGAGGTATATTATGAAATAATATATTTGAATACATCTTAATACATAGTTCAATAAATATCGTGAGGAGACCACACATATAATGTATAATTTAAAATCGTCGTATCTTAAGATTCAGTCTGAACAGAACTGGCTCGATCTTAGTAACCTGGAAGTGTCAATCGTATAGCAATGGAATAAAGGGTAATACATTGCCTGCTGTGTTTGATACTTTAATTTAATTTTAAAGCTCTACATCCTGGGACGTAATGTATATATCAATATTCTTTATAATATATGACGTGTGATGCATCTAAGGCTGAGTACTGACAAGCCTGTCAGTAGACATAAGTAGGTATTTAAGTAGTAGGCATGGAAAAGTATTATCTGCGCATGTGTGAATAAGCCACGCCCACGCATAGAGTTAAAGAAAGGCATCTTGATACATTAACTGTAGATATCTAATTTTGTATAATTATTATTATCACTCGAGAGCTTTTCAAGACAATATTTTATTAGTTTTCCTGTTTTTCAGATTTAAATATAAAATATTTTTCATCGTGTTTGAAATCAATAATTAAACAGCATAATATTAATAATTAAGTCGTTTTAGAGGCGTCAGGTTAACTCGTAAACACGTCCGCGATTATAAGTGGAGTGATAATATTTTTAAATGGCAAAGTAAAAAAATATTTAATACTTAACTCGCAACTGAAAGGTAGGTAGGTTGAACACAGGAGAGCATGAACTTAATAACAAATTAATTGTTACATCAATTATAATTATTACTAATTTTATAAAGATAATATTTCTTTGCAAATCAAATCTGAAAATATATTTCAAACCAATATATTTATTTGCGTTAAACTAATTTAAAATATGATGTGTATTATGATGTTTTTGTATGTTTTGAGTAATCAGATTTATTGGTTTTATAAATGCTGCCGTTTGAGGATCCAACGTTAAATAGATTCTTTACTAAAAATCCACTACAGAATGTCCCTTTTCCGCTCACTTAGCTCGTTTGGTTATAGTGATGTTCGAGATAACTTATCGATAGCTTCAAAAACGCATTATATGAATTGTTTTCGACATGGTCTCATTGGTAGTAAGCTTACTAATCTTGAATAGGTAAATTGTTGAGTTTAATTTCTAATGTTAATATTGTCAGGGCTTTTTAAATTTTAGATAAAGTGTACCTAATTCGAATTGAGAACTTTTTTGAAGTTGTTATCTACATCCTTAATTTCATGTGTCCCCATGACCTCGTTTAGTTAGTGAGTTCTATCTTAAAATATTGTAATTAAATCAATCAGTAGCTTTAAATTAATTGGAGTATCGCAAGCTAGTACCTATTAAAATAAATTTGTTGACTGTTTTATGATTATAAAGCTTTTATAATTCCACACATATTTTTTTTGCAAAACAGAAAGTATCGACAAGAAACTATCGACACGGGTCGCCTCTACCGGCGCGTCCCTACACGTGGATCTAATTTGCTAAGGGCCTCGTAGACCCTTTGTTTGCGAGAACAAATTGCTGCCTGATAATTGGTTTAAATCCCTCACGGGAGCGCCTGCGTGGTGCCACTTGCAGCGGCCGACGCGACCCAAAAAAACGTTTGAATATTTTTATATGAATTATCTATTGACTACTTTATAATGAAGTACACATAGATTGGTTCAGAATTGGCTTTACAAAAGATTTCAGAAGATAATTAGTCATTAGATCGGTTTATTGAAATTGCAGAAGATTGTGATCAAATAGAGATATAATTCAGGAATTTAATGTAATATTGAGATACATCTTACGTATAATTATTAAACTATACTTACGGAAAAATATATATTTTAGAGTATTATTAATTACTACCAATCAAAATATTTCATTATTGTACGAGTAAACCTGATAATATTATTTATATTCAGCACCAGTAAGCATTCGGCATCATATATGGCCAATGCAATATTATAGCACTACTATTAAAGATTATCACCATTACCTCTGTTCATATTTTAATATTTCAATGAAAAATCCAATTTTACGATTATAAGTTTTCCATATTTTAATTGAATGTCAAGAAATGTCCTTCAAAAACGCTATCTAACCGCCTTACATATTTGAAAATATGTAGGAAGTGTGAATGGTGGCCCTAGAGTGAAGCCGCTCCATTCTCTCCCGCTGTAAGAGACATCGCAACTTTATCCGGGTAGAAAATTTAATTACCGCCTACGTTTGATTTTTAAATTGAGTTTTAGAGTGTGTTAAGATTTCTCTACTGATTATGTGAATTGGTACTTGTATATAATACTCCACATAAAATTAAGGGAGATTATTGAAATATAAAAAAAGTCAATTGAAAATTTTAATATAAAAAAGAGCTTGAATTATTTTATTAATAAACTAATTTATATACATAAATGTATAATAGTCTATTTGAACAATTTAGTTTAAAAATAGATGATGTTAGAAGCTCAGCCAGCGTAAGAGATTTTTTGTATAACACTAATTTCACTGTGTACTTTTACAAAACAAAATCCAGACAAAAGACCAGTTTAACTATCTCTGAGTAAATTTTACTTGTCATATATAAGTAAAACTAAATAAAAACGTCAGCCTCTAATTTATGCTCTTATTACTATTTGGTAATACAATGACTACTCTCTACTTTAGCAGTTTAATACGATATGTTGATTAAAATTTACTTGAAACTTTACAATAGAATTGTTATTCCAGTTTTCGGTTTCGGAGTTTTACTGGTGGTAGGACTCTCATATGTGAGAGACCGTCTGGGTTGGTACCACGTCAATATCTATTTCTACCGCAAGCAGCAGTGTGTAGTCACTATTGTGTTCTGGTTTGAAGCCTACCTTGTCCAGTAGTTACTGGATATATTAAGACATAACATCTCATGTCTGAGGATTAGGAGCGCAGTGGAATCAATACTTTGTAATTCAAGGTATTGGCTAGTGTTTCTACTGTTTATGGGCGGTCGTATTACCATCAGGCAAACGGCAAGCTCGTCTCGTCATTCATAGTAATAAAAAAAGAAACTGCTGAATCTTCATCTTTCATTTCATATTGTCCTCCGGTGCATTACATTCTAATAACTTTACAAACATTCATATCTATAATGTAAGTCCTAATTACTTATCTCAAATAGGGTGTGTAGCTCTAAATTTCAATCAAACACCAATATCAATTTGCAAGTATTAGAGAAATCATCCGCCCGATTGAGCCGCCACCCTGCCTATAAAAGGGCATATTTATGGTCTGTCAGGTACCTCTTGACATATGGGAGGATCATAAAATAGACCATTTGCCAACTAACGACCCTGCATTAGCTTTTACGCATACAATCAAAATTTGACATTTTTGCGAGGAGGGAGTGTCAAGCTGTGGTTTTTTATATAACTCGTACGTCCGCTCGGGGATTTTCGAGAAAGTTTGTGTTTAAGTGAAGTGGTTCGCATAATAAGCTTATTAAAGCAGGGCAGCCTGTGCAGTAGGTAGTGAAGCCGAGTAATGCGCACGTGATTTGCATGAAACGAATATATATCTATATGTATGTCTAAACTCCAAATCATAGATTTAGGGTTACTTAGTGGTTGGATATTTTCGGTATACGGGTTCTCGGTTTTCGGATTTGGATACGTGAATTTAACTTTATAGATAATTAAATAAGTAATAATAATTAGCAGTCATAATGCAGAAAGTAAAATATTTTTCCGGAATTTGTCGCGGTTTTTGTATATTTTAAATTTTGGGACATTGTCTAACATTCGCGTTAACATCAGAAATCATTAGTAATGGTAAAGAAAAACCCTTAGCCTTAAAATAACTAAATAATTCTACTATTGGACACTGGGAAGTGTTTTTAAATTTTCATAATCTTCGAATAATCAAATTTATCTATCATAAAACAGTGCTTATTTTAATGGAGCTTTGTTTATTAACTTGTAAATTATCTATATATATATAAAAATTAACCCATATTTCCCTTGGTTACGCCATCACGCGTGAACGGCTGGACCGATTTCATTTTTTTTTGTTGTGTTTTGTATTGTCACGAGAAGATTCTTATGAAAGTAAAAAATCTTAAAATTGCGCGGAAAATTTGAAAATTTAAGAGAATTTAACGAAAATAATAATTTTATATAACTGTCAATTGTTTGAAATAACTGTCAGCGATTGACAGAATGCGCGCTGCAAATTCATAGTTAAGACGGGACAACGTCTGTGGGGTCAACTAGTTTAACATATAATATAGAAAATGAAAAAACAGTGCTTATTTCAATCGTTGATAGATAGCATGGAAAAATATTTAATATAGTGTAAGTGTATTTGGTGCAACATAGATGCTGATGTAATAACTGCCTTTACAAAAATAACAAAATACCTAAAACGAAATACTTTTTGATGATGTATTAATATAAATGATTGATGTTATCGGGATTTGTTCAGTGCTCGCCTGACATCTCGTCTTATTTATCTGAAAAACGTTCAGATAAGATACCATTTGAGAAATTATGATTAATTTCCGTTGTATTTTCCTCAATTCGTTTTTTTATCTTGTGTTTCAATAAAATATATTTAAGATGTTTTTTATTGCTGTGTCGGTTGCCGTGATATCTGTTAGGTGAGATGTATTGTGGGTTGGTGTGGACTTAAACCGTCTAGTTTACGTTATCAATCGATTTTTGTATAAGAATTGGTAATGTGACGCGTCGATTGTAAGGCGATGCTATATCTCTATGACTCACATAATGTGGTGGGAGAGTACGTGAGATAAATTATTGCATTGTATGCACAATAGATCCTGGGCAACAACTACACTAATAATATAGCATCACGCCTTTCCCTTCTCAGAGGTAAGCTGAGATGTTGTTTAATTTAAAAGTTAAACGAATGTTTTATTATATCGTCACTAAATGAAGCATTGTTCCCTGTTAGGCCGTTTGGAAGTTTTATGAAACTTAATTTTACTGAATAATGAATAATTTCAATAAAAAAATGTTTTGTAAATTATTTAATAAAATAAAGTGTTACTTAATAATTTGTTTGTTAAATTCATTCAGTAAATAAAGTGTTGTAACTGTTTGTTTTGTAGGGTGAGCTGGTTAACCATTGAACACGAAAACTATCAATTTAACCGACCCGGGAAACGAACAAGAAACTTCAGCACGGCCGTCCCATTATGATGGGCAGTCAAATAATAAAATCACCGAAACTAAACTAAAAGCGGCATGTGCGTTAAACACGATTAGCCGTAACCGAACCCCTCGTCCCGCAACACTCTCGCAAATAAAATAATTCATAAACAGGAGGGTGGCAAGCCGAATTAGCCAATTACTGCACTAGATTTACACTCGTTTTCACTCGATATTATAAATGTATCAATATGTTACTTTTAAATAAACCCGTCGCTTAGTGGGCACTAGATTTGAACTTATTTTCACTCGATAATTAGCGTAAGTAAATGTATTAATATATTTATTATAAATTAGGTATTTTATTTAGTTTACGAGTACTATTAGTGAGATAGAACGTGCATTAGATTCGCTTATAGTTCAAGTTCAATGGTTCCATGCCTTGGATCGAATAATTCCGTAGCGAATTATTCGATTAGTAAGCAAAAATGTAGTCAAGTTTCATGACAAGCATATAATGAAATTACGTTAGTCGCTGTTATTTCTAACGAAATAATACAAAATGAAGTAATAAAGATGTCTCCTATTTCGATAAGACGTGGACTACGGTTATTTTATTTTTTTGTGACATCAGAAGGAAAGAAAAAAAGCTACATTTTGTATCCTTAACACTGGCTGAACGATAATGCTTATAAATGCTAAATTTATTATTCTATATTTAAAATGATTATGATCTCTATCGCCTCGTAGAAAAAAGTGCAGGCGATTTGTGACAGGGCGCACGCGGCCCGAGTAAACTACAGAGTGGATTATTTATTGTTCAGGGTAGGTGCCAACGAGGGTGCGGCAGGTGATCTTGTTGACACACATTTAGATCGGGGGTGGATCAATCAAAGGGTTGTTCACATTTGTAACTCGGTTATAGCGCGACACTTATGTTCAGGACATGGATTTCAGGTAGAAAATGCCTGTTTAAAATAGAAATAAAAAATGTGCTCCTTCATTTTTATACTTAGGAAATAGACCATTTAAACCATTTATTTCTCTACACACACATAAATACAACAAAAAAAGTATAAAAGAAAAAAAAACACACACACACAGTTAACAATACCAGGCACACAACTGATTGCTTGCATGATGTGTGGTAGAAGGGATACCAAATAACGGTCCGTGAAGCGAATATTTTGAAAAGTTCTGGTAAAATTATAATAAATGTTTTCTTTGTTATTAAAGCACCTATACATAAATCTTTAGCTTCTTGATACATTGATTGACGCGCGCACCAATCACGCATAATGAATGTCCCAATCGAACGCCTTGGATTTTTTATTTTGCGACTTAACAGACCTAAGAACGAATGTATCTTGTATAAACACCACCATATTCAGACACCAAATAAATTTATTAACAAACTTACCACCCAACTCTGGTATCCGATGGTAAAACATGCCGGTCCTGGCCAGCCACTCCAGTTGCATGTGGTGAAGGACCCGATCTCCGGGGTGGTGGAACGCGGACGGCATGGGGCCCCCGGGTGGCACCGACCCAGGTTGCAACTGAGGGTAGTTGAACAACGCCGCCGACTGCGCGGCTACTAGCGCTGGATTTTGCGGCAAGAGACCTGGTTTTGGTATTATTCCTGTAGAAGAAATGGATAATGTTATTTGTTGTAGTTTTTTTTCGATACTGATATTCTTCTTATAATCACATAAAAAGTGTCTATTTTATTTCATTGAATTTGTGGGATTGCGCTTATAATATTTACTGTCAGAGAAAGATAGACAAAGAACTACATTATGTCAGTCATGTAGAATTATTTTCGATAAGGCTTAAATAACAATAAGCGTCGACTGCCGTCGCGTAAAAATGTCCTTACGGACGATCATCAACTGATGGTACGAATGGGTGGTACGAATGGGTAGGTATTTACTCTTGGCACTCATAATCGTTAAGTATAGCTAATTACTAGGATAATGCAAATAACAAACAATAATCACATAAATAAACAACAAAAGTGCCTATTGTGTTTTATTGAATTGAATTCTGTCAGAGAAAGATCTGCAAAGAAATACTTAATTTGAGCCACGAGGAATTATTTTACGATAAAAACTACATAGTAATTCCTGGACTATTGATAAAACACGGCAGAGTAAATTACTCGTCTCAGTACTTGTGATATAAAATATAAATAGCTTTTTTTTCTTTGTCTATGAGAGAACTAGATACATACCCGGTCTATATCCCTCGTAGCTTTCATTACTGCCCTCGACTCCTGGCGATATGGGTGGGCTGTAGCTCTCCGACCGGTTGCCTTCCTCCGACACCGGGCTCGCGCTCCTCGGGCTGCTGTGACCAGACCTCGGGCTTCCCTCTATCCTGTCGTATTTATTTATAGTGTTCTGCTCTATTTGTGTATCGTAATTCTCCTGATACGTGTTCATATAACTTTTATTCTGTATTAACGATAAATACTTCTCATGTGTCAGTTCCTGATTGGTTTTCGGTTCTAGTTGTCTCGACAGTAACGCGTCGATGCAGAAGGATTTCTTTGCTTGGTTCAACACGGTTTTGTCTTCGTAGTACTTCATGTTTTTGGGTGAGCACGACCGACTGTGCTCGGGGTTGGAGTCCTGGTCGATCTCAAGGGGTTTGTCTTGGTCGTTCGAGTCCCTTCTGTACATCGTATGAAGGATTTGGGAGGACATGTTTACATTATCTGAAATAGGAAAAGAATTTAGTTTTTTTTCTGAGTGTCTATTTTATAACTTATTTGGTGAGTAAATACTTAAAACAAAAAAATATGTAAAAGTCACATTTTAATAAAACATAAAATGTATTATATTGGTTAAATTTATAGAATTGGAAATTTAATCCTAGTTTATATAATAAGCTTTTTTTCCAGAGTGAAAAAGCTTTTGTGCGATAAATATCTAATATTTAAATATTTTTCTAAAATAAAATGTAACCTATAGCACTCAGGAATACTGTAGCTTCTTATTAGTGAAAAAAAAAAATCAAAATCGGTTTAGTAGTCTCTAAGATTAACGCGTTCAAACAAACAAACTTTCAGCCTTATATATTAGTATACATTTATTTATCTTCGCTTCGTTATTAGTATATGTATTAACAAAAGTTACTTCTATTTTCTGCTCACATGATTCATCGCGAATCTTCTATGCCTATAAACTACTCCAAATTATTTTATGTTGCCATTTTACGCAAATAACTTCACCCGTTTGCTGGAACAGGTATTATTACCGTCAGTCGCAGTTTATCGCGGCGCGTGTCCGCCACGCGTCCGCCTAATTAAATTGATATAACGCACACTGTGCGCTCAGGTTTCATATAAATTGCGATATCGTTGGTTTAGTGTGGAACTGATTTTGACCCGACGTCCCAGTATTCCAATCATGTTTAGCGTAGTTGTGGGTTTTTTGAGAAATGTACGGGTAACGGAATTTGGATTGTGGTTGCGATAGTGTTTTATCTCTGGTTTCTCCTGGAATAATACATGTGCGACAAATAGAGCATGGTGCTTTCTTGAATAAAACCGCCTTATAACTCCTTTTTTGTCATTTTATTAATATGTTTCCCTAAATATCACACAACAATGTTTAAATAAATATTTTATTATAAGCAATACCGGTATGCTAATGTTACTTTTCTATTTACCAGTTCTTGAAATAAGTTGCTTAAACAAGCTACAATAAACTCACAAATAATGCCAAGATACATCGTTGTTGGCAGGTTGATGATTGACCCAGAATCTATCGACAGAGCGTCTCCAGATATCCTATCAATACGAGATATGACGTGGAGTAAATGGTCTTATTAAATATATTAAATGTTGTGTAAAGCGGAACAGACTATAATTGAACAAAAACGTATTGAAGATGGAAAATCCATCTTATTATTTTAGTAATTATGTAAGTTACGAAGGGTTTTACTCGGGACTGAGTGTTTTTTATAAAAGAAAGTATTATTTAAAAATTATAAATTTAAGCATACAGCATTCCTAATGATTATATTATCCTTAACAAATTGGTTTTAAAACATTATTGGTTTTTAGACAAACGAATTAACATTATTAGTTGTTCACATTACTTTGAACATTTATAAATATTTAGGCATGACGTACCATGCAATCAAAATAAAAACGGACTGGCATTGCAATAACTCTAAAACGTTATTAACCACCAACATTTATAAATCGGTAGAGTACATTACGTTATTCCGCATCAAGTAGAACCATATTTCAACGCAGGTTTCTATGTTGATCGAAACGCAACGATATTTTCCGGTCTTATCCACAACGAGCCAACGTTTCCCACTACATATCGACTGATAAGTGTTTATTAATTATAACTTTATTAACTTATTTATTGGATTTCATTGAATAATGCGTATCAAATTGAATGATAAGTGAACTGTGTAAATAAAGCTTATCGTTGATAATTTTTAACGAGTAATGGAGGAAGAGCGCGCCACGTTGCTCGGTCTATGGGAGGCCTATGTTCAGCAGTGGACTGTTCTAGGCTGATGAGATGAGATGAGCTGAATGGAGGAAGGTTTTGATTTTCATATCTATCGTTAGAGATGGTGGGCTTCTACTATTATAGGAAATGGGCTATTCCCACTGGCTTTACTTGACAGTTTACAAATTTTTCTTAGCGTAATTTGCAATCACTTTGCCATTTGACTATTTTTTGCATCGTCAAATAATACCGGAATAGATGCAAGAATGAGTACAAAAAGTAGTCCAATAATATCTAAAAGTTTCCTAAAATGAAGGTTCATACATAAAAAATTATTCCCATAAATTACAGGAAAAATTATGCGAAAATCAGTATGACCTTATACTGTTTAAAAACATAAAGCGATTATTAAAAGTGTATTTTTTACATATTATAAAATAAAGTCCGCCGCCGCGTCTGCGTAATTACGACAAACTTTAAAACTAATGAATGGATTTTCACCAGTAGACGGAGTTATTCATTATTCATGTTGGACACATCAGTAAAATCACACATAAGTATATGCTCTACTATCTATGCGAAACAGGGGCGAGTCGGTAATAGCTTATTGCAAATAAGTTCACATATTCAAAATTCCGTACATAATTATTATTTTCATGCTGGGACTTGTTGATTTGAATTTTTTTTTAACGTAAATTGCTACACAATATTAGCCTTTAGCTGAGCGATCTCTAAATTATAGCTGTATAACCTTTTTTTTTATCTTAAAGTTCTAAATCAGCTACAACCAATCCGTGATCCGCTGAGCTATTGTGAGTGACCCAACTTCAAATGTTATGTGAAGTCAACCTGTATCAACGTCGCAGATGAAAGGCCTAACTCCTCTCATAAGGAATGCCAATAGGCTATGACCATTTTTTGCAACCCTTATAATATTATTAATACAATTGCTCTTGATGACGTGTTACTAAATGATTTTGGTAATAGATCTGTCAGGGGAATAGTTAGTAAACATTTCATCACCTTTCACTCACTCTTCCCACTTTAATGTGAGGTTGACGCAATACATATTTTCAACCATATTGTAGATAGAAACGATTTGCCCTATTCGTTAAGACGTCTTGAGAAAATTTATTTATAAAAACCCACAGTAAGTATTACCTCACCGCGGAATCGATCCCAGCACCTCATGGTCTACAAACTGTATAGTGTATACACTGCCACTAAACCAAGAACTCAAGATAGATAATAATTAGAAAATATATAAAAAAGTTATTTATTATTCTGTGCTAAAGTGCTATGATTCTGTGATAGAACTTTCACCAGTCTTCTCAGCCTATCGGTATCGTTTTTTGTTTGCATCCTATTCAAATTTTGTTATTTAATTTGTTATCTGCCTATACCTTTTTAATATTTTTTGGTGCAAATTTGTTTATTCTGTTCGTAATTGGAAGGTGGTGTTTAGTATTTGTAATAAACATACATATTTTTTTTGAAATATCACTAATAATAGACTTTTAATTCCATAAAGAAATAAACTGCAATATTATAAACTCACCTTAAGTATAATCACTGGCTGAAACACACTCCACAGACAATCACTCACGACACTAACAAATCGAATGTCGAAATTCAAATTTCCGAAAATAGAATCGCGCGCGTAACCGCCCTAACGGTAGTTTTGTAACTGAATTATTTAAGGCTCGGCTATCACCAATTATCGTCCCATACTGCAATGTGTATGGGACAAAACGACTGGGCGGTACTCGTAAACCAGCTTATTTGGATCCCATCGGGTCTACATGCTCGACAGCAGCGGAGTTCATGTTGTTTCGGATTGTTTCTTGCTCCACCCTGAAGATATTTTGTCTTGCTCTAATATTGGCTATTTCGTTCGCACATATGGAGATTTGTACGTCACTTGTATTTTCTCTGCCGACCACAATGCTACTCGTGTTTGCACAGTAGTTGCTTATGGCTGGATTTAAATTATTTTTCCATTTAAAGTCGCTTTTTTCATTTTATTCTGTTAACAGTCGCAACTCGAAATATTTTTTTAGTTACATGGTTTTATATGAATTGTTTATATGTATGGCGAATTCGTACTGTCAACCTTATGATTTTTCAAGAGCTTGCGGTGACGATAAATTAATTAATTATTTTGCTTTCACTGCGGGAGGAGGTTTAACACAGATATAATATTCCTAGTTAATTGTTTTGCTTTAAGCTTTGAGTTTTCACTGAATTTAGATTTCATTCTGGAAAATTTCGCGTGTCATTTGTTTGTTTCTGCGTATTGATTTAAATCAGTTAAGATTCTAGGATGATACAAATAGATTCCTATATATTAAAGCTTTTTACAAATCTATCTGCAATAACATCATATACTTACGATATAAAATAACATGAAAATATACAGGACTATGGACTAATAATTATAATTACTCTACCCATATATTGTATATCTATAGAAAACCAAGAATAAATAAAATCTAACATATATGAGTACTAACATGAATTAGTTAATTATAAGTATTATTTTTTTTATATTTTACTTATGGCAACATGTTTTATCTTAATTTGAGGAATTGGCTAGGGAACGTGACATTGGAAGTTCTTCCATCGGGGTTATTATTTAGTCCTTGAAATCTAATTCCTATATGAATATATAAATTATTTTCTTAAGGTGCACAGCATAACACGTCTTGCTATTGGCACTGTTCGATGTACCTATATAAATGTAGTTTTATATTTCAATATACATTAACTGCTAAAAGTACTTTTACGACTGAATAATAAAATTTTGACATGTATCTGAGGTCCCAGTCATGATTGGAAATACAAAATTCTTTATTTACTCTTAAATACATTAATCACAAGTTTCAAGTATTGATTACATACCTATTTAAATTATTAGTTGCTTGATCGAGGTGTTTAAAATTGCTGCCACGTCGACGCGGAGGAAGCAAGTGGATTATCTTCTAAACACCAACAACGACGTTGAAAGTATAATTGAAAAAGATAATCGTTTATTAAGGAAACAAACTCTTTTTTTTATAAAGCTACTTATATAACATACCTATCAGGAGTCACGGCTCATTAGTTCTTATCTTGGTACCTGTATTACATAGAAGTATCACGCCATGTTCATTTTGCTCAGTGGCGGTGATTTCTTTGTTTCTAGTAGAACCTATGATCCGTAGTTGGTTCTCATTTTGGCCTTCTAATAGTTGTTATTATTTATGGTATACTAATTATCAAAGAATTTAGTTAGGAGCTATGTTGACATAACTTTTTTGCAACACGTCTTAAATTTTAAAAAATACCGCACACCACGCTAAGTAAACAAAAAAATCTAAATCGCCTAACTCTGCATTACAATCAATGGAACACGACATAAAAGTGTAACATATTAAATCTCAAGGAAATGAACGTTATAGAGAGAGATAGAGGTTTTTTCTACTTGCCATTGTTTTACAGGGCGGAGCGACTACTGCGCGCCAATAGTGGCTTGCGCGAGTAGGATAGAGATAGTATGGGCTACTGCCGCTTGTCTGGCCACTTGCCCGCCGCGCTGTCACCACGCGTGTATGCTCACCCTTAATTACGTATAATGCTATCGAATTAAGACGTCTTGAGATTTGTATGGGCTGTTAGCGTTACGATGTATCATTTAATTGTTAATTTTGTATCGTAGTAAACTAATTTAATTTTGCATTGGGGTTTTGTTTGCGAAATCATAATTTTGTATAGCGGGATTATCAATATCTTTGTAGTATTGCATTATACAGTATTTGCCATCAGAACACCCCTTAATAATAATATTAATGTAAAGTCGTCAGCGTTTCATTCTCAACCAGTAGCTCCTTGTCTTAATTGTTTTCCTGAATACAGAAATTATAAATTTTAATACAATATACTCTATCTCGTTTCGCAGATCATACAGTATTCTTATATTACACGTAGCAAATTTTAATGCAAGTCTATTATACACAGAGATATGAATAATCGGTAATTTTTGTACATCTTGCATCTTAATAATTGAAGCAATATTGATAAGGTGTTTGAGATGTAAAGTTTCATAGTCAGTCTGAGTTGCAAAAATATGTAGACGTTTCGGTGGTCGGCTTCACGTATGTAAGAGTTTAGTTTAGTAGTATTTTTTTTAACAAATTTTCAATAGTAGTATTGTTGTAACTAGTTAACAATTATTATGAAATATGAGTTTAAGTTTGCTGCTCTACCTGCTTTAATGTCTGTTCCCGATATAAACATTGTCCTATAAAAATCAAAAAGAATTAAGGTTCCTAATGGTTAATCTAGAATCGAATCAGTTTCTTTCTATATTACTTCTGAATTCAATCCTAAAGACATCAAGTCTTTCAGAAATCGCTGTCAACAATAACATCGCTTATTGTAAAACTATGTCTTGTATTCATCTTTGTTACTTCTTTTATGTTTTGCTGGTTAGACAATAAATACATCTGTTACTTTTGCTATAATTACTCTTTATAATATTGGTATTTAACTAAGGTATAGATGGGCTGCCTAGATCAGACATTGGATTTCAGAAAACTGATGTGACAGGATAGCTTTATTGTTGGAGAATATAGAAAAGGACTGTCTCAATTAATTAGGAATTGAAGTGATTACGGAGGGCCGAAAAATACTCTATTGTATATTCTATCCTAAAACGTATCTGTAGTTTATTTTTATTATCGCAACTAGTGCCGATGTCGGCAATTCTGCCTATTTCAAATGTTCTAAAAAAAGGAGGAGGTTCTCAATTCGATTGTGTGTGTTTTTTTGTACTCTATGGTTTAAAACATAAAGCATTGCATTTAAAAAATTAATTTATACTCGACTGTGTACCGGTAAATTATGTATTATATTGGTATTGGATAACATCTGTAGTTCTTGCGGCATGTTTATTATTTTGCGATATCATTTGTCAGTCAGTTGCACTTTTTATTTTTTTTCGGCTTACTTCACTATTTTTCATAAATGTTCACGTAATTATTTTATATCGTGTTTTCGCAAGTTAAGTATTAAAAGGAGGTTCCGATAATTACTTATTATTAGATGACCGATTTGTTCGTTTTCATATTTTACGATGGATAAATACAGTTTTCTTTGAATTTCTCGTTGTCATGCACTCAAGCAAGAACTGTAAATGGAAATTTCATCGCGAGGTGTTTGCAAATTTTTAAGGGTTTTGAACAGCAGATAGCCGTCATCTCGAATAAATGATGACTCACTGAAATGACTTTGAATTTTATTAATGATGGCTACTTTGATTATCTTCATTAGGTATAGAAGACAGTAGTAGTATAGTCTAAGTAAAATGTAGATATTCTTTAGCTGCTACATTATAGAATACCTATATGTTTTTGTCGCGTACCAGTTTCCATTGCCTTTAGTAATAGATGTAACTGTTCTTGTGCTATCTATTCGTGTGTACTATTTTCCCTATCATCAGCTCCATAAAGTCCACAGCTGAATATAGGCTTACACCGAAGTGTGTGTGTGCACTATGCTATAGCAAAAATGTAGTAAAGTTTAAATAAAACTAAGATTGTATCGCGGGAGCAGCGACTGATCGTTTCGTAACGCATATCGAAAGTCGACAGCGATAAGTCATCTCGACACGCCACGTGTGAATCACACTATAATTTCCAAATCATTTGGGCTCTATTCGTCATGTTGTCTAAGAGTTGCATACGAGGCAGGTGATAATATCTTTGCCCGTGTTGTAGATATATAATATATAAATTCAATAGGGAAATCATCGATAATGGAAATGATGGCATTATACTTATAATAACAGCTCTCGTAAACTTTTTAGTCGGCCTGAAGTAAATAGATAAATTAACTCTTTCTGGAACTCGTGTCCCTTTAGTCTCTAAAAAATACAGTTGTATGGCCATTTTCAAATGATTTTAGGTCAGATATAAAGTTGCAGGATAGATGCACGTTCCTACCCTTTATATTGACGCATAGGTGATATATAATATATTAAACACGTTTACCACACCCCACTTAACATCAGTTTACTTGTAAAGTAAACTGACGTTAAGTGGTAAAAAAAGTATTAAAGTAACGTAATAAACATTATTTTTTTTAAACAATTCGCATTAACTCTAGAACAAGCGTTTCTCTACCAATTGCAACACATTTTTTTTTAATTTCTATAAATGTATTATTTTCAAAAAAAGACTTTTAAACCTTTCCTACTAAATAAAACGAGTACGATGTCTAGCTCGTGGTCGGCCCGTCGAAGTCTGAATGGTGTCACCTGTCGAGATAGAGTCGCGTTAAGCGTGAATTATTTGCTTTTTAACAACGCGCCTGTTTGATTTACACACAAATGTGTTTACATATCACACTTTATCGCCATGAGAAGATTTCTGCTTGCCCATGTTTGGAGCCATTTCTTATAGTAATTTATGACAGTGTCCGAGTAAATAAATACGCCCAAAAATTCATACCTGAACATTTGCTATGTTATAGTGGTTATCAGTATTTTCAATATTAATTCCAGATACAAAACAAATAGTTGTTAATATCTTGAAAATTTTGCAGACGCGATTGAGCTTAAGATCTCTCGTTTCTCAGTTATTTAATCGCTCGTTCGGTCATAAAGACCCGTATAAGTCGGCAACTTTGCCAAATATATTTTTCCATATTCGGATGCGATACATTGAGCATTGCTAACTGCCGAAAAAGAAACATTTATCAACATGAGAGTATTACCCATTTGTACTAATAGTTTTGTATTGCGTATGGCATTTCTAAATCTTTCCTTTGTTAGCCTTAATAGTTAAAAAAGTTTTGCGGCCATTTTGAAATTAGCGCTCGGTCGCAATAGAATGTTAAAGCTATTAATACTGGCACCGCGGTTTGTGGCGGTAATTTGTTTGTTTATCTTGTATGTAGATACGGCGGTCGCACGGCCGCGGTCGCTGTGCAAACACGCCAATATCGTCTGTCATATACAGCGATATTTTTAGTAAAATTTACAAATTGATTTCATATTGTAGTTGTTCGAAGTATAAGCTTTCGCGGTACTGTTTTACAGTTCGTCATTGTATTGGGTTGTAGTGGTAGACTGCTTGGCCGCCGGCAGTTTTTCTGTTTGATACCCATGTGAGAACTCTTAATTGAGTATACTATTTTAGATGCAATAACGTATTATTTCAAAAGTGTTACTACGATTTTAAGTCATTAGGATCTTAGTTGTTGGTTATTGCACTGTAAATGCCCTATATTTTTAGAAAAGTTTACTACTGTAGAAAATGCGATATATAGTAAGGTACAAGTTTTGGTAATTTATTTTGGAATATACATGGCCATAGCAATGAAGTGAAAATCTAATCTTAAATTTTGGGAAGAGTGGCAGTCTGCTCCAAAACAATATCACAGGAAGTTTCAAAAACATGTTTCACTATCTGTTATCAGTGGTTATCTACACACGTTAATTGACAGTAAGCGACGTTAAGTGAGTGTAAACAGAGCGGCGTCGCGGGTTCAATTCCGTTCGGCAATATGTTATCATTTAATGGACATAGAGTGCTACTGTATCGGACGCGATAAATATTGTTTGCCTTAATGTTTTATAGATAAAGGGTTGAATGTTGGAAAATGTTTTCAGATTTGACGCCATCAGATCATCAGTTATTTCAAGGTTTTAATGTGTGGGCGTAACTTTTGGGGAGACCTGCTTGAGCTTCTAAAAAGTATAGTTGAATAACTTAATATCGTAGGAGATAAAATCAGGTCAAAATGGGGCTCCTAGAAATTTTAATGCCTCATTTAATCTCATAATTTTCCAAGAATACCCAATATTACAAGAGAGCCCTACAATTCTTTCAAATCTATGCGGTTATCCTAAAGTAGTTGCTAAGGTATGCCTTCCTATTTAGATGCCTGCTTTCGAAAGCTCTTGTTCATCTTTTTCAGGACCTTTCATATGATACCATACTGATCAGAAAAAATATACCGGCTAATGTGTATACTGCAGACTACAAAAAAAATTATAGTTGAAAATAAATTCCCATTATTTATACCTACCTTCAATAAATATGATTATACAAGTAAGTAATTCAATTCTTAATCTTTAGTCACATCCATGTACATATGCCAGTTTTTTCCACATCTCTAATTACATAGCTACATACCTTTATATAGCTACGATCTTCTATGGAATCTTTATAAGTAAAATCAGACGAGTATAAATGCGGCGAGACAGCGTCGAGCGGTGTGATGGCGGCCGGCAGTTACTGCGAGTACATAACGATAGGTAAAGCGCGATTAAAACAATTAGCTCTGAATGAAACGGGAAGCGTTTTTCCACCGACCAAGCTTGGAGAGATCGCGTGGTTAATATTTTTTGCAGAGGTTTTATGGTTTTGCTTTTTATTCTAACAATAATGGCTTAAAAGATTATACTAGCAAGGATTAAATTAGTAAGGATGTTTCTACTATTATAGAGGGTTCTATAAACTGGAGAGCGTTTTACTTAAAATTTGTGTTTTCAATTGATATTAGGTGACATATCCTTGTTACAAGCGTTTATTGAAATTCATAGAAAATGAATTAAAATTATCTATAATTTGTTAGTTACACAATAGGTACCTGCATATTGCGAATATTGTCACAATAAAATAGTGTTTTCTCAAGAGAGTTTTTGTTATTAGTGATTCTTGTTAAAGCCTGAGAGTATTCCGTGAACAAGAATATACTGTGGTATTTTAATTATTCACACTACAAAAGTGAAAAAGACGATTTGTGTAAATGCTACCTCCCGTGACTTGGCCCATTGTGGGGAGGCGCGGGCCGCCCCGCCCGCCAGGCGGCTAATTCGCCGAGTAATAGCTCCCCGGGCATATCTTTAATCTGATCGCTAATTGGATGGGATGCAGGGTAGGACTCGGCAGGCGAAACAAACAAATTTACCTTTATATAGTTTTAATCATTCTAATAAGTTTACATTCTTTGTGAAAATGCGCAGATGGATGTTAGAAGTGAATTCGGATATCGCTAAACTGATTTGGATAAAATTTGAATTTATGAGAATACACTGTCATAGTTTAACGTAATAAAGGGTTCTTTATCTCAGATAAAATACAAAATGATTATTAAACTAATATTTACAAAAATCACTGACCGGCATTGTATTGCGCTCGACATTCTGACATTAGATATTAATTCTCCTAATGTCCAGTAAGTACACTGGCAACTAAGGAACTACATGTGAGAGGATCCCACGATATAGACAACTTTTTAGGTTATCATAATATTTAAAATGATGATAGGGGAAACATCAAACTGTCACAAGTTAACGATTGTTAAACAGTTTTTGATATCAGTGATAAATTAAAATAGATAGTTTCTACAGATCTCTTTTGGCGACCAAAAATATATAAAGAAAATTTACAATTTTAAAGATACTAAGTTCGAATCCCTCCCAAATCCCCTCACCGCTGGAAAATTAACCATTAACGCACAGTTGTGAGCGTTGTAAGAGCGTATTTTCGTTAATTGTCGCAATTAAGCTATCTCTGTTTTATTTAAATGTTGAAATATTGCTTGGGAGCTAGGTGCTTCATAATTTCGCGGTAATATTCCTTATGAGCTCTGAGACGTCGATCCTTACATCACATTGAGTTATTTTTATCAAAATATTTTTGAGATATACTTAACAGATTCGCCTTTGACCGTGGCTACGCCCACGTGATATAAGTATGTCGTTTATTAATCATAGGGCTTTACAAACTTTGCTTTCATCCAATGGGATATCCACTAATGTTTTTTAAATCCGCTTCTATTATTGACACGAGGACTTTCTTGAAACCGAAATTTCTCTCATAAAATGAGAATAGAAAATTCTTTAATTTATTATAATAGACGAGAATACTGTCACATTGTACCTAGCTCTCGAAGCGCGTTGGAAATTAAAAATGAAATTAAAGACAAGACACAGGCCTAGCGTCACGCCGCGCCGTGTCTTGCGGTTTGCGTTAATTTTATAAAGAAGCTACTAGGTGACTTCTAATTCATTTCAGTGTAGGTTGGATTACTCTGAAAAATAACAACAACCGTATTTATTTTAATTTTCTAAATAAAAAAAATGTTTTCACTGGCTTAATCCGAATCAATTTTCTAGTTTTTCATTTCAAATACACTGTAAATAAAACTACGTATAGTCTCCAAATTATTGACGAGACGTGAGTCGAGTCGACGGTTTTACTCACTTGAGATTTTTTGTAATAATTTTTTACTAAAATATTTTCGTTATTTATACTAAGCGGGAGTTTGGCTAAAACGCCTGAAACAAAGTGAAGCTACCGCTGTGATAGAGATAGCATTGTTGGGCACGCGGGAGAGGGACGAAGAAAAACGTTAATCAACTTGTGTTGTCTGCGCTCCGTGTGGGACGGACTCTGGGGCTCAGTTAATGGATTTTGGGATTGGTTTAGTTTATACTTACCAAAATTGATACAGACACACATTTTAGTGCTGTTCATGCCTATTAGGTTCAAAAATTATTTACATAAGTAGATTGAATAGGTATTCCAGTTCTAATCCATCATAATAAAATTAAATGTACGCAAGTTTTAGCGTTCGGTTCTCTGAAAAAATAAGTTATATGATAAGTACCTTAAATATTTATTAAGATACTCAACTAGATAGTGAAATAATCAATAATGACGACATATATAGGTATATAGTTGTCAAGCTGTGTGCTGAATGACATGTTGATACACGTTCCGTTACCTTTGTATAATGATGATTTACTTACGGAACCTATCTTGACATTGACGCATAGAATTATAATTGCAAGGAGCCTACGTCTCGACGGACCATATTTTAATGAATATTTAGGAGTGAGAGATACGTTCTAATGGGCTTCTTTGCGGGGTAAACACCTATTATCTATGTAGAAAAGCGATAACATAAATCTATACATTTGTCTCAAAAACTAATCCAGACTTTTAATTAAATATAGGGGCTATATAATTTTTTGATATTCTTCCGGGGTCTTGAAAATTGACTTAGTGTTAATGACACGTAAGTACCTACCTATCTATATGTTAAAACTTTATTTTTCATAGAACTATATACATTTAAATACCCCAAAAAAGTATCACATTTGATTTACAAATAAATTTGTTAACAAGCAAATGATTTATATAGAAAAGTATAAAGCAAAGTAATAAATCAAAATACAAGTTACAATCTTTAAAATCTCACTGCTTTTATAAACATTTAAAAGTGTTAACATCGTTTTCCGATGATGGATGATAGAGATAGTGTTTAAATAGATCATTCAGTTTGATTTATATAGATAATTTAAGATTTGGGTCTTAGAGAAGTTAGAGTTAAGGTTATTGATAAATAAGTACTTGTATAGTTCTGGTGTCTATATTTATGAATCTTCATGAACATAAAATAAGTAGGTATTATGGATAATGTTATTTTTATTCCAACTCTAAAACATGAAGTATATAATAACACCGGGTACTTGTAACTGGACTAGTGATCTTCCTCGAACACAGCTAACCACCAACTATTTTCACCTTTGTCACACATCATAATATTATTTGAGTCGCTTGTATATTTCAGCGGTTACTGGCAATGAGTTGGGCAATTTCAAATAATAAATGCCTGCTAGCGCCATCTCCCATTAATGGTGTGATGCTTTATAAAATCAACTCATTTCAAGTAATTTGTCAATTACTTGATAGATGTCGCTGTTTATGGAACTAAGCAACGAGAGTAAGATGCATAACGTGTATGACGGAAACTCTGCCATCTAGGGGCGCAATCTAAATCTTTTACCGTATTAATACTTGGCATTGTCGTGAAATACGCATACAAGTAAAAGAAAAACATTTAATTTCTTGGTAATGTTGTATATAGGGATGCTCCAACACACAAAAATAAACAAATAAATTTGTATCAATTTCTATAACATTTCCAAGAATAGTACATACCATGATCATGTGAAAAGCGACAAAAATTAATAAATGTAAAAAAAACTATTCATACTTATGAGTTGCAAAAGCATTTAGATATGTTTTATAATGTTATTTGTAAAGATAAATAAGTTTTGTAGTTAAACGTCCAAAAATATGACATTGTATAAACGTGATTGCATGACGGCTGTCATAGGGCTCATCCTACATTTTACAAAATTTTGTTCCGCTGATATTTTGATAGGTTATAAGGATCTGTGTAATGAAATAAAACACAATTTGTATAGGCTAAAATCTTTAATATTAACAGTGATATACTCTACAGTTACAATAAACTTTTCACATATAAATATCGGTCTAAGGGCCGATCGCCATTACACTCACAAAATTGTCACATCTGACACACATAGTTTGTCACTGATAGACTTCAGTTTTATATCTTGAAGGTTAGTCTATCTGGAAAGTGTCAATGCGCGAAATAAACCATTTAGTTTTTATTAACAACATTTAGCCATTTATAATAAATTAACTATTTTGGGGTAACCAAATAGTCAGCTTTTAAAAAGCAAAAGTTCATGACTATGTTTAATTATAATTAGTGAGAGCTCGTCGTATGTTTTCTGTAAGGTGTAATGAACCTCAGGAATAATGAAATTTTTTGTTTTAAATTGAAATCTATCAGTATCAAAAAGTCACAGACAGTTTATTTTTTTGCCGAGAGGTGGCGTTTTTCTCAATATTTATTATACACGGTAATATTTTGCTTACATACTAATAAAATTGTGAAAGTAAAATTAACCTTTAAAAATCAAATTGGAGCAAGCTAAAAGAGTCAATGATATGTACGATTAGACAAAACGGAATATCGGATATTTAACAGCTATCATTTTAAATTGAGTGGATTTATATCTATAACACTTTACGGAGGGGAAACGCGCAGGTTTAGATGCAAAAATCTGACATTGACCAATTTACTACTTGATGCTATGAAGAGCAACTAGACAGAGGTTTTAATAAGATATACGAGAAGTTCGGGTGCGAGATATGTCTATACACCACTTTACACTGTAAAGGCTCTTGACGTCAAGTAGGGATCAGGTAAACAGTTGATTTTGGGTGGTTAACGATATAAAGGATTGATTTATTAATGTAGATAGAAGATCCACTCACCTTATACTAGTTTTAGTTTTTTATTACAGAGGGAATAAAGTGGACCGCCTTTAGGACACCTCGTGTGTTCGCAATCATATTTCTTTTACTAGCAACACGAGAGAAGATATTGAGTACGTCACTAAATCCCCCAGATCCGCCACCGCGTCCGTCAAAGTAGACATCTAATCACGAAAAATAGAATTAATTACGACATCTATGTAGAGAAAAACGCCAAGGCATTAGATGAAGTTAAACTCGAATTCACATATACTTGGAAATTGACTTGTCGAGTTGAAAGTTTATAAATCGACAGCTCCTTTGTAAATTATTTAGACTGATTATGTATTTTCCATAGTAATATATTTATAATGGCAGTCAATCAGTTTTCGACAAATAGAGAAAATGTTTCATTATTAAAGGTTCATAATTCGATTATTGGTATGTCACCGGATTTTCAACTTTTTCATATTATTTTAGGTTTTTGGGATTGCATCACTTATGGTTAAGGAAATCAAGACTTCATACAAAGTCGAGTAAAGGTTTAAGTAAATCGATAGTAGTTAGTTGGCAAGTTGTTAAAACCAAGCTCGGTTCACCATCAGTATTGTACGTTTGAATATGGTTGGAGACTATCTCTCGTATACAACAGGCGTTGCGAACTGGCTCGCTCACAAGACTACTTCCAGCTCGACAAACCACATGTAAGTCTCAATCATTTCGTTTGCGTATCGTTTTGTTTCGAAATAAAAAATAAATATACTTGTGTCGATAGGATTCCGCTGTGTACATTTTCGAATAGAAATATGGGAATGTACACGTCGAAATACTTGATCATAGTCCCTCACATAACGCGAATACTATGCGCTTCTAGTGAAGGTAATTCTTAATTGTCTAACACAGATTAATATTAGAGTTCGTATCGATATTTTTTATATAATTATATTTTTATATGATTTTTTTTGTTTTTATTTTCCATTTGTGTTGTCTCTCATAGTTTTGTTGCGGAGGCGTCGCAAGTATTGCGTCATGTGAGAGATTACGGCTTTCGTATCGGTAAACTAAGTTCGTATTAAAATAAAACTTAAATATATAAACTTATGGATAAGTAAGTATCACTCTTTAACATTCGGTCAATTAGAGATTATTGTCAACTGTGGTATATTTACAATTGTGATTTGAAACAGTAATACTTGGTTAACATTTTAATTTGTATAAAAAATATTTAATAAAATTGGAATAAATGATCAGGCTTTTTAAAATCAATTAAATAATTATTTGATATTAAACGTATAACTTCGCTTTTATAAATAGATAATGTGTAATAATTCATAAAAAAATATTATAATGAATATTTTTATACTAAGAAATCACTGTGATGGGAATATTTTCTATGGAATAGTTGAGAAGCAATCACAGATGTAAATGAGCCAAAGTTTTTAACATCTCCTCGTGACCAAAGTTATCGGAAGTCGTGGGAACCGCGCGCTGGCACGCGACGCGTCTAACGCAAAACCTAAACAAAATATTACTTTAAAAGCGCCGAGTTTCATGTACGGTATTTTGGAAATTCAGTATCTTGCAAACATTGTAAAACAAATAATAAAAGATTAAAACAAAACAATTAAATGATAAATATTGCGTATTGTAAAATGTTGCTGAATAACTGACATAAGGCCCCTAGGGTCGCTGCACGTGAGTCGATGCATATTTCTCAAATATAGATGGCGCCACAGGCATCGAAAGTTGTAACACGAATAGGGAGAAGTCAATACAGCCACATTTGACACGGTTATTAATAAAGTGATAACTAATATGATTTCCAAAATACCCTACTGTCAAACAATCAACGCTCAATACATAAACTAAAAATCTAAACTTTGAATAAAATACATGCAAATGACTAGTGTGAGTTAGCGGTTGAGATCTTAGCGCGGCAGGCGACAGTTCCCTCGGCTTGGTCGCGTCGCGTCTGCGAGGTGACTTATAATAATTAGGGAGAAAAGGTGGGGAATAAGAGGGGTTTTCTTTAAAGAATTTGGAGCCGTCAAACAGTGTGTAGTAGCACTAGTTCTTGTTATCAAAATTTTTATTATGTTTAGTACATATATCAGGTAAAACATTTTTTAATTACTATGTATGCATCTATGGATGTAACGGTACTTTGGAAGGGGATAACAACACTTACAAATGAAAATTGTTTAAAAACGACTATAAATAACGCGGGTAGTAATTTACTTTTATGGTAAAAAAACGAATGGAATCATTGGCAGAAGGGAATACTATGAGAAGATACAACTATGATTACATCATACAATACGAAGTAATCGTTGTGTCATATTATTGTGATGATTGACCAGAAGTGAATTTGGTCTTCGATTTGTTTTGGAGGAATATTTTATGCCATTATTGGTGACGATGAAGGTACATATATTGTAATTATTATTTGTTGGTATGATGTGGAATAATTTGGATAGAGCCTCCCGGCAGACGTGACGCGTTTGTTTAAAACGTAACAATATAAATACTTATAAATAAATATAATAATTTACGTAGGTTGTCACGTTTAGCGACGCGCGCCGTTCCGCGCGTCAGGATGTGGCCGCCGCGGGTGGTTCAACACTGGAACAAATACAATTATATTATTTAACTATGCTATTATATACAGCTGAAGAGTTTGTTTGTTCAGGAACTACTAAATCGATTTTGATATTTGTTTCCCTAATAGGAAGTTAAATTACTCCTGAGTGCTTAGGCGCCTTTTTATCCCGTGAAGTAAAGAAAAGTATTATTATTAGTAAAATGCGATGATTGGGTAAACGAGTTTTACCTGGATGCACTGGTCCGGGAGAGCGCCTGCACCATGTCCCGGGAGACATCTGTAAAAAGAAACACGTTTAGTCCGTACCTGACTTAATTGTTTTACGATATCCTTATTACACATTATAGAACAAAGGCTGCGCGCGAGTGTGTCTCGGTGTTGCGTGTTGTGTTGTGTTGCGTGTTACCTGTCGCAGCAGCGCGGGGCAGGGCGCGCGGATGAGCGGCGCGTGGTGCGCGCGCGGGGGCCGGTCGGTGCGCTCCGAGCTGCGCGCGAGTGTGTCTCGGTGTTGCGTGTTGTGTTGTGTTGCGTGTTACCTGTCGCAGCAGCGCGGGGCAGGGCGCGCGGATGAGCGGCGCGTGGTGCGCGCGCGGGGGCCGGTCGGTGCGCTCCGAGCTGCGCGCGAGTGTGTCTCGGTGTTGCGTGTTGTGTTGTGTTGCGTGTTACCTGTCGCAGCAGCGCGGGGCAGGGCGCGCGGATGAGCGGCGCGTGGTGCGCGCGCGGGGGCCGGTCGGTGCGCTCCGAGCTGCGCGCGAGTGTGTCTCGGTGTTGCGTGTTGTGTTGTGTTGCGTGTTACCTGTCGCAGCAGCGCGGGGCAGGGCGCGCGGATGAGCGGCGCGTGGTGCGCGCGCGGGGGAGCCAGTCGGTGCGCTCCGAGCTGCGCGCGAGTGTGTCTCGGTGTTGCGTGTTGTGTTGTGTTGCGTGTTACCTGTCGCAGCAGCGCGGGGCAGGGCGCGCGGATGAGCGGCGCGTGGTGCGCGCGCGGGGGAGCCGGTCGGTGCGCTCCGAGCTGCGCGCGAGTGTGTCTCGGTGTTGCGTGTTGTGTTGTGTTGCGTGTTACCTGTCGCAGCAGCGCGGGGCAGGGCGCGCGGATGAGCGGCGCGTGGTGCGCGCGCGGGGAGCCGGTCGGTGCGCTCCGAGCTGCGCGCGAGTGTGTCTCGGTGTTGCGTGTTGTGTTGTGTTGCGTGTTACCTGTCGCAGCAGCGCGGGGCAGGGCGCGCGGATGAGCGGCGCGTGGTGCGCGCGCGGGGGCCGGTCGGTGCGCTCCGGTCGTGCGCGCCGGAACTCGCGCCGAACGTCGCCCTGATCTGCAGCGCAAACATTACATGTAACACAGGAATTTCCTTGTCCACATTACATGCAACTTAACTTTGCCAGTTTATCGTTAGTTCTTTTAACAATCCTTATTGCCATTTGTCATTATTGGGTAAGTTAAATGACAGCAAAGACGATCGACTAACTTCAGACCATTCGAACTACAGGGAAATGATTACATTGTCCATATCAAAACAAAACCAGCACTAGGTTTAAATCTCCAAAAATACTAACATGTATTCTTTGCCTGCATGTTCCTTATAGAGTTGACAATGACACGAGCCTCGTTGCTCAGCTGAGACTCGTCATTCGTTGGTCGGCTAACGGAAAAAAACATTACATAAATCGAAATTCTGTTGAATTGAAGCAATTAATGCTACGAAGAAGCAAGTCATATAAAGCAACCAAGTAACAGCTCCTAAGTACAGTTAAGACGTGGTCCAAAATAAGTCTTAAAACTCACCCCATGACTCGGCCACCGTAATTATTGCTCGGATAGCTGCCCAATATCCCATTGCCGCTGTTCCTACGCTTCCAGTCATCCCTTTTCCTGAAGTAACAGTTTTTTTTATGTATAACGAAAACTAATGGAAAATCGAATAAATTAAAACAAATATTATATAGCATTGGCTAAAGCTCATCGCAAAGCTAGAAATGATTGAGTGAATTAGAAATCGTACAGAGAACCGTTCCTAGAACAATAACACGAACAGCTATGAATAGTTCATTAAACACGCTACCTATCTTTGTCTTTGTCTTTCGTATTAAGTTGTGCCATCTGCTCTTTGATCTGTTGTATCTTGTTGGATATGTCGTTGTCGCGGCGGTGGTCGTAAGGCACTTTCCTCTCGTCGGGTGGCGTGTGTAGCGGCGTGTTGCGGCACGAGTTCGGTATGGAGTTCTGTTTGCGCGTGATGCTGTTGCGGCGGCCGAGGTCTGGTTGTTTCTCCACGGAGGGGTACATTGGCGGACATATCGGATACGGCTGGGGTACCATCTGGAATTGAATAATAGATAGTTTATTTATTATTATTTTATATGCATTTATATCATAAAATTATTTTTAAAAAAATAATAATTGTTGGTTATTTTTTAATGACATAGACTGACAATCGACTGGGTTGTACGATGTTGAGATATCTAACCAAACACAATTAAAACAATACCACACGAATCAAAGATTATGTTTTCTGGGTCGATAAAAATGTCTCTTAGTATATTATGAAACACGACAGGACAACATGAAGCTATTACTTTAACGCTGACCGGCTTATTCATATTGCAAGCAAATGTCTGTGGCGTGGCAATAAATATGTATTTTAAACTTAATAAAAAATTCATTTGCCATAGTTATGATAAATCGATTATTAAAGGTGGTATAATTTCTAGGCGTGGTACCTGTGGATACATGAAGTTGTACTGGAACGGCTGCGGGTACTGCAAAAGTGGGTACAGATCGGGCACCATGATCTTGGGCGCCGCGGCTCCGGCCACGCCACCCACTCCTGACACACCCGCCCACTGCACTGCATCTTGGTACTGTTGACAAAAATAACATTTAATATTTAAATTAGTAAATTATAATATTATGTCTTCGGCACTTAAAGGGGCCGCCGCAGATAGTAGGAAGTTGGTATATGAGATAAATTAACTCGTGTGTGTGGTAAAACGCAGGTGTAAGTACCACGGCGAAAAATATTTTTTACGGAGGGCGAACGATGTCGCATACTTTGAGGCGTACGCGCGTGAACAAAAAATTACAACTCTCGATCTATAAAAGGCAGGGTTTGGACGTTAAATCTGCGCATACGCAAATCATTCAAAACAAACCACTGACTGCACATGATAACTGATGTTAAACAATGTAAGCAATGTTACATGTGAAAATCATTCGTTATCATGTTTATGTTGTCTTACACCTAATACAAGTGAAAACTGAAAGTTATATTAAAATCTGCGAACCGTTAGCGGTTTGTGATTAACGAAGCAGTTACAGCAACCAGGCTTACACGATCTTTTTGCAACCGATATATTAATAGTTGTGTATCGCTAATATAATGTACATGTGCCTTTTGTCTCTCTTTTCTTCTTTGCATCGTTTTTTTATGTTTTGTACAATAAAGAGTAAATAAATAAATAAATAGCTCACCGGATATGGTTGCAAGTGCGGCTGTGGTAGCAACACGTTGCCGACCGGATACGTGGGTGGTAACACCGTTGGTTGCACTTCCACTTGGTTATACGGCACACTGTAACTGGCAACAATAATGTCAAAATGAATATAGAGCACCAAATAATTAATACCGACACAACTTATGTTGTGTTGACGAAAACAACGACATACAACCACGCTGACGAAATATTACATCAATAGGTTAGTATCGCAGTGTTTTTGCATTTTGAAATTCGGTGATCTGTAATATTGTTTTTTGATATATTTTTTTTTATAGGAATAGTGTTATGTGTGTATAAATTATTTTTATCACACCTCAGTACTATTTAAATTGGGTCATTATTACCTTCTATGTTGATGTTGCAAGGCGGACGTGTCGACACACGATCCGTACGCGGCGGTGTAATCCACCGCTGCGTATGGGTAGCTCGGGTCTGCAGATACATACACATGTCAATCGATATATTTGCAGTCTGAGACACGTATTTTTGGTATCACCAAATATTCATTTCGGGTCTGGGTGTACGAGGGAAAGTCACACATTACCGATTATTCGAGACAAGATAATCATACCCCGGCGTATTGTAGGAGAGCAGTACATATACACCGTAATTTTATACTCGTTTTGGAATCAAAACGTAGTTACTTAGAACAATTTGTAGGAAAACAGTGAATTAATTGTACTCTTGATAATTAAAACAAAAATATTTTTTGATAACATTTTTCACTCGTTCGCATTTGATAATGATAGCAACGTCACAACAATTAATTCATAGTTATGAATGGCACTGATCATTGTAATCTTAGTAGTACGTGAGATTGTAAGAAGTATAAATAAAGTAATAAATAACGACTTTCATTTGTAAATTTGCTCAGTATTGAATTTGTGGTTCATACTGTTTAACCAAATGTCTCGTCCCCTATCATAAGTGAGGAAAACTCGATGTAAGCAGCGCCCTTCCATCTATTCGTTATTACATTAATGTATATTATGTATATCGTTATATAATATGTATGTGTGTGTATGTACGTATGTATGTATGTATCATTCACCGATCCTGAAGGTGCTCTCGTTGGCGTGCGGCGAGGCGGCGAGTTGTTTCTGTTCCTCCTGCTGTATGGCCTGCTGGTACATCGCTTGCTGGATCGGAGCGTCCTACAAACACACACACACACATTATCAATAAATATAAATGAAATTGATGCATCTGTTATTTACATCAAAATTACAGATTTTCCTTTCATTTATATAATTCCATAGTTCAGTTTCAAAGAATTACATTGATTATGTTCTTTTACTGTATTAAAAAAAAAACAGGAATAATTTTCGATTTTGACGTTGGATTAAAAAAAATGATAATTTAACTCACCATCCTGTGTCCAACGTAAGGGAAGCCCGGTGGAATCGGCGTGGGATACACCATGTTTGTCAGCGACATCGGACCTATAAAACGTTTTAGGTTATTATTTTTCCGGGACTTACGACTTACGAGATGTCTATGGTATTAGGCTGTATGGCTGAGCGCCTTTACTTTCACCTTAAGGAGTAAATCAAACAAAAAAAAATGCCTATGGTATGTATTGGAGGGTTGCCACATAACTCAGAACTTCAGAGAGCAGGTGTTTTCAACATTACAGTATCGATATGAAATCGGTTGACTTCTAATTTTTATACAATGTTTTAGTTTTCTTTTGACGTCGGTGATGGCTTCGAAACATCGGAAGAAACTAAAACATTAAAACCGCGATAAAATCCGAAAAATAGCATAATTTTAATGTCTAAGATTCGCGTAAACACAAGAAATTATTTTGTACAATGGATTCGGCATTTTTTAAGTTTCACCCACGAAAGTATACCTTTGCGTGTTAGGTAGCCGTATACTCACGCATGTTAGGGTCCGGCACATGCATCGGCGCGACCTTGGCTTGCGCCATGACGCCGGGCATGTTGCTCAACTCCTGCTGCAGATAAGGATTTGGGTGCGGGGGTGTCGATATCTGAAACAAAAATGTTCAGTTTTTCAAAAGGTTTGTTATGGCATTTGTGATGAATGTCTTCAAAAGGGTGTAATTTGTCATTTAAAGCAGCCATGAAGGTCCATGAAGTACCACTGCCCCCGAAAAAATATGTAAAGTCACATCTGAAATTAAGATTGAATAAAATTGACATGTACACTAGAAAGAAAGAAAGAAAGAAACTAACTAACTAACTTCTATTGCCGGTAATAAATAAATATTCTACTATATTCGATTATACTACATTACGTTTCAGCGTTCTATTATCTCATTCGATTATTGGAAAAAAAAAATAGTCACGGTGTAATATTAATCAATTACCTCTTCAATAGCATAAGTTTGTTGATATTGCTGCGCGTACACGGGCACCTCCGGGCTCGCCTGATTGGTCGGCTTCGCCTGCCTGTTGTTGACGTCATTGTTCGACCGCTGGTTATTGGTCGGTTCTGAAAATACGGATCATGTAATAGTTATCTATCTTCTACTTAATAAAATACTTAACGACTGAAATATTATTATATAAATAAATGATGGCTTTAAAAAATGTTTAAGCTTTCAATTCCAAACATGTTTTTTAACTTACATGGTTTGTCAGGAAAATAAGATTTGCATGTGCTAATGGCCTTTGTCAATAAACGATCCCAATCTTAATCTTCGATACGATCCCGAGAACAAAACCAATTAAAATAAGTCACTAGCAAATATGACAAAAAACACTTTGATTTTTTTTATCCATTTTCGCGATCTAAAAAAGGGATTAAGATCGTCTATTGCAAACGGCCGTATTTACACGTTCTCAACTATCACAATTTACATAGGGCACTAACAAAAAAAAAAAAAAGCGGCGATAGCCTAGTTTTGTGTGGAACGGACTGCCAAGACGAATGTCCACAGGTTCAAATCCGTGGGCACACACCTCTGATTTTTCTAAAATCATGTGTGTATTCTTTGTGAATTTATCGTTTGCTTTAACGGTGAAGGAAAACATCGTGAGGAAACCTGCACATCTGAGAAGTTCTCTACAGGAATTTCGAAGATGTGTGAAGTCAATACAAATCTACCAATCCGCACTAGGCCAGCGTGGTGGACTAAGGCCTAATCCCTCTCAGTAGTAGAGGAGGCCCGTGCTCAGCAGTGGGCAAGTATATAATACAGGGCTGATATAACAATTTTTATATAATTCGCAGTGATGTTGTTAATAAGCGGTTTGGTTACCTTTAGCAGTGTCGTAGTTCCGGCGCGGGTCGTGCGCGGGCGGCGCGGGCTCGTACAGCTGCTCGGGCGCGTGCGCTGCGTGCTGCGCGTGCGGCGCGTGCGCGGCGAGCGGCGCCTCCTCGTACTTGGGCTTCAGCTCGCCGCCGTCATCCCTGTGGTTCTGTACCGTCTCGTATCGGTTCTTTGTTGGTGTCATTGGTTTAGTGTTGGTTTCCTGTAGTATAAAATATTAATTGAACATTTTTCTTACATATATGTATAACGGCTGACTCCGATATAAGACAAATCGTTATGAGATTATAGCGAGTTTTATTTTCATTTATACGTTATTTACAATCTTATTTGGTAGAAAATAACATCCACTTTTAAGAAACGACCTCAATCGCTGCCTTTGGATAAATAGCAAAATTAACCAATTAGTTTTTTTTACATGCTTATAAATAATTTATTTTGTTAGATTTATTCCTATCACTGATCCACAGTTAGGGATTGGAATTCATATGAAATTTATTGTAAATCAATTATTAACAAATAAACTCACCTTATCCGAAGTGGTTTTGTGCTGATATCCGTCGTGGCGGCGACATTCGGAGCAACACGTGCTGCGACACTCCTCAGTCGGCTGACACTCGCATTCTGATCACAATAAAAAAAAACAATTAAGAAAAAAGTGGACAAAGTATTAGTACCAACCCAAAAAGTTTTCTGAACAAGAGAATTTACACGTAACATCACCTAAAATGTTTTAAAGCGATTACTCTGGTTCCTCCAGAACGGTCGCACATGCGCTAAATTAGTCCATTGTAGGAATTTAAGTTAACAAGACAGAGCCTTAGTTCAAACAGCGTTTGGACAGTTCGTGATTATTTGCCGTAAAAACGTACCGTTATCCATGAACGAGTGTTGTTTCTCCAGTCTCCCTCGCTTTTTCTCCGAATTATCGGCCTATAACAATAAATGCATATGATAGGTCCATTTCGTTGATCGAAAGAATAAGGATTAAGATAGTTTAACAATTTCAACGATTTGTAGCTAAAACGATTTTTTCATTATACTGACCTTTGATTCATCCTGTTTGTATACGTTTGGATCATACAGCACAGGCGGATTCGCGGGATCGAAGTGGTATATGCTTCCATCAGGGTTAGTCAGAGGACGTCCGGTCTGAAAATGAACAATTAATATGTAAATTTGCCAAGTTATAAATTTGGTGCGCAACAACATATAAAGCACTGTAAAAAAATATAGAATTTTCTCCGAAGAGGCGCTATGATTTTTATGGGTTTATGGGTTTTAAAACTCGACATTCTTGATAAGCACCACGCAGCTTTAGGGTATGCTCAGTTTAATCCCTCATCCCCCCCCCTCTTTTAGCTACGCCTATGGTGGGGGTTGGATGAGTGGTAGGTGGTGGTGAGTAGTGACCTGCGGGTGTATGACGATGGCGCCGGGCGGCACGGCGGCGAGGTCGGTGACGGCCCACACGACGCCCTCGGCCACGCCCGGCGCCGGCTCCGGACTCGCGCCTCCTGCGTAACACACTACATATAACTTACAACCGATACTACAATTTGCTCATTTATCGACTATCAGATTATCAATGAGTCTTGTGCCACTAAAAAAAAAAACACGTTTTTTATAAGAGACGGGATAGTACATTATTTTTACATGCTTTTAGCCCCTCGGTTGTCACTTTGTCATGTTGTGGATTCGCACATTCTTCAAAGTTCTTGATACCCACGACACAATATATCTTACTGTAGAGTAAAAATAACTTTTACGTTTGAGTGTATTTTTTTAAGTACCTGTAGGCGAAGGAGTGACAGAGTCTGTACTCCTCAGGCTTAAGGTTTTGTAGCCCGAGCTGGAGGGTGACAGTCGCCAACTGCTGGACGCCAGGTCGCCTGCAACCAAGGTATATACAATTAGTATGTTAGGTGCTTCTTGAACTTACCTGGATAGCGTCAAACGATCATGTTATATTCTCAAATTATCTATTCCTTAGATATAGGTCTACTAGGAGTATACTATTTTATATTATGTAAAAAGTACTGAATGATTATATTGAAACTTTATTAATGACATATTCGTGAAAGGCATCCACATATATACAATTTGCGTTCTATTGGCTGTCATATCCCTCATTCGCTTGAACTTTGAATCTGTAAATGGCAATTAGGGCGGGACCAATACCTTCCACAATATTCAGTGAAGGTATTAGCTATTTTACCACTAAGGATATAGAAATGTTTGGCGCTGCTCACCCTGCCTGCTGAGCAGGCGCGGCTGGTGGTGGTCGGGCGCGGAGCCGCTGAAGCTGTGGCTCTTGGACACGGGCCCGCGGCTGCGCCACGACTGCGGCGCCGGCGCGGAGCTCTCCAGCGACTGCACCTGCACATGGACAGTGTTTATAGTTTAGTATCGGATAATATGGACAAACTACTTATAATTTTTTTTGCACTGTATGAATACACAGATAGCTGATAGTAAGTATATAGCCGAGTAAATATTAATATGTCGATTCTTTATACACCGTCGTTTCCAACAAAAACTCCCAATCGCTAAATTCGATCCATCGCGAATAGATCAATCAGAATAAACGTTTCTTGACGTGCTTACAAATAACTTGTTTTGATTGGTTTATTCTCAGGATCGGTTTGGAGATTAAAATTGGGATCATTTATTGAAAACAGCCGATAGTACTTAACACGAAGCCAAGCAAACTTCTATGGCCCGAGAGAAAAGCATTGTGAAGCTACAATTGAATTGAAAGTATGTATTTACTTTTAATAGTTTATTTCTGCCAGTCTCTGGAGTGAGCAGTTTCACAGGTCCCGATGACCATGGCCACTGTGGCTCGCCTTGCGTGCAGTTATCCTGTTCACATTTTATGATACATATTATAAAATGATATATATTATATATATTATAAAATGTAGCGAATTAATATATTGGATTAGGTTGAAAACAATTTTGAGTAGCATTATTGTTTTCAAGTATTAACAATAAGTTTCTTTATAACTAAAAATAAAAATAAAGTAATGCCAAAAAAGTAAATCGCGGCAGAGTTGTCAGAACATATTTAGTTTCAAACAGGTCGACATAATTGTGTCTGGCGAGGGAAACATCTCTCGTCAATGTTGACCGACGAGAGATGTTTTCAAACAGAATGTTGATTCTGTTTGGACCCCAATACACTTACCATCAGGAGCACTTGGGTCACTTTAGACATAATTTAGGTAAAAGCATCAGTAACTTTGACTGTTGCTGTCAATGAAGAGGAGAATTATAGGTGAAATGTGGCCCAAAATGCTTGGCTGGGTGTATGAGCGTGTGTGCGTGTGTGCGTGTGTGCGTGTGTGCGTGTGCGCGTGCGTACGGTGCTGAATATCCTGCGGCGCACGCGCTCGTAGTCGCGCTCGCGCTGCTCCAGCGACTTGGAGCGCGCGCCGCCCAGCGCGCCCGCGCCGCCCTCCTCCAGCGAGCACGCCTCGCGCTTCAGGATCGACCTGCGCACACGCACAATTGGGCAATAGATCTGACGATCATAGTTGCCAGTCGAAACATACCAATCAAATCTTATAAACAAAAAACTTACAAAAAAAATCAATTACATGACAGTTAAATCATATATACATTGTTACAATTACATAACAGTTGAGGTAACAAATGTTTAGCAACTTTACTACATTTTAGCCTTACGGTCGCAATGCTGTCCATCTTTCTAGCTAACTTAACATTACTTAGATCATAAGACCAGTGACCCCAATATTACTCAGTCATCGCTTATGCTGGATAGCATTGGTAACTACTTATCTCGCAAGGAAAATATTATTATAAATTAAATTTTGTTGATATTGCTTATAAATGAGTAAAGCGATTTACCATCAGACGAGCAAACTTATGGGGGAGGCCTATGTCCAGCAGTGGACGATTCAAGGGCTAAAATGATGAATGTGATATATGGGTTTTGGATTTACTTGGCATTGGTGACGTCCGGTTGTTGCCGCTGCGGGCTCGGCGGGAAGTTGACTGTGCACCACTGACGGAAGTTCGTGCAGGGGAGACAGCCGCCGCTCGTGCCTGGAACAACACGTTCACAACGAGCCGACTTTAATATCTATCATCACAGGTAGCCACATATAATCACATATCCGATTTTAACAGGCTATTTATACAATCTATCATCACAGGTAGCCACACCTGCGATTTTCACACGGTTTTTAGACATTAGAATAGAGGTAAATTGTTCGTAAATATCTTGCTAAAGAGTACTGTATACATTTTGTACCCGACTGTAGTGTGATATTTATGTCCCTGACTCGTAGGGAAAAAAATGATATTGGTCCTTCGAGCCAGATATACAAACATTAAAAAAATCCGAAAACTCACCACTTTTTGAGACCAACACGCAAGTCTTATTGGTCTGGTCCAGATGATGCGACAGTTGGTACAACGACGCGCATCGATGCACCAACATCCTGCCGTATGACGTCATCACCGGAAACCGGACTACACACCTTCTGCTGAATGTTAAACAATATATCGTTATTATTTGACGATAAGATGCTGGGAAAAGTTATTAGTATATAACATAAGTATGATTTGCGGGTTATAACCCGGTTATAACCATAGTATACTATGTCTGGGATAGAAAGTATCATTCATTCCCTTATGCACTATTTACGTTGCATCACAAAGGACTCCTCTACATATAATTTCGAGATATCTATTTAAAACCAAAGCTCCACCAAAGGAACACTGAATAATGTAATTACTAAGATTCTTATTTTTATTTGTTGTAAAATATGTACTTATATGTGTATCTCTCCACACGATACAAACATTGGCGTAGTCACGACTTTTCTCTAGACGTGGCAGGTGACAGGAGAAAAAAAATGGTCACTGAATTTAACGAGAGGCCTGCACAACCCTTATAAGCGCAAGGTTTTTTCTAATGTGGGCAACGTTTCTAGTGTGAACACACCACCCTTCCCCCCCGCCCTTCCTAGCTACACCCATGTATACAAATACTCGGCCATCATACAGAGTGCGCCGCGGATTCCGCATCCGCGATGCGTTTTTATGTACGCACATTAACCGCCAGTTTCTTGTCTTAGGATCAAAACAACAGTTATAACTATGAAAGCAATAGTTATAAAAGTTGCCATAACACAAATGTTACAATTTAGGCAAAAGTAACAGTAACTTTAACTTTAATTCTCAATAAGTAAACGCGTAAATGTACAGAGATTCTCACCCATTGTCTATGACGAAATTGGTGAGCTCCTTCTCTATCTTCAACAACGTCATCCGATCGCGCGGGTTCTTGTTCAGCGTCTCCTTGATAAAGTCGACCAGGTCCATTCCGGTCGGCTCCGACTTGTCATCTGATGGTCACATACATAGCTGTTTGATTCTTTGTATTAATGTCATGCCTTTTGTATTTGAAGTCATTTGTTTTAGGTTTCATTTTGAGCGATAAAATTGTCAATTTTGGAAAATCCACTCTTCATAAAGGACTCTTAGGGCGTATTTCGCAATATGTGAATAAAGGCGAACCGTAGTACACTATAAGGCGACCAAATACAAAAACTTCTAAATAAAGGGTGAACAAAACAATGCGTTCACCATCTGTCTTTTACGTTAACTAGCGAATATTTTTTACTAAAACATTTAAAAACAGGCCTTAGGCCAACACTTAGAGATATCGATCAATAAATTGATTATAATATATTACCTGAGTCACTCCTGGTCAGCGACACGTTTTTAGGTTTCTCCTTACGCTCCGGGCATCTAAACACGTAAATAAATATTGCTGTTTAAATAAATCACATGTAACGATAAAAATCAAAATTAAACCATTACTCTTAGATAATAATACATTACATGTTAATAATTTATTTGTTAATCATTTACATTGTGAGTAGTGACCTTTCGAAACAAAAACTTAATGTTATATTAATAGCTTATATTGAAAAGCACTTTGACGCATTTGTCAAACCATCGAAGAACTAAAAAAAGATATTTTCCTGTTGATAGTCCATCAGTATTAAGAGTTGTAATAAAACATTGCTCACTTGCAATAATACGCCTGGTCTTCAGCGTCGAGGCTACCCGATTTCTCCAAAGCGTCATACAGAGCTGTAAAAACAAATATTATAAATTTAAGAAAATGGAGAAAATCCGAGTGATATTTTGGCTTCGAAATACTTGATGGCATAGATAAGGCATAAACGTATGGGACCAGGAATTAGATTTATATTTAGGTCGGAGGAAAAACTTCAAGGCTTGGATGTCAATACAAGCCTGGACTCTGGTTAATATATTGTCCCTACTTAGGTAGGGACTGAGATATTTCTTGGAGCATATTGAAGTTGAAGGTCCAAAATTCCTGAACAGCATTAACTACACAGTTAAGGTAAAAGGTACTAGCAATGTTCTAAATTTCGAGATTCATTTTTGTTTATAAGAGTTAAATGCCCTTTCATTAGCTTGTCTATCCTTGAAAACGTTTGTTACACAGGTGTAAAGGGATAATATGAAGCATCATAATTTATATGCGAAAATATGAGCTTTATAGATCTTTACATCATTAATTCATTGAACGCCAGTGTAAAATAATTTCATGAATCATTACTATACTCATAGCATCTGGTATGGAAATGCCAAGTCTTATTCTCAATTTCATGGTATAACATAATCGTATATATGGTACAGACTATAGAATAACCGCACATATGTGTACTATCATGCTATTGTTCTTTATCAAGGGGTAGATAGAGATGTTATCATACACATATTCGACCAGTTACGTTAGGTCCAAGTTTATAGGGAAGTACCTATAGCAAATAATGCCGTGTCTGTAAATTTCGTAAATCTACATACCTGACTGTTGGTTGTCCAGGCAATCGGGACAGTCGTCCGAACAGGCGATGCCCGAGTCCTGCTTTATCGGACATGGTTTCCTCCGTTTGCGGCCTCTGTGAACAAGTGTATGGATATGAGGATATGTTAAGGTAATTGTACATGTTCATTGATTATGTCCAATATTTGGGAAATATTTTTATTCTTTGCAATATAGGCCGATAAACTAAAGCTGGCACGTTCATAGTACGCACACATAATACTAAAAAACATATGAACATAATAGGGTGTTTTACTATGTCCGTTTCAAAAAATATACTAAACGTAATAGCAAATAATAAGAGAACGATACTCATTATCGAAACCAGCAATAAATTTGGCTACAAAATAGGGCACCAATTCATATTGCGAATATTGTAATGTGCAAGACTGAGCGTGCAGCGGCGTACTCGTTTTAACTCTTTCTTCCACACGATATATCGCCTTATGACGTCACAAGATATTATTGTGTCATAATTGCCATTTCAGACAGCAAGTCTTTCTATCAGCTTTCAAAGGCTTATATGTCGTTGATTTTAAACCGGATTTTGATTATATGTTATAAATAACGTATTTTTTTTTTATAAATTTCAATAAACAAAAGAGCAAAATAACCCCTTAGAGATAAAGTTGCACAGATGGAAACAAAACATCAATGAACATCATTGTGTTGTCATGACAACTGCCTTATGTTTATTCAGAGACAATATAGGTACACTCGCAACATATGAATGTATTCAGCTTCAGATAATCGACCTATAGAACCATTTAGTAGTTAATTTTGTATTTACATCTAAATGAAACATATTAGGCCGGTTCTTTGGTAATATAGTAATATTACATAGTCTCCTAAAAACCTAACTGAAGAGATATAGAGAGACAGGATTGCCTTTGTTTACATTACGTATCCATAATTCTTTAGTATTATTGCTGTTCATGGACCCTGGCAATCATTTACCCACATAATCATTTGTTAGTGTTCTACTATAAAAACTGAACCGACATAAATAAAGCAACTAAAGGGGCGTCTAAACAAGCAACATTTTACGGCAGTGTACCTAGCGAGTGAGGTGGGCAATATTGATGTATATGTCAATATCATTATGCTGGCACACCTTTATTACACATTACTGCTATATTGTGTAGTTTCTGGGCAATGTTGGAGACATTGACGCTAACATATTACAAACATTGTCAATTAAACGCTTAGACCATCTAGAAAGGGCGCGCTATGTGATTATTACCGCGAACATTTGTCACTTCCAATATACATACTATGTATACATATACATAGGTGTCGATATGAACGCACACAGCAATGGGTCTAAAACGCTTGTCTTTTTTACATACACTAATCTCCCAAATACAGTAGCTGTTATTAATGTATCCATGACCATTAAATCATACATTTCGTCAGAGAGCATACAAGACGCGCCCTTTCTATATTGTCTAAGATTAAAGGTTGCGATATTGCCATAAAAATGTTGCTCGTTTATAATAAGATCCCGACCTGCAGTGCGGGCAGGCGGCGCAGTAGCCGCAGACGCAGATAATGCGCGGATTGTTCGACAACAGGTCGCGCGACGAGTCCGAATTGTTCTTGTGGAAGAGCCAGCGCTTGGTGCGCATGCGCTGGTCCATCTGCGACTCCAGGTCCCAACACCCGGTCGCGCCGGGCGTTATCTGCGAGGGTCCACCATCACTTGAGCATTATTTATGAGATATGCGTGAGACAGTTTATGGAGACATGGTTACTATAACTAATAATAGGTAGCTCGAAAATTTAATACTAAAGGATATTTTCTTTAAGAAGTCTGTGTTAGCTTGTCAAAAAGTCATTCTTATGGCACCTAGTTTTGTTTAGACAACAATTTTGCTATCACTAAAGAAAAGTGTTGCTAAACTGTCAAATTAACTATATCTAAAATTTAAAGTTACTTGCGTTCATACATCGTTACTTCTTTATATAAAAAGCCATGTATCCAATCAACAATGTATACGCCCTCACCTAAACCTGAACTTTAACCTAAACCGTTCACTTGCAGAAACTGCTACCGTGACTCGCTGGTAATACAACAGCTTCGAGCAATTCGAAAGCCGGTATCAATTGGCATCTCACCTGTATCTCGACCGTCTGCTGTTTCTTATCACTATCACTCATAACACACGAGCCGCCGTCGCACAGTTCGCCCTGACTAGAGTTATTGCTACCATCTATCGTCCTTTCACCAGTATCGATATAGTTTTTGTCGCACAACGCCGCGTCTATTGGTTCGTCCTCGCGTTTGTCGTTCACGCATTCGTTTTTGACGTTTTTGTCGACGAATGCGGGTGAGGAGGTGCGCGGGGGCGAGTGCGTCTCCCTTATTGCTTGACTGCGCACCAGTTGTTTGGATTTGAAGCTCTGCAAAAGAATGTGATGGTGATTTAGGTTATTGCTTATGGTATTAATATTGGGTATGTACCTATTCAAGATAATATATATATTTTTTTATGTTTTCCACCCTTTTTGGAATAATCACGACAGATTTTCGAATATGCCTAAAGGGCAACTATAGAAAATTGTACTTAGGAGACTATTCTTAATTTTAAAAGTAATTAGGACCTGCAATTATTAAGTGGAATTATTAGCCAACAATAGGTAACGAGAATCTATTTTTTACAATTTCAGTGTCAGTTTTATTCATATTTTGTAGTATAGAGGATTCTGGTATTCTAGAAAATTAACGACGCAAAGAAAAACTTTTAGAAAGAGACAGAAATGCTTGATATATGAGCGAGTAAAATTGAAATTTGGCAATGACTAGCAACGTTTTACATACATCTATAGATAAACTTAGTACTTATAATAAAAACCAACAGTTAATGAAAGTCTACAGGAAATATTTGCCACTAGAGCAGGTATTGTGTCGTGATGACTAAATACTTACCCTATTCCTGGTCAACATGCTAGACTCCTCGGGTCCCGGGGTAGCCTTCTCCAGATCTATCTTCTCCATTGCTTAAAATACTCTGGAAAATGGATGGGTTTTTGTGAGCACAAACAAATTTTGGGGCTACTATACCCCAAATTAATCTATTTTACTAAATGACGCTTTGAATATGGTAATTCTCAGCTTGATCAACATTGGTAGACTTGCAATGACCAACCATGTATAACAGATTATACACGGACTCAATAAATAGGGACAAATGTATCTAATGAGGTTCATAGCTAACTGGATTACGCGCTTGGTATGCGACTAGAGTGAATGAGGAGGGACTACGTTTATTAACTACAAAACCAAACGCTTGCGGTAAACGAACACAGATACTTATAAAATTATGGAATAAATCTAGATAATATAATGTAATTTAAAAAATACTAACCTTCACTTATCCACACGGAAAAAAATCACCTCTAAAACACTTCTTAAATTTAATTCACAAGGGGAAAATATTCTAACTATTAAATATTAAAGAACAGATTGGACCAACAATCTACTTTAGAAGGCAACTATTTTTTTTTCTTCAAAACAACCTAACTTCCGAAAAATCTATTAAAGCCTCTTTTTATAAAACCGGAAATTAAAAAACAATCGCTGATTGGAGTATCGGCAACTGTTCCGAAAAACCGGTAACGTTCGATTTTTTAAAATTTATATTTGGAACACATGGGAGTGTTAAGCTCGATGTTTTTCTTTTTAATTTTTAAACTTTTCAAAATGTTCCTTTTCGTTTTTTGCGTTCGTGGACGGTCGCTGACGGAGTGCATTTTTCTTTAAGATTTTTGTTTAAAAGAATATGGCGGAACACGGTGATAGGGGGCGCTCAGGGATGTCGACTCGCTGTATCTGGATGTCGGACGCCATCAATCTGTAACAATACACACAGGCCATCTATTAAGTAATCTTATACGGGAACAAACATTTGGAGTAAAGGACTGCAGAATAGCGGTATCTGTTATAAATTGGATTCTTAATTACAGTCAACAAAGTTGACGTTTTATTCAACAATTTCAATTTCTACCTGCGCATTAGCTTCGACCGTTGAACAATATTTAAATTCGAGTATCTAATCCGAATCCAAAAAAAAAAAAAAATGTTTTAAACTAGCCCTTCAACATAAGGCCTTAGCAATCTTAGCATAGTGAAGCATGTAAATAAAACTTAGTTAAGAAAGTGTATGGATGCTATGGCAGTAATGTAATCGCCTCGCTTTTATCAGGAAAATCTTTACACTGTCTCCACTGTTCATTACGACACGAAATTTTATGGGTAAATTATTTTTATGTTGACCAATGGTTCTATTTTCAAAAAAGTTTGCAATAGCCTTTAGCATATTAATAAAGTATCATATCGATACATTACAAATGTCGGACGAAAAAAATCATTAGCCATAAGTAGTAATCATTACAATTTAGGTCACTGAAATACACGAATTACCAATCATACCGGAATATTATCGAACGAGTACAACGCTTTTGTTATCCAAAGATTATTTGTTTGCAAACTCAGCAGAGTTATCGATAATGATTAAAAAAAAAATAGCCCCACGTGTCATAGTATTTATTTTATAAAAACTTAACTCGCTTGATTCTTACGCTACAAGGCGTTTTCGGGCGGGGTTACTTCACCTCGTATCTTCTATAGAACAGACCTTTGACGTACGACAATGAAAACAAATTTCGCATTGAATTTAGCCCTGACCCGCTACCCTTGTGAGTGAAGCAAGTTCAAAGCAAGCCCTCTACGAGCATCAGGCTATGCGGCTTGGAAACTGTTATGTTCAACATTTAATTATCTACGCGAAGGCTCCACTTATAAAAGACAAAGAATTTTCATATAGGTACACCATGTGTAGAGCATCAATCTTGTGTTCTCTTTATTATCGCATAATATGTGGAAGAGATTCCTCCCGGTCTAGTGTGCCTTTGTTATTCAAATAGTTTTATCTAGTTTCTTGAGATCATACATAATTTCATACTACTCGTATTTGTAGATCAGTTTTTCGATTTTTTAATAATAAAGTTCAAGAACATCTTAAAATGGAAGTTAGTAGTACCTACTTAGGTCTACATTACTAGACAGTAATTCATATATTACAGACCAACTCTATCCAAGAAAACGTACGAGTTAAAAAATTCGCTATCATTCCCACATTGGGAACAATGTTTTTTCATCAGAACCGATCAGAGGGGACATAAACGTTTTCCTTATTAATAAGCCTATCATATACTCGTAGTTAGGGTCCTAGTCTATAGAAATATACAATAAAAATATGTGAATATATTAAACAATTATGTAAGACATATTCTGACCACCGTTTAGCTTTTCCATACTAATTCAATCTGCCGCTAGGTCGGATAGACCGCCTATGGCGATCAGTTCACCATTTACGTCTTTTTTATTACCTCATATCGTGATCTGCCCACGTACATTACTTTAGAGCTGAATGTAACCGTTTACGAATGCATTTGGGAGACACATATAGATCAATGGGAGACAGGGCGTGGCTTTTACTATTATCTTTGTCTATGATCGTTTTATTACGTTTTAATAGTTTAATACAGTACATACAAATAAGTTAAGCCAATTAGAATCGCATTACCTATCAATAGAATCCTTTTCTTATATCCAAATTAAATCATCTTCTTGGAACTAGGTCATGCATCTGTCCCTCTCTAGCGTGCATATGGAAGAAGCACGATGCAACGGGGTGACCTAAATACGACGGGTCGTCCACCCCTCCCGGGACGGCCCAGGATTCCGCAGGTTAGGATCCCTCTTTGTGACCTACTGAACTAATTTGCTACTTCTGTTAACGATTGATTTTGATGTGATGCGTTTCGCTCCGTTTTATGCTGCGCTAGCATCTAAGGCTGTTTATTATAGATTTGTAATACAGGCGGGCAAAACACGTTTATGTTTTTCAAATATTGGTTATCAAACAGTTTCTTTGAATTTGTACAATGAGCTATTGAATAAATTAACAAAATACGAACATCAAAGAATCTCATGGCGAAAGCTTCCGTTATTCAAGCCATTATCCACCACTATGCCCTCCAAAATTATAGCAAAACATTACCCCATTAATTTTCTCGAAGCACAAATTGCGTGTAATCAGTAACGGTGCCCATCTGTGGGCAGTCATTACGTACCCCATAAATCCACTTGCCCGCAGTGACCTTGGGCCTGCCCTTGGCCTTCAAGGTAGCTTTCCGTACCACACGGTGCAGTCCACGTGGCAACCCCCTTCTAATCTAATCAGTGGTGTTGATTTATTCACTACCCCCATTACAAGAACAATCTAGTGGTAGATTAATAAAATAAAATAGGTTTTTAAAAGGTCTACTTATGTCTAGCGGCCACTCTTAAATATTCTAATTAGAATGGAAAGTATACATTTATATAAAGGTTAAAAAAAATCGGAAAAGAGCAAAGGAAATGAAGGGCTACCCGTGGTACAAGACCTACTGCATAAGTACTGTTGACCAATATCAACTACGTGAATTGGCAATTACAATTAGACGCAGTCGAGGGAAGTAAAATGCACTTGTATGTTATCAATCGCGTACGCAGCGCCGTAAGGGTTCAGTTGGTCTCGACTCCTGACAAAACCGAGAGTCTTGGGCTAGTAGAATATCTTCTTGATAGCAGTCCGACAATAGCCCTTCACAATATTTTAATTGGCTTTAATGGAATAACATATTAGATGGCTAATACAGAAACTTAGAAAGTATTTACATATTTCTGCATTGCTTTCCGGATCATATTGAGTACTTGAGGGTAAGTAGGCATGGATTTAAATTTGATCTTGTTTATATTTTACTTGTTGAGACTGGGTGAAATAGCCGCTAACTTTATAGTGTAACAATACAATCAAATAACTTACTTCCCCAATCATATTTAGTTCCAAATACTCATTAATCGAAAAGAAATTAACTTGACTATATTCCTTGCAATGGACTTCTAAAATTTACATTTCATCATTGATAAAGGATAAAGAAGCATTTTTGCAAACATAGGGTCGCGGGGCGCGTGTGCGATGGCCCGATGACCTGGTGACCGGCGCGATGGATCTCCGTGCCGGGGCTGCACGAGCGCGGGCGAAAGTTGCCGAAGTGGCTATGATCATTTTTATGCCGGCCGGCCGGGTTTATGGCTAAATTGGCAATAGAATGTTTCAAGTTTGTAACTCTGCCCGGGGTTCTAATTGTATTAATTTTAAGTAAATTAAACAATATATTTTTTTCGTTATACTATGCTTATAAGTTGCTTTTAATTGACAATGAAAAAACGGAATAGATAATATAAAACAGTAGTATTTGCACATAATACATATGTGTCATAAAGTTTAAGAAGAAACAAGTCTCATTCCATTGAACACATCGTGATAATATTATTTTCAATTGTAAATTTCTTGCCTTGAGGACCTTAAACTCATAAAAAATGAAACTTATTCACTTCTATAAGATTGACTTTAAAACAAAATTTCCCATTCCTGTAAATTATTTCACCTCATCAAAATTTCAAAATACTAACGCTATCTGTTCGTATACCCCAACTATTTAGCTTAACTGCATGCAATGAAACAATGTCTCACAAATTAATCCACTCAGTATAATGTGTAGTCAATATAATCGATTCTGTAAGGAAATACATAAGTATCAAGATAGCTTAAATACATAAGTAACAATATATTCTTATACAATAATGCCACACTTTATTTTGTCATTTGTCACATTCTTTCTTTAGAATCGCAAAATTATATTAATTGTAGTTGTAGTTAATTTTTTATATTTACCTAAAAATATTTAAATTTATTATAACATTTCTGTTTTGCTAAGAAACTGTCTAAATAGAATGCTGTGTACAAGTAGTAATTAGGCACCAGATTTATAACGTGTCATTTATGAATGTATCTCTGTATAAAATTCAATAATTTTATGTCTGTACCTCATTATAAAAATAAAATAAAATAAATCAATAACTATCAGGCCCAATTATCAGTTGCCTAATATTTTATAAAAAAAAAAAAAAATTTTTTCGCCCTGCCATTCACTAAGCATTTCAAGAAAATTAACGGTGACTTCACACGTTGCGGTTTTCGCAAACGTTTTTCCGCGGTCTGCGGCGGACACGAACACGTGCGCGCGTTCCCACCGCACGTCAAAATCGAATGCGGTAACGTTATATATGCTTTGTCGTAATACTGAGTACAATGTTAAAACGGGATTTTTTAAACCATAATACCAATCTATTGTACATTTGCCGACGTTATTCTTAGAAGTACTAATTTTAGGGCACTAACTGACTAGCCGAGCGAGTCGCTCGCTTGACGGCAAGAGGCTATAATTCTTTAAACACATCGGAATTTAGTCTTAGAAAAATAAGTCAATTTTAAAATTTCTGCTATAGGACTTTCACGCGGGCGAAGCAAGCAAAAGCTAATTGTATCTTTAGAACCCTATCGCAATAATATTTTATGAAAACGAATTATTTCCGAATGTACCACAATCAAGATGTTAACGTGGTCATCGAATATCGATTTCTTCGTTTGACCTACAAAATTACAAGTTTTTACGTAAATATATTTTAAATTTTACCGGTAATCGATACACCGAGAAGGCTTAATCACGTGCGGAATATTCCTAAATTAAACATAAACTTATCCAGACCTACACAGTAAAGTTTTAATCGTTTATTTTTAATCTTTGACGCCGTGATGTAAAAGGGTGTAAAAGTTTTACTACTGCACAATTACTGAGCGCCGCTTTCCGAAATTAGTGATTAACATAACCTCTGTTATATCTATAACAGAAAATATTGTAAGTGTACTTTCGATTTAAAACAACAGTACTTACCTACTCCGTGCAGAGGTATATTAGCGGACGTCACATTCTTTAATTAAAAGGTTATTCACAACATTAAAACTACAACAGTAAACAACGTTACATTTTTTTTCAGGTGAAAGTCCTCTATGACCGACCAACTCCTTTCCTTTGCCACAGATGCAATGACAAAAAAGATTCTTCGCCATTCCGATCCCTCTCATCGTGAAACGTATATAGAACCGGTACCCATGTTCATTATGCGAAAAAATCTAAAACGCAGGTGCGCCTAAATACATAAGGTGAGCTTTATATAAAACGTGAACGGATAACGCTTTTATTTTTAGCACTAAAGGGCGCGTTTAGTTACGTAGGGTGACCTAACGAGGATGTTCGAACATAACGGTGATTGGATGTCGTAATTTGAGCGTAGTTAGTGTGCACGAGGAGCAATGTAGAATCGTAATAAAATGGAAAACATACACAATGTCTCATTTACCGTATGTAAGTAATGTACGAATAGAATGTTGGTATCCATGTTTGCGAACAAATGGCATGAAGCAACTTTTTTATTTCACTTATTACGTCCAGTGAGTTAGCTGCAGGAGACACTTCCCCTATGCAAATTCCTATTCTTCCCGTCAACACACAAAAACTCATTGTTCTTTCAATGTCATGGGCAATTTTAATCAATTACCATCAGCCAATATGTAAGTTTGATTGCCGGCTTTAACACTGAATAATTTATCAAACAAATACATTCATGAGTCATTGGCGGATAATGTAGTTACTTATTTAACATAATATTATAAGGATACGAAATAAATAACAAATTTTATCACTTTATTGCCAATAAATTACCAATCATCATGATTTATGATATGTTTTAATGTTATTGATTCTAATAGCACAGAATACTGAAATGATAATAGTCCTAATAGATTCATAGACCAATGCCAGTTTTTTTATATTATACAAAGCATAGGAATAAATATTATGCGGCGGCGTGAACATCTTAGGAGTATAATTGCAGCTTGCCGCGTATACGCAAGTGTTTATGCACAACAGACAACAAACACAAACATTTAAAACGAGACTGCACGTATAATCTTTTTAGAGTGGGATCGTGGGCAGTCTAGACAGAGCTACGCAAGGCACCGAGACATAAATTAGATAAATAAAAGTGATACCCTTAGAGCTCAATACCGCATCCATTTAATCAAGTTTATCTTTCTCACTGCCACGTCTATCAGCACGGCTTAAATCTAGATAGTGAGTTAAACCGGCTGTTAAGATTGAACCGGTTTGATTCAACGGTTAAATTTAGACTAACGGTCATTTTCCACGACATTTCGACGGGTTGACCGACGTCCCGGGTTAAAAATAAAGACACGTGCCCTTGAAATAAGAAAGCTGAAAATTATTAACTAAGAATGCATTCTGCTGATTATATACAATAATGCTATATCGTACACGATCAGCTTAATATTCTTAAATAAATAAAAAAATAACAGATTTGAGACAATATAATATATGTGTGAAATTGTTGAGATTATATAGTAGCAAACGCATTCAATTCTGAAATAGATCTAAACGCATAAAATAATGGCTTAATACTAGGTCATACGAGGCAATGAGACTTCAGTAATTCATATGAGATCAGACATTCTCCGTAGAAATTAGTTAGAGAAGTGCTAATACACAACAGGCGAGCGTTCACAGCCTTAATTGAGGCGGAGCAATATTTTCATCCGAAAATCGTAAGCAAATATCGCTAGCAATAATAATAATATAATATAATAATATCAGCCCTGTATTAAATACTTGCCCACTGCTGAGCATGGGCCTCCTCTACTACTGAGAGGGATTAGGCCTTAGTCCACCACGCTGGCCTAGTGCGGATTGGTAGACTTCACACACCTTCGAAATTCCTATAGAGAACTTCTCTGATGTGCAGGTTTCCTCACGATGTTTTCCTTCACCGTTAAAGCGAACGATAAATTCACAAAGAATCCACACATGATTTTAGAAAAGTCAGAGGTGTGTGCCCTTGGGATTTGAACCTGCGGACATTCGTCTTTGCAGTCCGTTCCACACCCAACTAGGCTATCGCTAGCAATAATTGCTAAAAATATAACATAATAGTATTTAAACACAGGCGAGAACTAAAACCCCGTTTTCGATTACTCTACGTAAGAATCGCTCGAGCAACTCCTTCGCCTACTTCGACTGTTTATTGCCCAACCGATTCTTCTTCTTTCCGAGCATTCTTTTTTCAACCCTGCAATTATCGTACCAATTGTTTTAAATATCTGTCCAATAGTGCTATACGATTATTGCTTATACGAGGCAAATTTCGCCGTCAACACGGGTTAGAATTGCATCGCCGCGCCATTGCGCATGATTAGACGGCGGACTTTTTTATGTCTTCAAGAGTCGCACGTTCGAGGCGAGAAAATTGCTCCGTCTAATAGAAGATTGAGTCCATACGCTGTGCAGGGTGAAGTGACATGTACATAATAGGGAAAAAATATTCCTTTTTCAAGAAAATTATTAAATCGTGATATCACGCCTGACGCTTGTGGTGATTTGAAAAGATAGTAAGGCTATTTGTAGCCTTTTGCTAGGAATAGGGGGGGGCTAGTTTGCTGTCATTATATCCGTGGGTCCTACTACCTCTTACTGGTAAGACCCACCGATATAATGACAGAAAAAATACACGTGTGTCAAAATGCGTTAAATAATATCGAATGGAATGGTTACGTATGAGGAACATCGTTGTTTTTGTATATTCAAGTTAGTGCTTCTAATGGTAAGTGTGAGTCAAGGCTGCTTTGAAGTAGACACTGCGATGGCAACTACCCAAACACCTCTCACATATCTGAGACCTGCTGTCTACCTTCAAAAAGGTAGGAATAGACGTCGATAACAAAATATGTGTGGGTCGCTTTTCGCGTCCCTTCAAGCAGAGTGAAATGCTTCTACAATTTGCACGTAGCTGCCAAAATGTGCACACAGGAAATACCATCGGACGTAGTTACATAACACACGTGCTGCGAACTGCCTACATTCGCACGTCACGCGGCAGCAGTGAATGAAACCGCGGCGCGTAGGTGCGCTCCTAATTCTGCCAATGTTTATTTCTCCATACATTTTAAACGGAAACTTTCTATTGAAATTTATGTGTTTGTAATACGCAACGATTTTGTTGCACGTTCGCTTGATCTCATGCTTTTATGTTGGCTCAACAGAACTGTAATGCGGCATTTCATTTGTAGTGTAAAGTGTACGATTACATTGATCGACTGGATGGGCGTCTTGGATGGACGTCATCGTTTGAGACGGTATAAACGAGCGCGAATGAAAAAACATATGACGAAGCTTTACCAGATGTTATTGATAGGTTGCTGATGTGTCAGTGTAAATGCCGGGATACGTTAAAACGCGGTTTTACACCAATGATTAAATCTACAGGTAAGTTAACATCGTTATTTGAATTTGCAACTTCTATCCTAAACCAACTAATCATCTTACATCTGACATGCAAGGGTGTTAGGCTCACTGCTTACCATGTTTTTTATGAAGAACAAAAATAATTGCATATTCGTGGAATTGTATGAAAGATGGGAATACCTCAAGGAAACTTTGAGGCGGGGGAAACCGAATTCGATTAAAATTTTACGTACAATTAATGAACAAAAGATCTATAAGGATACGGGTATTTGCATTGATACAGGATTTTCCCTGATCGAATGAGGTTGTTTGATTTGATATCTGATCGTTTGGAAAGTTAACTTTTTAAGCAGATATATATATTAAAATGTATTTATTAGCAGTAAAAAAACTTAAAACAAAAGTAATTTTCAAATGTATTGATTTGGTCAAATAGAGTGTTATTTATAATAATAATTCTTACATATAACAAAGTCCCCCATCGCGTCTGTCTGAATGCGATAATCTCAAATCTGTCCAACGGATTTCGATGAAATTCGGTAATTGACAAAGTTTGTGATTCTAGGAAAGACATAGACTACATTTGATCCCGGAAATCTCTTTCACGCGGGCGATACCGCGAACAATGATTGTGACTACATAACATTGTTTTAGTCTGTTGATTGATATTAGGTAAGAAATTTTAACTACTATACTGAATTACTTGCGTTGTCGATTAATAACTACCTATCAACCAGAATCATTCATCAATCATAGTTATTATAACTGTTTTCCAGGCCCGACGAACGGTCAATTTCTGTGGGTAGGTGCAACGGATTCCACCTTAATGAGCCGGTTTCATCTATACTATTATATAAAGCTGAAGAGTTTGTTTGTTTGTTTGTTTGTTTGAACGCGCTAATCTCAGGAACTACCGGTCCAAACTGAAAAATTCTTTTTACGTTGGATAGCCCTTTGTTCGTGGAGTGCTATAGGCTATATATCATCACGCTATACCCAATAGGAGCGGGGCAGTAATGGCTAATCTCAGGAACTACCGGTCCAAACTGAAAAATTCTTTTTGCGTTGGATAGCCCTTTGTTCGTGGAGTGCTATAGGCTATATATCATCACGCTATACCCAATAGGAGCGGGGCAGTAATGGCTAATCTCAGGAACTACCGGTCCAAACTGAAAAAATATTTTTACGTTGGATAGCCCTTTGTTCGTGGAGTGCTATAGGCTATATATCATCACGCTATACCCAATAGGAGCGGGGCAGTAATGGCTAATCTCAGGAACTACCGGTCCAAACTGAAAAATTCTTTTTACGTTGGATAGCCCTTTGTTCGTGGAGTGCTATAGGCTATATATCATCACGCTATATTCAATAGGAGCGGAGCAGTAATGTCTAATCTCAGGAACTACCGATTCAAACTGAAAAAATATTTTTGTGTTGAATAGTCCTTTGTTTGTGGAGTGCTCAAAGTTATATATCATCACGCTATGACCAATAGAAGCGGAGCAGTAATGTAACATGTTGCAAAAACGGGGAAAATTATGAGTTTTGAGAGCTTCCGTTGCCTGGGCTGCGTAAACGGTTAAAATTATGCAACAATGATGTATGACGGGAATGTTTCACTTAAAAAGTTCTAAAAAATATATTATAAAACAAAGTCCCCCGCTGCATCTGTCTGCCTGAACGTATTAAACTCAAAAACTACCCAACGTATTAAGATGAAATTTGGTATGGAGACAGTTTGAGACCCTGGGAAGAACATAGGCTCCCGGGAAACTACTACTTTTATATATTATATTTGTATTTATACAACTATATAATAAGCAGGGCACGTTGCTGTCCTGATGGGTCTGTGTCCCGGCTACGAATAAACACTGTCACAAACTTCATATAAATCGCTAAACGACACAAAATTTTAGAACAAGTAAATGCTTGTCGAGCTGATTCTTTATTTAATATGCTAAACCCAATAACTGGGCACAAATATAATAAAAATAACCACAACACTATTAGACGATGAAAGTAAACAACACAGGAGTATCATCTTAGGACTGATCACATAATAAGAAAGACCGCAACACTAACTGATAATCTGCTAGGTGGGTTAAATACTACTAAAACCTTGATCATGGATACTAAAATTTACTAAGGTTTCTGTTGAGTATCTCCATTAATATTACCAGAAAAAATCACTGTATAACAATAGAGTACAGTTTCTTCTTATCGATTCAAACTATAAACTATTTTATTTTTAGTTGACCAATTTATAAATTGGCGAAACGAAACAAACCTGTCTAGACACGACAGGGAGAAAATAAAACGCTAGAAATAAAATGCACGCGACTTTTAAAGTGTTTATACTTTATGTTCATAATGTTTTTTATGTTAAAATTCGTAGTTCTATATTTAATATTTATATTACCAACGTTTTAATTAAGAAAGAAGATGGATGAGGGACTAGTTTGGTTGCAGATTCCATTACAACTATGACTAACATAAGGTTGATATATTAAATTAACTCAGTTAATATTCGTCATGAAGAAGAAAAAAAAATCTCATGGAATTTCTCATCGCCCTTTTAATGCCAATCTTTCTAAATAAACAAATACCGGGTATATTAAGTGCATCAAATGTACTTACTTTCCGCAGATAACCATTACCTAATTGAGAATCAAACAAGTGCGTTATAATAACCAGTCAATGCACGTCACCATTATACACCAAAAAGTAATCAAAGACACACACGCATTCACGCCTTTATCCTGGCCGGGGTATGTAACACTCGTGCGCCTACTTTTCGACGTGTGCACTCCCCGTCCCATGATGTGATAGAGGGCGAGCCGATCACCACATCGGCCACAAATTCCAGACTCCGGGCTGATACTGAGAAGAAAAACCGAATACCTTTTGTCCGATCCGGATTAGAACCCGAGACCTCAACGAGGAAGTCGTATCGCGCACGCAATCCAACGAACCCACCGACAGTCAGGATTTGACGTTATTAAATTAAGCGCAATTTTAAAATAAACTCACCCTTAAAGTTGACGCGTCACTGTGCATTGTAAACCAAAACCGCGAACGTCAAAAGGGTTTAATATACCTATTTAAGTGATGTCACCACTCACCAGGAGAATCATGTTACTTTCCTTACCTACCTAACAGTGCAGTGCTTTGTTATGTTACGTTACTTACGATGATGACATCAGCTACGGCGGCCTTTGTTATGGCTCTGAGCTATGCAACCACTTATAGGTTTATATATTATATAGAATATAAACAACCAATTATTGCTCCCTTGAACAGTGAAGGAAAACTCCGTGAGGAATTCTAGATATCTAAAAATCCTACATGATTTCTGAAGATATATAATTCAACGTGCACTAGGCCAGCATGGTGGACTAAGCCTTACTTGGTATAACGTATAATACAGAATATGAATATTTTACAAAACCAATACATGACAAGGTTTTGTGCCGTCCTTCAGAGATAAAGCGAGGCTCCGATAACATAAAAACTGTTTAAAAAAGTATGCTTCATTTAAGAAACCATCTCAAAGTAAAATAAGAGAGGCAGCAAACGCGAGATTTTGCGAGCTAGTTACTAAACCTTTTCCCCTTCATCTAGTTGCTATTGGCTGTATTTACATAGACGGTGCATTTGTCCCTGACCTAGGCCCGCGAGTCGTACTGTCAACGCCGGCAAGACATTTATCACGTCGTCTACTATATTAGCAAAACATCATGCATCTCATTTGAATGACGTAAACGCTGTTGTCACCGTGTATAGTGTTACAGGTAAAAGTTGTACATATTTGACATTCGTAAACAAGGACAGGTCAAAAGTACCCTGAACCGCAGTGCATGAGATTGATGAAAGTAGAAGTAAAAGAAATGTGCCAGAATCAGGCAGAGTGGATTGCCAAAGACTCTGGGGTTTACTTTCTCTCCAAAAGGCAACTATAAGATCTATTTATTCGCTAGATGTTTCCTAGGAGAACAATTCAAAGAATTAAAAATAATGCAATAGCATCAAAAATTTTACTGAATCTAAATAATGTTCAACATTTTACAGATTCAAATAATATATTTTATTTCATTTCTGCCTACCTCTATAGGATAGAGGTGTGGTATGAATGTCCATATATGCAAAAGTACAGTAATAAGCTTTTAACCTAACTTATTAGTTGAAAGCTAGGCGTCAATTCTATATCATAATACCTAATCCATTTAGGCGTAATAAACTCACTGGCATTCAATGGTTAATAATTATAATCATTAACTTGTCTTTGAAAACACTAAGTATCACTGCACTCATATTTAACGACTGTCTTCAAATATACTCTGTTATAAAGATTATATTATATTAGGTGTTGCTCGCGGCTTCGGCCGTGTGAAAAGTCTTTCCCACTAAAAAGGCCTTAATAAGTATAGCGATCCATTGCGCCAGCAGTACGATGCCAGCGCTATCTATTTGGAAATTCACATTAAAAAGCAATTATTTCCCACAGGAGCAAATTCCTGGATAAAAAGTAGCCTATGTGTTAATCTGGGACATGATCTACCCGTGCGACTAATTTCATTCAAATCCGTGAATTTGTTTCCGAGTTTACTTCTAACAAACATTTAAATATCCAAACATTTTCAAAAACTTTCGTAGTTATAATATACGTCAGAGTAATTTTATTAATTATTATTTTACCGAGCACGATCTACAATACCTAATTATATATTTCATAACTACCGGACCCTTAACATTTTATGTCTAAAACAATGGTGAACCTAGTCATTGTCTTATGTCTTTGATATTTGAGTCATTTGTCATAAAGAACTCGATAAATCATTGATTAGTTATTAAAACCTTGTTTAACAATTAATGACCAAGGGGCCTAATTCCATGTCATCTTAAATTTCGAATTCGTATTGAGGAATTTGTATCGTGTAATGATCATGGAATCGCTAACTACACAATAAGGACCTGGTGGCAGTATGAAAACATTGAATTTGCTTTCCAGAAAACTAATTCATAGCAGAAGAAACAAAAATACGTCAGTATTTTCTATTAATTATGTAAACAGCAGCTACCTATCCTACACAACTAGTCGCAAAACTATGAGTATTTCTACAACCCAACATGACTAACCCGACAGTTAATAACAAAACTAATAACAAGAGACGTATATCTATCATAGAAACATTATGAAAATTGCTACAAAACCGAATGATTTCAATGCACACTAGTGGCACCGACGAGCATGCGCGAGACGTCCTGACGCGATGCGTGTTAGCACTGTTGGCACACACCACTCCGGCATCTTTGAATGGATCACCTGCTATTTTTGAACTAACAGATAGTGTGACGTCACGCGCGCCACGCACCCCGCGCGCCGCCACCACCCCGCACGCTCTCACCCATGATATTTTGTAGATACGCAGCTTGATAATGGTAAACTGGAATCTGTACAGAGTAAGAGGGGAAATGTAGGCACTAATCAAAGCGGATTATAGAGCTCCATAGTTATAAGCATACGATAAAGCTCCTTAAATTATGATGTAAAAAAACTCTGAGGAACAGTGGTGTGACGATTAGCTAGCTGCGAGGAAGACAATAGCTCATAGATTCTATTCCTGCGGAAGATAAATTGATGCAATACATAAATATTTTGTGGCAGTACGTATGATACCGATACAGATATCGGTATCATAAAGACTTATACTAATGAAATTCTAGATATCTTGCAATAGGATAGGCAACAGACACAACTTGAGTTTTGTAGTTATTTTCTTTAAGTAATATTAGGCATTAAACTCGAAAAATAATACAACTATATAATTTGATTCGCTTAATGGTGTGGTGTTGAAGCGTTTCCTGTCCCACAAGCATTGCTCGTATAATTGTGCAGAGATTAACACAACTAACTATTGATTTGTCAGTGTTTCCCCATGAATCATGCTAATCATGTTCTAAACCTATACGAATATATGTCCTGAATGTTTGAATATAGTATAAGAGTCAATATTAAAACCAAACATTATTATTATTATTATTATAGCCTCTTTATTCCATAACAAATTATTTATAAAACATTAATGTTAAATTATAATTACTAATTACATAATATTTGCATGCATAAAGATTTAATATTAAACAATTCCAATTTAAAAATTAATTTTCCTAATTCTATATTTATGGACCCCTCAGTGGGTAAAGGCCTCCTCCATTTTGTTCCATGTTTCCCTATCTTTTGCTTTTGTGATCCAGTTTTCTCCAGCTATTCTTTTTATTTCATCAATCCATTTTTCTCTTGGTCTACCTCTCATCCTTTTATTTGTTGGTCCTTGCCAAGTAGTTACTCTCTGTGTCCATTTTTCCTTGTCCATGCGAGCAATATGACCCGCCCATTTCCATTTTAATTTTTGAGAATGTTCCAAAGCATCTATTACTTTAGTTGTTTTTCGTATTTCTGAGTTTCTTTTCCTGTGTTTTCTTTGTATATTCAGTAAACTCCTTTCCATTGCTCTTTGGCATACTTGTATTTTTGTTTTTAGTGAAGTTATTATATATCCATGTTTGGCAGCCATACGTAAGACACGGTAGTAAACATGAGTCCATTATTTTTTCTTAAGTTTTATAGGAAGTTTTGATTTTTAGGGCTTCTTTATTGCTCCAGAATTTATTCCAGGTTATATTAACTCGTCTTTTAACCTCGTCTTCATGTCTTGTCTTTAAAAAGATACTTGTTGTCCTAGGTAAACATAACTCTGAACGTATTCTAGTGTATTGTTAGTAACAGTTATTGGTAAAGTTTGGTGGTTCGTCATAACTTTAGTCTTTATAGCGTTTAATTGTAGGCCGATGTTATTGCTTACCTCATTTAATTCAGTAATCATTATTTGTAATTGAGATGCTGTTTCAGAGAAGAGTATGATGTCATCCGCAAATCGAAGATTACTCAGGAGTTTTCCTTTTATATTAATTCCTTTTCTTTCCCAGTTTAGAGTTTTCATTATACTTTGGAGAACAGCTATAAATATTGTAGGTGATAGGGGGTCGCCCTGTCTGACGCCTCTATGAATATTTATTTCAGGGCCTTTTCGCTCTAATATTACACGACTTTTGCTTTTAAAGTAGATGTCTTTTATAAGGTCTATAATTTCTGACGGTATCTCGCACTCTTGTAGAGCTTTCCAAATGCTTTTATGTGATATAGAGTCGAAGGCTTTGGCGTAGTCGATAAATGCCAGGTATAGAGGTCTGTTTTGTTCTGTATATTTCTCTATAATCAAATTTAGAGTGTGGATGTGATCTGTAGTTGAGAAGTTTTTCCTGAAACCAGCTTGTTCCGGCGGTTGAAATTTCTCTACGAACATGGCTAGGCGACTCTCAAGGCATGAAGCAAATAATTTATATATATTTGGTTGTAAGCTTATTGGTCTGTAATTTCCAATATCGGCAGGGTCTCCTTTTTTATAAAGTAAAATTATATCGGATTGTGCCCATTCTTTGGGTATCATTTTGTCATTTAAAATCTTGTTAAATAAAGTTGTAATGAATGGTGCTAATATAAACTTACCTAATTTTAGTGCTTCATTTGGGATTCCGTCTGGTCCGCTGCTTTTGCCGGACTTTAGAAATTCGATTTTTTTTATTATTTCCTGTGTAGAGAATCTAGCTAGAGTAACAGAGTTATGGTTAGTAGTTTCAATTTCCGTAGTAATATCTGTTGCCGCGTATAAGTTGGTGAAAAATGTTGTTGCTTTCTCTATTATTTCAGATATTGGTAATTTGTGGGAGCGACGGTATTTTTTTTTTGTTAAAACCCTTGAATGAACCTTTACAAATCGGCTAAAGGGTTCGGTAGTTTTCATAAAGCAACAATAATAAAATTCCTCTATAGTACAGTTTGGCTCCAAAATTTGTAACCAGTAACTATAGAGGTAATTTTTTTGTGGTTTTTGAGGTCGATTGAATTTTTTGTTGAAAAGTTTTTTACAGGAAAAGAATTGTGATCAGCGACGATAAATATTAATACAAGTCATCTATACTTATAATAAATCTGTAGAGAGGTCAATTCTGTACATGAAATATATTTCCAAAATAACTATCAGGGGGTGATTAGGGATCGATACTGATGCCAAAAATGCAATTAGTAAAATTTTTGTCTGTCTGTCTGTCTGTATAACCGTTATAGAAACGAAAACTACTCGACGGATTTTAACGAAACTTGGTACAATTATTTGTCATACTCCTGTGCTGGTTATAGTATACTTTTCATCACGCTACAATTAATAGGAGCAGAGCAGTGAAGGGAAATGTTGGGAAAACGGGAGAAGTTACTCCATTTTTTAAGCTTCCGTCGCGTGTGCAACCTTAATGGTTAAAGCTACGCCGAAATCATGTATGACGGAAATGTTCTCCTTAAAATTATGTAAAAAATATCCCACGACAGCATATGTCTATCTTTTATGGTTGACTCACAATAACACGTGTAACTCCCGATAGCTTAGCAGTTCGAAGCTTTCTCATTATATTTGTCTACTCTTACGTTTATAACACTCTGTCATCCCTAATTAAAAAAGTTAACATTATTAAATATTCCATAAAAAGAATCATAGAAATCGGTATAGAAACACCAAAGTTATACATGAAATACGCTAATAATAAGCCATCACGCGTGAATACTGAATCATGCTATAAGCTTCCTTCGATTTCACCAGGATCCCATCATCAGACCCTGACCGGATAATCGGACCACCTGCATACCACCATACATTAAAAAAACATCCCGACAAATTGAGCACCTCCTCCATTTTTGAAGTCCGAAATCCACGCGGGCGAAGCTGCGAGCGGAAGCTAGTAAATGCTTAAAATTGTGTGTTTGCAAAGCCATGCACCCATCGGACTACAAAAGCCGTAGTTTAATCGAATCTTCTTAAGAAAACGAGCTTTATGTGCGTTAGGCCCTTCCTTTAGTTGGTTTGCGTGTCTCTTTTGAATCGACTTCAAAATAGTGTATTTTCATCTTGAATACAGAATAGTATCGTAAATTCATAGACGCTATATCATAAGTTGAAAATGTATAATAAAAATGTACTATGATCTTTATTTTATCGCCTACTTCGTGCTGATAGTGGTAAATAGTTATGACAGTGAGCCGTATAATTAAACGTTTCAATAAGTCAACTCACACCGAAAAGGAATATCATAAGTACGAAAATAACAAAATTTTAGCCCTTTACAAGTCTTCTGAATAACTGCACAGATATTAGTACTAAGTATTGATTTGTTGTTAATTCTCCCGAGCGATTCCTATCTCCATTAGGGCTGTAATAAATGACTCCGCCGGCTGTCATTCATGCATCATACACACCTTTCACTGACAAACGTAAAGCACGCACACATTCATACAAGCACGTCTATTTGTGAAATAAATAAAATATGTTCAATTCAAACAACTATTCAGTTACATCAGTGTGGGGACGAGGGCGTCGGCGGTCAATGCCGAACGATGAGCCGTGACGATTGATTTGTTGTCGATGGATTTATTCGATTATCGACTCTTATTTTTTAAAAGACGTAACCATGCGTCACGCAATGGAAGATCGTTGCTGCTTGTGAATACTAGCAATACATGGCGCATTTAGTGTTTAAAACATCGTCTCTTTTGTGGATATCAGATTGGATTCGTATTGTTATGTTAAATTATTTAAATATTGTTTTCTGTAGGAAGAACAGGGCGAACAAAGTTTCGGCAATATTTTACTAATAGTGTCGCGATGCAAATATTCCAATAAATAATGATATTTATAGAAAATCATTCGCAAGACCGTGATGTGATGCCGAGATAAACGTAATTAAAACATTTTCAATTAAAACACAGAAACGTTGTTTATAATCTATATTATTATATAAAACTGAAGAGTTTGTATGTTTTAATGCGCTAATCTCAGGAACTGTTGGTTCGAATTGAAAAATTCTTTTAGTGTTGTATCCAACACTAAGAGGAATAGCCCATTTATCCAGGAAGGTTATGGGCTATATCACATTATGACAAATAGGAGCGGAATATCAGTGAAAAATGATGCAAAAACGGGGAAGATTTATTCCTTTTGAGAGCTTCCGTTGCGCGCGCTGCGTAACGGAAGCTCAAACGCTTAAAGTTACGCAACAATCATGCACGACGGAATTGTTCTTCTTAAATTATTTAAAAAAATATATTATAAAACAAATTCCCTTGCCACATTTGTCTGGCTGTCTGAACGCGATAAACTTAAAAACTACTCAACGGATTTCGATGAAATTTGGTATAGAGATAGTTCGAGACCCAAAGGGCATAGGCTCCTTTTCATCCCGGGAAAATATAAAGCGGGACTGTTATCCTGGAAAAACTTAATCACGCTGGTTGAGCCGCGGGCAAAAGCTTGTAATATAAAAACAATAAGAGGATACAAATTTATTTGTAATATTCTTAACTGTGCAATTTCCAGAATTCGCAAAATATATCTACCTGAAATGTACTTATAGTGACTGCAAAGCTATCACCGTATCGCATGCAATAAATGAAACATACCATGTATAGGATTAGTGTGACGTTCTTTATGTCGTCACAACTACTAGTTCTTATAACTAGTATCATGCTAGTTGTTCTATTTTTAATACAGTACTCAAGTTCTCAGTATTAGCCGTATGGGGTATATTATCTTTACTGGTGGTAGGCCTCACATACGTGAGAGTCCGCTTGGGTAGGTGTCACCGCAATGTCTATTTCTGCCGCCAAGCAGCAGTGTGTAGTCACTGTTGATTTCCGGTTTGAAGGACATTGTAGCTAGTGCAACTACTGGACATAATGAGACTTAACATCTCAAGTCTCATGACGGTGAGCGCAGTAGAATACTAAACAATTCTTTGAAATTCGATGTGTTGGATGGTGTTTCCGCTGTTTATGGACGGTCGTATCACTTACCATCAGGTGAACGGCAAGCTCGTTTAGTCATTCAAAGCAAAAAAAAAAATAAACTATAACTCGAGTATGCTCACTTTTTACATGTAGGACAAATTGCAAAATACATTATTTACCATTGCCTTACGACACCGCGGCAATGTAATTCGTTGTATGGCTAGTATCCCGTCACTGTTTTTCTTACAATGCTTATAGTAGGTGGATGGGTAGGATGGTCTCTGCAGTATGTGACACCCACGGACCACCATGATCAACACGCACCTCTCTGGTATCTTAGTTGAAAATTACACTTTATTCAATGGTAGTAAAGTTAAAATTGATGTCTAAAACAGTAGCAAAATTCACACAAACCTTACATTATCTCGCTTCAAAATACCAGGATGATATGTTGAAATATTCAGCGTGTTACATCAGTGACCGCGCGAGGGCGTCGTCGGCGGTCAATGTCGAACGATGCGCCGTGATAATGGATACGTTGTCGATAGCTTTATGTCGATTAGAATCATTTAAGTGTATAAAATAAACCTAACGGATTAAACTGGATTTCCACGGTACATATTAGTCATGCAAATGGCATTCATATTGTAATTTATAAACTAGTATGTGAGAGAATTGAATTTATCAAAGAAAATACAAAAGTAAATATTAGTCTATCTTACAGTCGTTATTCAATTTACTTTGTACAATATATCAACCCATCAACGCAAAACATTTGCGAAACACTCATCGCAAGACTACAGGCGGCGACCTCCGTGCCGAGATCATCGCACTCCTAATTAAAACAAATTATCGACACTTCATCGATATTCGTGGCGCATCACTAGCCGTAAACGCCGGAAATAACGCGTAAAACGATGTCCATCGACAGATGCCAGTCATTCGGCGCGTGCAAAAATCTCTCATAAACATTATTAACGCAGACGCGGTGGAAAACATTTTGTTTTCGCGACGACCTCTGTGGCGCCGCGCCGCGGGCCAGGAACTGGCTGAGATACAAGCAGCCAAGAGTTAGATTTCCGCATATTAACCAATATTATCATGATTCAAAGTAATGCAGTACGGTTGGGACCACGTGCCTTATAATTTGTATAACTCCTAAAGTACAACGTATTACTAGAAAATTAAGAAATGACTCATGCCGTTTCAGGAAAATAAAGGGTGGCGTAAAGGGCGAATAAAGTAACTAATTTCAGGTCAGTTATAAAGGCCACGGCTATACTTCTTCGTATAGCATTCTGCATAGCGTTTTTCATTCGTATTATAGTCTAGAAATTTCTTCCCGCGAACGTAACTGAAAAGTTAAAAACAATTGAAATTATAATCATACATTGTAACCTTAATCTACACTTGTATACGATGTATAAACAAGTAAAATTTAGCATATTTTTTTTGATAAAGTAATGGTTAATTTTTGTGCCAGCGCGCCTTTTGTTTTTGTTACCTCTTAAGACAGATGCATAATTTAAAAACAATTAATGAGACCAAAAGAAACATTCGTACGACGCGGTCACTACGTCGTTTGCCGACCCTAAAAACGCATAAGGAACCAATAGGTCCGCAAAAATAAAGAATTCTAGACAAACTTAAAGAATTATCTTCCCTTCTAGAATCCGAGTTAAGGCGAGTATTCTGCTATTCATTTCAGAAATAATGGCCACGAGATTTCTCTACCATCATCATTACCGGCCCAAATATATATTAATCAATTACTTAGTAATCTTTAAGATTTTTTTTGAGCATATTGTATTCATAAAAAATATCCAACAGAATTATACACCGAGTGAATAAACTAAATATAGTTTGCCTTATTGCAGACAAACAGACGCGCGATAAATCTATTCTGGAATTTACATCGTCTATTTTGTATAGCCTTAGATCATGTCTAAACAGGCCGTAACATATACGTATACAAAGAGTTAAACTTGGCGTATGTTCGCAGAGTATTTTCGGTTTAATAAAATCATCTCATCTCATTTTCAGAACTGGTAGGTTCGAATGATGTAGGGGCACTATTGGTTGGCCGCGTCAGTATGAGTTTCAGTATGTTTTGACACTCAGAATTACAAGAACCTGGTTAATTTTTGTTTCCCGAATCTTTAGGTAAAACTAAACAATGTCTGCAAATTATTTTTTAATCTCTTCCTGTATAAAAACTAAAATAAATTTATATAATATAGGAAACTAGTTAATACTTCAGAGTATAAACTACAATATTTACAGGTAGCAGTAAAAAAAAAACCTATGCAGTTAGTGTTGCTCGATGAGCACATAAAACGATCCATCTGTTTATTAATAGAGATACTACTATTACAAAGAAAGCAGAAAAAAGGTGAATCAATTGTTTAATAAACCATATACCCGCAGCAAAAGTACTATATTACTGTGTAGACCCTAGAATAAACGACATACACACAGAACTCCAAGTCTTGTAATACAGTTTGTAAATCTTCAATATACAATATTGTTCAATTATTTTGTCTATAGAGAAAAAGAGTGGACTATTCAGTGATAAATCGAGATATGTGGACTCGAACACCAAATTCCAATAGTTATTAATGTGAATAGCCGGAATGATGAATTCTTTTTCAAGTAGAAATATATGTTGTTTCAATAGTTATGATTCTGACGTGGATTCTGATGGTGAACGTGAATATGGTCTACACGTAATTTAGGTACATAAAAAATAAACCATATTTTCATTAAAGTATATTGTTGGCTTTAATTTTCATGTGTTTGGTTCCTTATAACTAAAGGTAGAAATATATAAGGGAATATAATAATTATTAAAAACAAAAACATCGAAATGTACTAAAGCTATTCAAATGAGAGTGCTTTGAACGAAACCATAGAAGGACGGAGAAAAGTTGCATTTCGATGTTCTTTATTATAAAACTCAGAAAACAAACAATGTACATTTTTAACTTTCGCGTTTGTTAGAAAGTAATTTGTGAGGTTTCGTTAAACAAATCTATTATTACCTATGACCAAAGGGAAATTTCAATATAAATGTCCACGTCAGACGAAATTATGCGACAAAGGGTCACATTTTATGAGGAAAAAATGTGAAAGATCCCATTTTTTGGTTTCCATCCGTCATAACCTTTGGAGCATAAAACAAATATTTCAACACCCAAGTCGCAAATATCATCAATTTTAGCCAGGATTTCCTGTATGGGAATATTAGCAACAACAGAGAACTTCGGACCAAACATTGAAATCATAACAAATGCCTATTACAAAAGCAAGGTACTGTTTGTTTCGAAAAAACTCTTATATTTCAATCAACTAGTACTTCACTACTACAATCATTTATAATCAATTCCTTTCAAGAAGACCAAGCGAAGAATCAATATTTTCGTGCGACAGTCTACCATTAAAACGTATGACAGCACCGATCATCAAAGGTGGTAACCACCCTACTGGCGATTGCCGCAATCCCATGCAAGGTGACTCACACAGCCTTCACCTTTGAGTCATTGTTCGGCCCTTTAACGCTATCGCAACGATGACGGTATAGATTTATATCTAGACTAGATCCGCAGTTCGATGACTAAGTACTAGTTATATTACTTTAAGTTTCAAGATATCACCCCTTAATGAATTACCAGTCCTGTGTAATATATTGTCCTGCTAAATACTGTAGTGCTACAAGTCTTTATTAGGGGTTATGAAATATCCTCCATTTAAAATACTACCACCCCTGTGTTGTATACTAACCCACTGCTGGACACAGGTCTATTACTGAGGGCTTAGGTGTAGCCCTTCATGCTGGCTTAGTGAGAGTTGACATACTAAATACTTTCGAAATGTTAAAGTAGATTTTTTAGGTACGTAGATTTCCCCATGATGTTTTCCTTCGCCGTAAATACGAGCGATAATTGACAGCGAATACACAAGTAAAGTTTCGAAACGTTAGGGGGGTGTATACTTTGGGTTTGAACCTGCGAAATTTTTTAAGGCAGTTCCATTCTCAACTTGGTCTATAGAGTTCTAGCCGTCGATCTTGTGCTGGACTGCTTTTAGACACTAATACTACAAATTTGATAACTATTCATTGTCGACCTCGAACATATAATTTTATGAAGAGCAATAGAAACATTCAAACGTGCATTGTCGCGTCATCATGGCGGATAAAGAGATGTGAATCTCTTTATGATACCGTATTCAACCCCACATAAGAATATCGAAAATTGTGTAGATTTTCATAACGTGAATATCCGAGATTGTGTGTAAGTAATTTTTTTCCACGATAAGCGAGTTTATCACGTCATGGGAGGGTATCACCTTTAAAACACTGTCTGTAATGATTTTACGCCTTTGTCTCACTTTTCCGGGAGAAAGTCGTGACTGAACGAACGATATGCATAACACAATCATAGAGGAATAAAAGTTGATAACGCTCGCGCACGGCCCGCCCTTTTATTGAATTGCATCGCCAAATGTCAAAGGGCAATATTGACGTGCCCCGGCGCGAGTGCATGAGGCTCCCGCCGCCCAGCAGGGCGTGCCGCATTTCAACGCATGACGGGCTAACACCTTTTTTGAAATACACTTCACGACTTTTACCCCGAAGGATACGTAGAGGATCAATTAGTGTATCCATTTTTGCCATATGTATTCCGTCCCATGATGTGATGGCCGCGAGCCTAACGCCGTATCGAGCACTAATTCCAGACTCCGGGATGATACTGGAACCTTTTTCGAATTATATACCCATAATTAACTTTAGATACTTGGGCTTGTATTGAGCTTGACTACTTTTAATCGTTAAATTTGACTTCTGAAGACCCCACCGAGCAAATGGCCTTCAGCATATTTTGTTCCAAACATTTACAGCGCACGAGTCACGGGCGGGAATATGTTGAGATTTATGAATAATTTCTTTAAAAATTAAATATTAGGTGTTTTCAAAAATTTTAAATTAGAACATTTTTCCTTATGAAATTGTCTATTAAGTGGTGCTGGTTGCAAATTAAATTTGTGTGTACTTTAGGAGGAGTTGCCCGGAATTCACAATTTTAGTGGCATTTTCATTCTGACGTTAATGAAACAATATCCACATTAAAAATAATTTGAAGTAACCAAAATAAATATAGCATATTGTAGAAATATAATGTTGAATTTATTGTTCTATTTGGCACCGCCTAAATGTAGCCTAACTTCAATGTAGTCAGACCTAAGATATTTTTATTACTTTGTAAAACGTCATTGAGTAAGACGCAGTTTTTACAAAACCACAGACAAGGACAATCATCAAAAACTTACGGCGTACCTATTTAAAGACGCAAATCCATGAAGAAATATTGTTAATTTTAAAAGAATCTTCCTAGCATTTTTAATATTAGAAGCAAAGTTGTAATTCTAGATTTTCTACACCCTGTACTGTTCACCGCGGTGTACGCGTCGCGTTAGGTCTGTATGGTTCGCGCCCACGGCGGGCCTCCGGCCCCCAATAAAAAAGTTAATAGACCTTGTTATATACATTATAGTAGATTTACCATTCTGATCATAAATTTATTCCTTATAAGAATCCTCTTACCATAAATAGGAAAAATATAATGTAAGCTTTAATCATGAATTGAGCTTATCATATCTAGATACACTGTTATGCTTATTTTTATTTATTTTTATGGCCTTTATCTGTATGGTGCTTTCTAAAAGGATAGCGATCACCAGATTATTTGTATTGTAGTTCTACAGATTCACAGTTCACCAGCCTTTATTATTTATGTATTTAAGGACCAGCAATGAAGGATATACAACATATAATAAAAACAATGAACATTTTCACAATTAACAATGTGACATGCTTTTTCAACTATAGGATCCCACAGCATACAAATATCAATATTTGTACATTTATTGATGGCTCCTAAGTAAACTATCATATCTGAAAAAATTGCAATATTCACTTTTTTGACGTTTCATCATCTAGTTACTGTTTACTACGAAACATATTGGAATAAAGATAGTAAATATTTTTTTTTCTTTTATTAACTTTTGAATTAAATGGGTTTGGTAGTAAACGGTACATAGATAACGAAACGCTAAAACTGAATTTCAATATTTTCCAGATACAATAGTTTAATCTGGACACATACAATTCTAAAAGATACATTTTCAACTGTTTATTCATAAAGTAATTCCACTACTATTATTCAGATCAAGAATGTAACACAAGTAATATAGCTCACAAATAATATTCTGCCATGTTTAAAACTTAAAAATGTGCATATTGTAATTGCTAAGCCATACATGACCTCATAAGTGTTTAAAAAAAAAATAGACTAATAATCTTAACGTTCCCTATGGTAGAGCAATTTGCTTCAAACTCTGATATCATAGTCAGTAATATTAATGAGACAGAAATTTCCACTTCCTATGGTAATATAATATGTGAATGTATGAACATTGAATTATTTAAGATATAATAAGCAAAATTGGTGTAGGAATTAGGGATAAGTATATATTTTAGAACAAAGTAGTAGAAAGTGTATAAAAGAATGTTGTGCCAACCCTACATGAGAAAAGTTAGATTTTTTTTTTTAAATCAATTTATTAGAACCCTTCAACAATAATACATGTAGTGACTGATAAGAACACAATCAAATCAGAAATAGTATAATTAGTTTATTGTAGTTTTTTTCCTGATAGTAGCCAATATGTTTTTGCAATTTTTACTCATTCAATAACTGATGATTAAATATTTTGTATATTAATTTACCATTCGAGGAAATTTTATACCAAAGTGATACTATGAGACTGTAGTCTCACCAGACATTAGTTTCATAAATAAAATGCCATTATAACAAAGACTTGTGTAACTGTAACTATAAATCACAGACAAAGCACAAACATTTTAAAATATTTGCTGGCTACCACCACTGTAATAAATAAATTTATTTTTTAAGTAAGCAGTTGGTGATTATCAATGTTGTTATTTATTATAACAATATTTAAAATATATTGATAACATATATTTTTAATTGACCTGTTTCATTTTACTATTAATTACCTTGTTTTCATTAAATTTACTAAACCAAATTGAATTTAATAAACTTTAACGAGATAGAAACAGCATTAACAAAATTTGGTATTTTGGGATAAATTATTGTTCTTTGCTTATTATTATTTAAAAACAATTACCTTCAGTCAATATCATGTTAGAGTATTTATCAACATTTACAAAAGCTCAGCAAAGAAAAGCTTATTTTAAAATATTTTTTGTTTGTATATTTATTAAAATACTAAATTATAAATATGAATGTTTTTATTAATATTAACATGTAAATTTAGAACTCATCATTTCATTGTGTTTTTTATAATGTATGATGTATAATGATGATAGTATTTTTAAAAGAAATTCAATTTACGGGTGTGTATAGGTATGTATATAATGCGTAATTGGCGCCTAGTGAAATCTTATAGTAAATTTTACATTTGTATTTGTTGCTTCTTGCATCTATTTTTCGTACAATCGTTTTTAACGAAATCTGAATAAACCGCTTTACTAATTACTTTAACATTCGGGATACATCAATGTCATCTTATGAAGTATTTTCTAAATATTTGTTTTAAAAAAAATATTCTATGGTTGGCAGATGAGGTTAATTTTTTTCCAATTTGCTACGCATAAAATAATGAAAAGTTTATTTCCAAGGCGGGAACCTACAACATAATGGTTTATAATACAAAAAAGAAAAAATAATAACTTTACTTACGCAATTTCCAAGTATATGTCCGTGTGTAATTCATCAAAACAGATTCTTAATGTTAATTATAGCATGAAATGCAGTCAAAAATAGACTTATATTTCACCCAATACCTATGTTATGTGTAAGTCACATTATGTTCATAGTGTATAACAAAACACGAGATACGCTAGCACACAACACTCTAGTTGGAAACCAAAGGGAAACTGCGAAAAAAGCGTACGAAATTTTTCCTTTAATTTTCAACCAGTGCTGAACACAATGAAATTTGGTCCACTAAATGAATGTCCGATTGGTGTATAACAACACAATGGTCCGCACAAAGAATGGACACATGCCCGATGCAACAACGTACGTGTATTTTCAACAAAATTACCTCGTTTTTACGATATCACAAAATAAAATGATGTGTGAATGACATGTATTTTTGACATGCGCACTCCATAATCTAGTTGCAAAATTAGTTACGCCATCTCCCGGTTACTATGGCGAAATTTAGTTAACAGCTGTTTCAATTTAAGAAATAGTATTGCTACTCGCTACAAGATGGCGTTTTATTACCAACCGGTGCTTACCATATTTTTATTTATAATTATTTTTCATTACGAAATGATACTGTGATTTGAAGGTTTCCATGATTGTATGTAATTTATAACTATTTCCTAGTATTTGAAACTTAGAGAAACCTTTTTACCCTCTATTCTATACCTTTATAAAATAATATTATAATTACAATGTTGAATCAAAATTTGTCGTGTGTATGTCCCAAAAATACGAATGATTCAACAATGTGTGGTCGGAGTTACTTCGGGCTACGAATCAACAGACAACGTACATCGAATATTAAAAAAAACATGTAAGTAAGTATTTAATTAAATAAATATAAAACATAAACATTGAAACATTTTTGACATCAGCTTAGTCCGTATGTATCTATTAGGTATTAAATTTTAAAGACCTAACTAAATTAAAATTTGGTGTTGTTTTATGTTTTATTTTCAGTATATAATGTCATTTCAGTATATAAATTCATTATAAAATATTTCTCTCTTGGTCACATTTTTCTAAGACTTACTTGGCTCACGTTTTTCAAGGTAAAAACGTTAGAATGCCAAATTCGTAGCTCGGCGTGGTTGGACGAGTCTAACTAAAACCTTCTAGGAATCCGCTTGGCCAGGTACGTGTGACGTCACCGCCCGCATTGCCCGAATGCTAAACACGCCATAAATATCGTCTAGCACAGGCCGTGGAAGATCGAGGCTATGAAACTATCGAGGATTTGCGATTAGCTAACCCAGTGGCGTAGCGACGCCGCGCCTACATGCGTGGGACAATGGGCCCCTTTATTGTAAATCTTGTGTAGCGTTATTTATACGAATACTAGTAGGTATATTCTTCGTTCTTTAGACCCAAATAGTCAGTAAGCCTAAAATGAAATCATGAGCCGACGCCCCCCTCCCTTTCAAATTCAACACAAGTAGGTAATTTAATACTGATAATTATATAATATATTATTGGGATAATATATTTTGTTTTATAGTTCTTTCGTATAACATATTTCAGAATGTTGTTTTTCATTAAATTGCATACCTACTTATTATATATCTATTACTTACTTTCATTGTTTTTGTCGGAGGATATCTACCGTTGATATAATAATTTATTTGTTAAGTAAACGAACTTTACGCGCTGTAGTAGGAAGTCTGCACAATGTATAGAAGTATTTTTTTTTATTTAAGTAAACATTGTGTTTTAGAACTCAGGTATAATAATATTTTAGGGGTTTTGGGAGAAAATAAATCATTAGTAGTCTATGCCCCCCGAGGGCCTCATTGGATACGGAACTGCGAACCTGCAACCATCACTTAACGTACATTATCAGTACATTGTGCCAATACGAATACACATGTAACAAACATTCAACTACGCAAGTATTTGTATTAATTGTCAGTTTTTAAGCATCGCTCACTACTAGCCTACACTGCAATTTAAATGCCTTCCATGTGAGGAATACCAGGCATTGCAATGTAAAACACAAAGATGCGTGGGCAAGGGCGGCCTCGGCCAATGCGAGGCGCTGAGAGTCAGATCTTTACGTCGGCTTTTTACCCGATTGTCCAAGGAGAATAATCTTTTTCTCTTTGAGCCCATTGCAAGCGAGGGGCCTCTTGGCGCGTGAGGGCTTGGACGGCAGCCCCGTTCGCCAGCCGCCATCATACGTTAGTGTCTCTCGGTAGTCAGGCTTCGCGCAGACGCCGTTAATTTGATGCTAAGAAACACTACACTGTAATATAACTACTATTTACTGAAGTTGCTGAAACGCAGGGATATTATAGGTCTCTTGTATGCGGTAGTCCGTCTGGGAACAAACGCCTAGTGAAATTTTGCCACCAAACAATATTATGCAAGTACTAGGGCTCCAGATTAAAGAATATTGTAGTCAGTGCCCTCATGCTTGCGTCGTTCTCCTCAGTTTTGAGGGTCGTGACTACCAGCTGCTTCCTCCCACCTCTCACCAGCGTCCGTCGTATGATGTCACGCCATCGATCCCGAATGTTGGCCACTTGTATTGTGACGTATATAGATGTATAAAGTGTGGTGCGGAACTGATCATGTTGATCTCTCTGATCGATCACCGTATTGAGTTGTGTCCATGTGCTCTTTTGCTCTCTACTTAGCCAGTGTAGAACTAGGTAGTAGGTGTTACGAGACTCCATACCTATGGCTCGGGATGACGAGCATAACGCATTACCATTGAGTGCTTTATAATCAAAGGTCGGGCGATACTATTTATCTGCGTTCTTTATGTTTACGAGGGGCTTCCTGGTTAAAAAAGGATTAAATTTGCTACTTCATAGAATCCCATTGATCACTCATTCAGTATTAGATAACAGCCAGCCGTTCAAGATGAAATCCGTTAGTAGTTTAAGCGCTGATGTCATCACAGCGCGGATCCGCTTTTTGTCCACTGAGAGAATAACCGTTGCACACGCGATCTGCTCCAGGCAGACCGTTTAGTTGTTTTACAAAAGAAACAATTACCTCTATTAATTATGGGTTTTGTAATATTTAATCTCTCAGGGGAAATTATAGTATATTGTAATAGTAAACATAAAATGCGGTGTGTCATATGTGATCCAAATTATTGTAATAAGTACCTACATTAATAATATTTGTTTTTTGTGACTTATTGTGATTATTATGTAGACATACTTCTATGGAATATTACTTTAGGTTAGTCAATAATTCATATTGGCAGTTCCTTTTGCAAAGCCCGTGGAGTGTTTCGTTATGGATGTGATTTAATCTCATTCTAAGACCATGAATTAAGCTCTGATAGGTTATGTGGAGTCAGTATAAGTGTGTTTCTGTAGATCCGAGTGAATATAAGTTCGTCTTGAAAAAAAATTTACTCTGATGCGTAACAGCAGGAAGAGACTACGTGGTGGGTACAGCATTATAAATATAAGTCAACTTATTCTCATACTAGGTCCTTCTATTTCATATTTTTGCTTCATTGTTTTAATGACCAAGACCAATTCAGAAATACAATAAACATCATACGTCCCAAAAAAGGGCTAGGTCTGCAAAATTCCCAGGTAATCAAGATGGACAAAAGGTCCAAAAAGCGAGGTACGCTCATATTTTAGACCTAACTTTTTGCTGGTTTATTTTAGCTAAATATTGTTAGCCCATTAAAATGCCACGTTGTTTGAGGTGAAGCAAAAAAATAACTTGCGGCAAGCATGTCTGGCACGTTGTTGTTATGGTTCTTTATATTTTTTTAATCTGGACTTTTTTTAACTAGTCATTTAATATTTTAACGAAGAGTACTAAGCAGGATAAAACGAAAAAGTCTTCATGAATTGATATCGTTGTAACAAATTGAATTTGACGAATACACAGATGAAAACTTTGCAAACATACCACATGTGTTATCAGACAGCCGCGTTATTAGGCGAAAGATTTTGAATTTTGTTTAGCTGTTTCTCTGGCTGACTGAAAAAACTTACTTAGCTTAGAGCATCTATTAATTGTAAATGAAAAAGCTTTACCAACATATTCAGAAAGATTTAACAAACGTATCCATTTTAACATAGAGACCCCTAAAAGCCAAAAATCTCGTCGACATGGCATTCGATCACATCCTGTGGCGGCGGCGCAGGGAGAATTTTGAATATCAACTTGTAACACACCCGACGCGGCTTATATCATTCTGATTATAATTAAGTATCCATAAGACCTTCGCTTTAATTTCTCCCATTATACATATAAACGCTCTGCTACGATACTTAGAAAGGTAGAAAGAAAAACATTTATTGACTGATTGGGTGGTGAACAAAACAATGTACAATAAATTAAGGTACATACGAGGTAGGGGAATAGGAAAAAAAATCATAGTAAGATGCCTAGGTATCTTATGAAAATTATGCGAGTATCTGAGATATATAGGTCTCTATGTCTGTAACATACGGTCTAGTTTTGGTCGGAGTCTAATTTTGGAAGACTTAGCTGAATAGTTCTCTAAAATATCCATTGATATTGAACCAATAATATTTTGAATATATATTATTTATAACGTATTACTAAAATAATTAATAATTTTTTTTAAAGTAAATTAGAAAACCTCTATTTATTATTGATCATCAATGAAAGCACAGACATGATATTCGTGCTAGCCAATTTGTTCAAGGGGCCTATCAAACTTCGTATACAATATGAGCCGTCCGAAAAACTGTTCGCAAGAAGCATAACAAAACAAAATTTACAAGTACGCTCTTGTAGTATGGTACTTAAAAATACTTACAATATAATAAATATGTTATAAGGCGCCAAATATTTTACTGCAAATACTTTAAAGTTATAAATATATGAATATTGTGAAATAATCTGTTTTAACAAAGAAGGACGTTAAGAAATTCAACATTTTAAAGCCGTTTTCAATAAACAGTCCCAAACTGAATCTTCAATCGGAGTCCGAGAATGAACCAATCCAAATAACTCACTTGTAAGCTTGTCAAAAATACTTTTGCTTTGATTGGTCCATTTTCCAGATAGAAAAAAGAAGATGGGATCGTTTATTTCAAATGCCAGTTAGAGATTAAGAGCAAAAGTCATCCGGTATTGGAACCATAAGATTTTTGTAACGTTTTTGGTAATATTACGTGTATACAGGTGGAGTTCTTAATTTCTGTATCAGTTTTTCTATTGATCTTACAGGTATCCTGGGCAGCTGACATTTTACTTTAAAGAGTTATGCCACGAAGCTTACCACCAAATTCACCAGGCTCTGTCGTTGGTGTTTCTAGATGACGTTTTATCCAGTTTATATTTACCTATACAGGATATTTTTCAAATTCTATGCATCCATACTAACATGGACAGCTATAAGTACTTAATATTTCCACAAAAATTATAAATTAAAATACGCGACACTCTTGATTTTGTGATTTTTGAAAATTAACGTTTTAAAAATGTATTGGCTTCCAATGATTCTTTGTGTATTTTTAGAGTATATTTATTTCCTTGACATGTACCTATCGTTAATACAATATTTTTATTCTTCATTGTTTTAACACTATCCGACGTGAAATAATTTTAGATTCATCAGATTAAATAATATTGTTACTAATTTGAATAAATTAATTTTTTAACTATTAAACTATTGCAATTTGCAACTAAACCCGTGTACCAATAACGAGACAGGCAGTTCACAATTAACTAACATTCTTGTATAATATCTATATATGGAGTATAATGTTAGAAATCGCCGGAGCGCCATATTTGATGTTTTTTTCTTAGCACACGAGGAATGCAAGGTTGAGCGAGTCTCGGAGTAACACATTCTATATTCCACTATGTATACAGTCTGAGCGTCAGTTATGTTTAGCAAAACTATAATTTGACCAGTTTCTCTAATTTACTGTTACTATGTCTACATAGTTTTTGTTGCAGATATCATTCTTTTACTTTAACTTTTACTTTTACTATTTTTTAAGAAACTCACTTCCAATAGAACAAAAGCTATCTAATTTTCAGTGTCATCCTCATTATAACCAGTATGACATTTCGATTAGAGTTGATAATCAATTAAAATTTATCAGCGATATCATTTCGGGGTAAAACCGAAGGAGGTCGATCAGAAATAGATAAAGGGAGCTTCCCTACGCAACAGTGATAACAAAACTATAGAATTAAAACTACAAGATTAATTAGATACCCATGAAACATTTTAACGCAAGCAAACCCACATGCTTTATTATGTATACAATAAAATGTTAATAAAAACGTCTGTACATTGAATTTGTTTATGTATGGAATCATGTAAGCTGTGTGCGTGTTTGTAACCTTTATCTAACACTAGAGGATACCCGCGGCACTGTTTGTCTGAAGACGGCATAGAGGTGATTTTAGCTTACACAAAGCCATAAATATATTAAATAATTATATTCCGTTGAACATTATAAAATATTTATAATAGAATGCAGCATTATGTAAAAAAAACTGCTTTAATTAGTAGAAAAAATATATGTATTGATTCATCAAAATTTCAACATGCTTCAGACACCTAACTATCCACAGACATTTTTTTCATGTCTAAAAGGTTTTCCCTTAATTTTCTGAAATACTACGTACCTTTTACAGAACCATATGTTCAAACTATATGGTTTAGAAATTAAAATAGAATTATTTGTTAATTTATGCTGCCCTATCATGACTTTACTAATTGCTTTGAATGGATTTAAAGAAGTACCTATATGTTATCATATAGCTCATATATAGTTCTATCAGTTTGATAAAAAATATATTTCCGTTTGCTACCGTTGCTCTTCAAATCTAATACCAGAAGAGTGTACGGACTACAAATATTAGATTTTAGGCAGCGATTAAAGGTTACCTGCATGTCTAGGTCGCTTCGTACGTGGGACATTAGAATGCATCTTATATTATCAATGTCGACATACTTTGATCAGCCTATTGTCCTCTTTATAGCTAAGACTAGATCATGCGACGAAGCAGTATTTCGTCTCAGAATAATAACAATGTTATAATAAATTAAGTATTTTTCTGCCGTTTTAATGCAGGATATATCTGTAGTAAAGGTAGTATACTTTACGTCTTAAAACTAACGAAATAAGATTGTCTTTACAAAAATGTAAACCATTAGTTCCAAAAATATTTTAAAACATATATAATAGTAAAAATGATGTCCAGTAAGTAAATCATTATTCTCTGCTTTATATTCAGAATTGGACACATTATTATTCTCTGATAGCGGAAACAAAATTCTTAAGCCTTAACTTTCATGGACCTGGAATATAGTACAAGATATATTCAGATGCTAAGGCGTCGCAATTACACCTAAAAACCTGGTAAGGTATTACAAAATTCTAAAAAGAGAGAAATCCACGTGTCACTTTCTGATATCCAATTATGTGCGCCAGTATCTATTCATAGTAATAACCGTTTGACATTTCGTCTTGTCATATGTACTTAATAACCTTGAACATTGACATTTTAGAGACGGGATTCGGAGTCGCACGCGCGTGTGGGTAAAACCATTTGGATTACCGATAGACGTATAGAATACAATTAGTAATAATAATAATAATATCAGCCCTGTATTATATACTTGCCCACTGGTGAGCACGGGCCTCCTCTACTACTGAGAGGGTTAGACCTTAGTCCTCCACGCTGGCCTAGTGCGGATTGGTAGACTTCACACACCTTCGAAATTCCTATAGAGAACTTCTCAAATGTGCAGGTTTCCTCACGATGTTTTCCTTCACCGTTAAAGTGAACGATAAATTCACAAAGAATACACACATGATTTTTTAGAAAAGTCAGAGGTGTGTGCCCTTGGGATTTGAACCTGCGGACATTCGTCTTGGCAGTCCGGTCCACACCCAACTAGGCTGTCGCCGCTTAAAATAAAATTAGGAATACCTCACAATTCGAATGATTTGTAAAGAGAGACAAGCGATTGTGTGGCTCTGGGCTAATATTTGTTTCAATCTCTATGTCTGAAAAGTACACTCTCGCTATGTCTACGGACCAACCACATAATCACCTTGTCTCTAACTTTTCGCAAGAGACAACGTCTTCTCTAGGCTTATCATTAATTGCACTGTTTCTGTGAAAAGAAAGCTTACCATTCATCCTACCATATTATACCACGTTACCATTCATCTATTTTAGCACTGTCATGATTTTTTATATACACAAAGATAGCCTACACTTTAACTTGAAAATAACGTAATTGGCTCATTACTTGGATTTATGTGTTGTACGTATCTTACATTATACGAAGATACAGTTGTCTAGATACTAAAGTTGCAGTATTTTGTGTGATGCTCTGTAATATGAACTTTTTTGAACATGGTGCAGGTGAAATAAAAGTATGATTTCACTTTTCGATTTTTAATTTTAATGTCTAACATTAGCGTAAACATAAGAAATCATTCACTTTTCATTTTATTAAATTTAAAATATAGTGGGTTTTTTACTTACAAGCAGAGCTATTTCGTAAATATTATGTATGGGAGAGTAAGTAAGCATGTTATGCTTTTAAGGTAAGTATATTATAGTTGTAAAATATTAATCCCACAGAATTCCTATGGTATCTAAGCTATAAAATCCTACTATTATAAGGTTTATAGTCCTCTTTGCCACTCAACAAAGTTTTTGAACTTCTTCAGCTATAAAAATATAACCAATAAGAATTTAAATAGTGGTTGTTCTTATATATTGAAAAAGTAAAACCCTAATAAAGAAATCTGACTGATTACGCCGGAATTTCCCTGAAACATTGAAACCGCGAAATGCACTAAGGTTCACTAAGCGTAGACTCAGATACAGAACCCATCTGCCCAAGCGAAGCATCAAATCACCATAAGCAACTGTAGTTGTTTTTTCGGGCACTTATTTTTAAATCCGCCAACGGACTAAGTCGACGGCGCGCGGCGGGCGCATCCTCAACGGCGCCACGTTTTAATTATTACAACCAGTTTCAAAGATTTTAAAACATTTTCCGAGGACATTGTGTTCTGTCACACATTTGCCTCGTGTGTACGTCAGTTTGTACAGTGTGCTAGTGCTCGCAGGACGTGCGCTTGTGATCATAGTTTTGGTAAGTTTTATATCGATAAACGAGATTCGTAATGGACGGCAGGTAAGGCCTGTTGACAAAATTTTGATTTGTCTGCAGTTTAATATGATACTGTGAATGAATTTTAGAAAAAATAATGTACGGAAATATGTATGTACAGTGGCCTTGACGTCACATTTATTTATTTTATAACTTTTTCGGACAACTGGAGATAAAAATAATTAGTTGTTATGTAAAATATTTTAGGATAATTGCGATTGTAAAAAATAACCTTCACTGACTTTTTACATTTGATAGGACATTTAAAACCTGTGTAATAAATATAATAATGTAGGAAACCTCAATACGGCTTTTGAATACTTTTATGACTATAAATTATTTTATGTATAATAATATTTCCACTTTGACTCTATTTTTTAGGTCTCTATGTAGAGTTTTAAACAATATTTAATCTACCTTTATTTATTTCAATAAGTCCAAATCATACACTACATGTAGACAGAAAATATATACCTTTTTGTAAAAAGAAAAAAAAACTCTTGCAAAGTTTAATATATTTTTATGAAAATATTCACACCTTGACACGATCCGTGATGATGCTATATAGAGTTATAGTCAGGTTTAGATTATATTTCAAGCCCACATACAATTGTGTCTAAACTCTGAAGTGTAAATTAAGATTTAACTGAAATTATACAATTCCCGCTAATATTTTTGCGCAAAAATTTACTGCGGCGTGAAAAAAGTTGAGCAGCAAACTAAACACAATTATAATATATCAAACTTTAGATTATCTTTAAGAATTTTCAAAATCTTTGTTCCTAGGTTTTTAAAGCTCCTTTTTTATATATGTATATCAAAGTAGTAGTGTGCCATATCTATACATATTTAAACGTTTTTCGGGATAAAGGGCCCATTATAAATTTTCTCCCGATTTAAAGGGTCTTCTTTGCTATTTCAGACTATAATCTAACTTTATGTTAAATTTCCTTCAGATCTGTTCAGTCGTTCAGGCGTGCTTAAGTAACAAGCACCCTAATATTCGAAGTTAATAATTTTATTATGGAATAAATGAGTGCTTATATAAGTAACTATTTACATTAATTTTCATAGTATAAATATGATTAAAAAGAATAAATATAAAAATAAGAAGAGTAAAAAGGTACTTGCAATATTTCGAATATTTCAAATTTATTATTATTCTAATCAAGACAAATGTCTACTTTATTAGACTTAGATTCTTGACGCAAACCACTCTAAGACCGTTGCAGACTGATGATAAAAATGTGATTTCAAATACGATAGATCAGTCAGGTAAATGGCCGTCAAACTGTACACCATAACAGATGGAAACCTAATAAAATTAAGTAAATTATGCAACTGGGCAATTGTGCAATTAAGACTCCTACATAAAAGTTAAGGGTCGTACCATAAATTATAATTGGTGATCAATATAACCGGTGTCTTGCCAATTTGCGTTTTAGATTATTTGAAATAACCAAGAAAGTTACTATATAACAATATTACACAATGCTAAAAAATTTACTTATAGCGTTTTTAATTTCAAATTTCGAAGCCATTTTCGCATTACAAATACATTTATGCGTTTTTTTTCATTTGTGTCAAACTTCTGCTCTACGGTGAAAAGTGTAGTATAGAATATTATGCATTGATGTAACAAAATTATTGTATTTATGAATAATTAATCTCAGTTTATAAATGACGTTTCTATTGCTAAGCAATAAAGCCTGTCATATTAAAATGTCATGGTTGCCCGTAGTTATAATGAGCAAACGTTTAACAAACAAAGATTAAACTTCTTCTTCTCATATATTTATATATCTATATACCTCCTCTACCTTGCAGTGTCATTCTTTTTTATTGTATAAATCGACTAATGAGCTCATAGGTTATTTATTGTGTGTATTATTTAATTTTTAGTAAATGTGTAAACAACAGGTCGACTGGACACGATCTTTTGCTTTGTCCATATCTGTCACCATGAATCAACATGCCATGTAAAAATAAATATTCGCCATACTTCTTAATTTACTAGTATAATAGGTTATACATGTCATTTTTACGCAAAATGATGAGCACAATGCCATGCAGTGAATGTTTTTAAGTTATTTGCGGTATAGCTGTTGTTGACGGGTAGTTCGAGCTTAACCTATAGAGAGTGTTTTGCATGGCTAGTAAATTAGCGGACATTCCTTTTTCAAATTTTACATACAATCCGAAAGAATACTTCTTTCTTCAATTTCAAACCCAGACATGTATCTCAGTAGATATGTTAATTTATAACTAGAATCTTCCTATAGATATACTCTATTAGATCACTGTCCCATGTTATATTATCCACTTCAACAGTATCAAATTTTTGTTTTAACGGTCGGTGAATTCAAACAATTTAGAGGTTGCGTTTCGTTTTTATAAAGATAAGTATTTCTGGAATGCCTGGTATAACTAACACACCTTTAATCGCACTAGCTTTGTGTGGAAGTCACGATCCTGCGGATTGTGACCTTACAGAATAAGAAGTATCTTGTAATTATTAAAATTCGCTGCGCGTGCGCACCTTCTCCACCTGTGTGGAACGCAACGTGAGTGATACGTTTTAGTTTGTTTTAGCTTCCTGATATATTATAACTATAAAATAGGCTAAAATTACATTTTATGTTGAATAAATATAAATTAAAATAATTGTTGAAAAAGTTACTTTAGTCGAGTTAATAGATAACAAATAAATTTACAGTATTTAGTAAATGTTGTGTTTTATGTTTTCTAATTTCTAGCAACTTAGACTATTTTAAGGGAAATATTTCTAGTAATATATTATGCCTATCATAAATTAATTACAACTCGCAATATACATAATTAATGACTGCTATTCTCAGGAAATCAAAAGGTTGGTCGAGGATTACGCAAACTCATAAGGAATGCATATAATTAATAAAATTGCGATGACATCAAACCTGTCAGTCTAGTATATCGGTATATATCATGGTATAATATAATATAGAGCTGTTACGGTACAAAGGGACTGTCCCTTTCATAAACAAGCCAACCTAAAAATAAAGTATTACAGATTAAAATTGAGTGACAATAATTTTCTTTTTTTTTTTTTATTTATTTAGGAACAAACATTTAAAATTTTTTAGTAATAACGATGCAAGAAATATTACGTTATACACTTATAGTTTTCTTTATTAATAAAAAAAACTTTATAATTGAATCGCTATTACTTAACGATCGTTAACATTATCACGACCCCAAGTCAGTATTACATTAGGTATAAAAATAAGGAACCGCGGCTCACCAAGCATGACATCTTTCCCAAAGTTTTTTTCCTCTATTAGGGACAATAACAACTCGCTAGCTATTAAATAAAAAATTAAACAATACATAAAATTTGACCTACATAGGTGTCCACGTGTAAAGTGTAGTTTAAAATCAGGCGTGCCAAGTATAAGGACGTTTACCTCGACTGCGCTGACGTAATGCAATAATTATAGTGTGAATTAATTATGTGCATAGACACAACTCAATAAATTGCTTTTAAGTGTAGAGGATCTATAAGATTTATTTTATGACGCGCATCATTTCCTCTAATATTCACAGTGATATGAGAATTGATTTTTTAATTATACCAAATAGCATATAATTTAAATTATATTGCCTGAAGAGCAAGTAAGTATTAAAATTGTATGATCCTAGGGATATTTAGAATATAACATATTATACAAAAATTTTAGAATACATATTTTATAACATATTTTTTTCGCATTTGCTCACAAACCTACAATTTTTTTTAATCATACAATAATGCCCACTAAATGACAGTCCTCTTCAATAATATACAATAGCTAGGTGTTGCTCACGGCTTCGTCTGAAAACCCTTTCCCGCTGCAAAGTTCCTAAAACACTAACAATTCAAAGCGCCACGCCAGTGCCGTCTATTAAAAATCAGATTAAACTTTTTCACTATCTCCCATGGCAGCAAATTATCGGTATAAAAAGTTGTATAAGTGTTAACACAAGACAATTTATTCATGTGCCGAATTTCAACCAAATTCGTTGAACTGTTTCTGTGTTACCTTTTAACTAACATAAAAACATTTTCAGATACTTTCGCATATATATTAATTAGTAAGATTATCAGTTACGATAAATAAAAATAATTCCATGTATATTGGGAATTCGACTACAACTTTCACTTTGTCTGAAAGAGGATGCGCAAATTTTAGAACTAAGTTGTGACAAAACATCTAAATATGTGCAGAAGTAAATCATCGGCCATGATAGGTGAATTTGCTTTGCAATCGGCATCCGCTAGTTTTTTTGTTTTATTGACGTTTAAATGTCGAAATTTGACCAGTTCGTGAGTCGTGAGACCGCACCTTAACGCCCACGGGGTGATCTCATAGATCTTATGTCACTATCTTTACATGCGACTTTGGCTGTCGAGCAATTTACTAGATAAAACTGGAATTTAAGACCATCGCATTGTTTTACCAACCCTGCAAAGGTTTACTTCTCCATCAGATTTTATATTCATCTTCCATACTTTATTCTGCTTTTACTGAGAGACTTTAGGTATGAAGCAGTGGTGAATGGTCTACATAAAACGATTCCTTTCGTAACTTATGTAAAATAATAATTATTAGAATGATTTGCAGACCGCATTTATACGTAGTGCCTATATTTTGTGTCGGATTCTCTTTCGGAAAATTTCGCCTTTTGCCACTAGTATGAGAATTGTTTACGAAGCACTGCAGTAAACTATATTAAAATACACTTGGCTTTGGTAATAATGTATAAAATTTAATGAATGCAATAATTGACAGTGGCCTCTGTCTCTCAAATCACAAACACATCAGGGCACAGTGTTGCTCAGTAGCAGAAATAGACATCGACACATCATACTATAGGTCACCCACATAGTTTTCTATATGTCCAGCGAAAAAGTTAAATATTTATGTGACGAGTTCCATTTTTTGCGAATACAAACAAAAAGACGCGCGTCACCTCGTTACCTCTCAGGCTATGTTGATAAACAAGTTAAGAGTAGCGATATGTTGATAAACATGTTGGTCAATAATCTTGGTGGTTATTTGTCCGAGATTCAAATGTATTCGATGTTGATCGTCGACCCTAAGGTGACCTCGACTTCACATTGTTTTTCTTATAATATACGTGGTAATTATACCTTACCTAGTTGACGCATGCGGTTTCAGTTATATTAAGAGGTTGTTCCGTCAAACTGTATGGGCATTTTATAAACATCAACTCTTCTTAGAAAATTTGTTTGACTTTTTCCACTCGTTATTCAATCCCAATGTGAAATCGACGCAACAATCTTTCAATCATGTTGCAGAAACAATGAGTTTAATTTTTCCGAAATCAGTTTTTGCAAATATTATTAAAGACGCCATACAAAGTGTTGGCTAGCTAAATTCGAACTTAGGACCTCTTGGTCCACATCCCATTCATACTGCGCCAGACTAAGAAGGCCGCTGTAACGTATTTTTAAATCTTTTTGTTTTCTAATATTATAATATACTAAATAGAACAACACTACAGGCCTCTCTATAATCATGTTCAGGGATGAAAAGCACTAAATGTATACAAATAGCGCCTCGTTTAAAAAAAGCCATCTTGTGGTATTTCATTTACTCCAACTCCCATAAAAATATGGAAAGGTGCGTCGATTTTTTTCTCTTCCACTAGACATGGGGTAATTGTTGCAAATATATCTTTTTGATTGAGATAGGCTTTATAATCTTTTATAAATGTAACACCGGCCAGTCCATCATATTATTCTACTGTTTTGATTCTACGGCCTGTGACAAGAATATAAATTTCGTTACCTATAGCTACGTAATCCTTGTATTACGGGAGATTAACATCCTTTTTATTTAAATATCCGCTATTTATGCTACTGAATCGGATCGTTCCTCGACCAGGATAATTCACTCACTCACGCATGCGCACTGTTCACCTACGTGCGACCAGCTGAGCTCGTTGCCTTATTTAAAATATTTTAATCAAAAATACAAATCAGGTATTTCTTATACATAAAAAACTGAATATATGTATAAAGCATATTAAGAATGGAAAATAACACGAGAACCTTGATTCGTCGCTAACTGCCTGGCAAACGAGCATGACCAGTTAGCGAGACCTCTAACTCAAGCGAAAGTAGTCCCAGCCAAATGTCACGATACACTGGTTATTATTAAAATATGCTAATGCCGACGATTTGAAATCAGACGAGTTGGTGTGTTTAAAAAACGTGTTGAGATGCTATTGACGTGTTAGTCTTATGTACTTGTATGTGTTTTTGTGACGGGATTTTTTGCTATCCCTTCCCTGTAGGCCACGCCTCGTAGCCCTATATTTGGTTGTGGAAGTCAACGCGAGTCACTTTTCTTATTAGTTTCGAAAACTATCTTTAACCGTCTCCAAGAGTACCTCAAATTATTTAGGAAAATCTACTCAATAAATAGAATGATTATTCTATGATTTTATATAGAATACAGTATTTCTAAAAATGTAGTACCTATGACCATTTTCATTCTATTAAGAACAGCTGTTTAAATATCATCTGGAAATAAACTGTATTAGTAAAAGGTTACGATCATGACCCGGATTTTAATTGCCTAATACGTTTACACGTGTTTTATACCAAATATTAGTTTACATTTAATTGTATTGACGAAAACCAGTTTGTAATAGCCTTTATAACCTTCGTGGCGAGGCGGATAAAAGAATAGAGAATAGAAATAACGAGCTAAATTCGCATATTTTTTCGCGGCAAAAGTAGTCCCAATTCTGTGTGAATAAGGCATATATTCGGATAAGTCTTGTAATACATATGGCTATCGATATATACTATATTATAAATTAATATGTCATCTCTTAGATGTAGAGTTCAGAATCATCACTTTAATATATTGTTGTCACCAGAAGGTATACATCCGGTTTGGTACCCTGAATTTTAAATGATTTACAATATTCTTATATAGCCATACATTTATTTTTAATCAGTATTTAAATAGCAACATTTTAAATGAATTGCTGAGGGAGCCATATGACGTCCAAATTGATCGAAATTAAGTTAGACTAATATTCGAAAATGATGCTCTAATATCTAAACACTTTTGTTGGCTCAAACTGCTGACTTCCACAAAATATGACGTCCTGCTAACGTTACGTATGCAATCATATATGTACTTGTCCAATTAGTATACAGTTGTTAACATATAGTAGGATAATGTACTATTTTAGCTTAAATAGTCATCACTGTATTCTGACGTTTCGGTGAGTTAAAATAAACAAAATCACGACACAAAGAAGGCAGGGTTCCAACAGGCCAAAAAACAAAGGCAGTGTAAAACAATTTTAATGTACTATGGAATATCAGTGACTTTTATTTAACGCTACAATTTCTTAGTTAATTGGGTTGTCCTTAGAAAGATTTCAACGCGCACACTTAAGAAATAGAGCAGGGGCGATGGCTAAGATGCTTTCTTTAATCGTTAACGATTGTCGTAAACTGAAAAAATATATGGAATGACATATCCTATCGCTTAGTCTATCGCTAGTATATGTTATTCTCATACATAAAGTTAGGTTTAAAGATATAAAGGCTTCATGTCTGCGGCCCCAGCTGTCTTAAACATTTTTCAGAAACTACACAGAGAGATATCAAATATTTTAGAATATATTGTTTTGCGAAAGTTGCGGTCTAGGTCGAGTGCATGTTTGTCTCGATTTATCAGTCTGGAGAACTGCTCATCTCTTGTAGGTACAGTAAATAATTATTAATGACTCGATAATAACTCCGCCAGTATAATTTTATGTCAAGGCGCTTAAACAGCACGACTAAATCCACGATAAAGTTTGTATCCAATTCTGCGAGTCTGGAATCAGGTTGTGTTAACTTTATATTTTGTAATTTGCAGATTATGTATATGCAATTTTATATTTTTCAATATAACTTGTAGATTATACGTATGAACCACCCAGGTTTATTGTTAATTGCTACCAAGGATAATGTTGCAAGTCTATGTAGATATTAAATGTTATATCATTATTAATGCCATATAATTATAATTGCCACAACGGTTTTGTTGGATTGTATAATTGTTTGTAAAGTTGTTTACACTGTGTACAATTTGTTGAAAACATTGTATTTTAAGCTTTTTTATTATTATGTGTAAGTTGTAATTAGTTTGTAATGGTGCTGAAGATTTGAAGATGACCTTGGAGGTATCCTTGACCTCCGCTGGGATGTTGACCTAGCCTCTCCTTGGCTTTGTCTGTGTCTTAGAGATATTTCAGACATAGCCTGATAGAGGTTACGTTTTGTCCCTTTTTGTCAACGTGGGATTAAAGAAGATAAGAGAGAAGAAGAAGAGAAGATTATAAAACGTAGTGAATATCATATGACTGAGGACAAATGTTTGGTGACCTGGGTTTGTGAAATTTGCGAACAATAACCTGGTATTTAATCTTTGAACTTTGCCCGTAGCCTTTTTTAATTTATAAATATAAGTTTTTTTTGCATTTCTAAATCTGTTATTGCAAGTACAATACAATATTATTACTTCTAACGTATAAACACTTTTTGTTGTTGATATTAAGCTCCGAGCAGATACTGACACCTTGTTCTGTAAATCAACTGACAACTTCAACTATTGTTTTTATATAACACAATTTTCTCGTGAAGAAATATCATGACAGTGTCTACGCGCAGACTTAATTTAAGCTTGATGCAGTTTTTTTATAAATCATTTAGAAACACAGATTTCGTTCCGTACCTCGTTCGACCTTTAATTTTATTGTAACTATATCCTTAGCATATACCAGTCTTATAAATGCGAGGTTTATTACATATGTACATATTTACGTTATGACAGAAATATTGTCTGTATATTTTATGTTTGATTTGAACAAGCTGTACGACATTACTATAGGATATTTTTTTATTATAAAGCATGTAATTTTTGGAATGTATTTTTTTTTTATGGATTCGCAGTTTCGTTGCATTGCCAATGTCAAGTTGTTATAATTCTTACTTAACTGTTTGGCTATTCGATAATTTCGTTCTATTTTTAAATGTTGTTTTATACTAAGACACAAATAATACTGAGTATTTATAGTATTTAACGGAACTGCGGGTAATGAGAGTTTTTTCAGGTGCTGAAGCATGTTTTATTACAGCGTAATCGTCCATTTCTAATAACAAATATTTTTTTCTTAATAAATTAAAATAATTATAATCAGCCTACTCTATAAATATAATTGATGCCGGATGACCATCTCTGGTCAATGGATATTCTGACTGGACTCCATTCCATTTACCAGCAGATGCAGTGGAGTCACTTTGCCTAAGAAAATAAATAAAAAAAAAATAAATTATAAGGGTAAAAAAGTAAAATGGAGTAAGAAGGAATAGTCTCTCAGTAGAGGTTAATACACTGAATAGTAACGTTGTTTGACTAATGCGAGAAAAATGCTTGATAAAGGAGGATAATAATTTTCAACACATTTTTCCTGTAGAGCCTCCTTTAATTTAAGTAAACAGCTGACTTAGATTACATTATTTATTAATTTCAACACGCAATGTTTGCTTCTTAATGTAAATATATACATGTATAAGTAATATAACATTATAATTCATAAAGATCTTTTCCTGATATATGATTATTTTAAAACAGAAGTCTGACCTAACACAAAATTATTTGTCCTATATTATTAACAGTTTTAGACAAAATCTCTTTTTCTACCATTCTAAAGGACCCAAGGAGACTTAATACTTTAACAGAGCAGAAAGTAATTTAAATCGAAAAAAGGATTATATTTTACAACGTGTTAAAAGCTAAGAAAGAGTAAAGATAAAAATCTAAAATCAGAGGAACCATGTTTCTCAAATATAAGGTTTACATTAGAGAATATTTGCTTGACTTAATGAGATTTTCTAGAGATATTCTATCGAAGAATCAAATACAGCACCCTTATCAAGCTCAGGATATATCTATAGACTGTTTTATTAAAATGGTTTCCTTTTTTATGGCAATATCCCCAATCATAGGAGCGAATACATATGTCGAAATGTGGTTGCACTACTTGATCCTCTGCCTGCCCCTTCTAACACTCGGAGAATTAAGGCCTGAATGTGTTCCTTTAATTCCCACTGCCTAATTCCTGAAATTCACCGCGAATAGAAGCGCAAGCGCAGCCGCGGGGATCAGTCAAGTTTAGAGGCAAACGTCACGACCAGTCGCCCTTGCAGCGCGCGCCGCGTCCGACCGTGTCATTTGTAAGTCAAATCATTCGCCGTCCTTTTTTACCAGCTGTAAGTCTGACGGCCGCACCGCGTAAAATCTAATGTCCTTTACGTGGACAGAGGTTAGAATATTCTTGTTTAATAATCCTGTCTGCAAATGTCAAATATCTAGAGGCAAGATTTAGAGAAATGAGAGATAAAAATTGTAAAGCTAACTGAGCTGCAAATTTAATACTACGCTAATTCTCAGTGTCAACTCATGTACCAGAAATTACGTAAGGCCACTAAAATAGATCAGTTTATGGATGGATAAATATAAGGCTTCTATAGAAATCATATCTGTAAACGTTCTAGTAGTGCTAAATATATGATAGCTGCACACCACAAACGACATACAACAGAATATTTTTTTATGTAAATTATAAAAAATATAAAACAATTGCCGCAATGAAAGATGATGAGCATCTGCTTACCTTTTACCACCTGATTACTTACCATATAATAAAAATACATAAAATGTTCATGAATCTTAAATGCTAACAAATATACGATACGTACAACTAAATAAACATCCTCGTTATACCAAATTATTTTAATTTTAAAACTTGTTCTATTCGAACGCTCTAAAACTACATAATTTAAAACAATAATTTATATTCTGTTAAGTTGTTTATCCAGATTGTTGCCATGCGGCTACAATCAAAGCCATTTTAATGTTGAATACTAGAATGTTTTCTAATGTATGCGATTTGGTTAATTGATTAAATAATATCTTAATAACAATTACACCAAATAATAAATTTACAAAGTATTGAAATGGTCATCTCGGTAGCATAGTTGTATTTTGGTACGACTGTAGTGCTGTGGTTTCGGGTTTTCCGTGTTGGGCCGTGTTGGGTTTTTACTGAGTATCATCGACTCAATATTCCTGTGGAACCACGTAGGACACAAAAACATAGAGCGAAACTCCAACATAGAGCTGAAATCTAGGGCGTAGCTACTGCTTTATCAGCTGTATCAGTGATATGAGGTCCGCGAGCGTTTTTCCCGGCGTTTCGAAGACTTTGAGGAGAAAATTATAAGGAATATAAGAACTACGATAAAATCTGTTAAAATAGTTTTACTTTAATGGAGCTGATAATTTTACAACAATACACATTAGATTTAAATAAAGAACAAGATTACCAACTGGCAAATGATAACGTGTGGTTACAGATGAGACAAAGAGCAGTAATATTTTTTTCTAAGATTACAAGCAAAGGTATAATATGCTACAGTTATGCCGTACAAAAATTGTTTCGTTTAATTAAGTTATTATAAAACCCAAACTAAAAACGGTCAAAATAACCCAAAAGGTAACGAAACAGGTTTACTTTAACGTCAAAATTCAAGGCGATCAAACTAACAGTTACCTAATTATTCCACATTTCAAATGTTTTAATGTAAAAAACACACATTAATATTAATTTTTATATTTTAGGATAGCCGGCCCTTAGCCTTCGCGTTTCGTCATCGAATGAAGTCCGAAGTTTCTAAGAAGTTTATTATTCATAGCAAAAACCGGATTACGATTATGTAGTCGGAAAAATATTTGACATTTAAATAGTGTTGATTTGAAAAGTCATCAATCGTCATCATCAACTGATATCAATATTGAAAGTAGCTTTGTCAAAGGAAACGGGGTCAAACAGATTATGATAGTTTTTATATTAACCGATTTCTAAAAATGGAGGTTTTGTATTCAACGCGTGCATGTACTTTTGTATGATGTACGTATGTATCTATGTATGTACCTTTGTATGTCCACGATGTTTTCAATACCACTGGTGTTATTTGGATAAGCATTTATTGTTATACAAGTTTAAATTGGCACCTTACATAGACATAAAGGAATGAAGAAATTATTTTTTTATTCTTCGAATTAGATGAGATTTAATCAGATTGTCAAACACTAATGATTCAAATTCGCATTTATGTTCCAGCAGAGACTATAAACGAACAAACCTCTACGACTTGTGACCAACACCGCTCACAATACCAGAATAACCGAAATTTATTTTGAACTAAATAACACTCTACTGAACTATATGTAACAGCAATTCATTCTTTATTACAGCGCTGGGAGGATTATTTCCTCATCATATTTAAATTTGAATACCATCATGAACTTACAGCTCGGGCAGTAAAAATAGCTAATGAAAACTTTAGGGTGCGTACAGTCTAGCAAAGCAAAAAAGCGAGCAAGGCTTGGATAATGCGCGTTTTCTGTTAGCGTATAGTTTGCATTGGAGTTTACTTTTTAATACCCTTATTTTAGAGATTTCATGATAGCGCATGATGACAATCTCCCAATTCACACGTAACAGGGAAATAGACTGTGCGCAGCTCGCGAGCATTCGCAAACGGTTGCATTCGCCAGAATAGTACGCACCCTTCTTGCGAGCAATATGACTCAAGAACCCACAACTAGGTACCTACTTACTACTATTAGTAATTTTTAGAGAAACAGTCGGTTTAGAAGTATGATGTAGTAATCGATCGTGAATATAACCTTAAGCATTAAGCAAGACTAAGTTATGACGTCACTGCCAAGTTAGCTTCTGCCTACACTCCATGTTAACCTTGTATATCTACACATTTATTTGAAGGTCGGTTTTATGTTTATTTCAAAATTCTTAGTAAACGGATCATTTATTTCATTTTGTTATTCTTTTATCGATTCTCTCATTTCATTAATCGTAAAAAAATATAAACTTGACAATGAAAAATAATTTCTTTTTTTACTGCGAATATGCATGAGTGTATTTTTGGCTGAAAGTATAATGTTGTCATTATCATTTATCGTTATCATTAGAGCGTGATAATTTAAATTACTTTTTATTGATATTTATGTTGTTCGAAAGTTACACTTTCATATTTCACTTAGTGTCAATTATTTTGTTCAAAGTGTACACTTTCCTTTATTATATCTACGGTTCGAGTAAATTATTGTAATGTTATTTTTAAAAAGATAAGTATATGATTTCATTTAGAAACGCACTGACAAAATCGCCCTGTATTATGTTTAAAATTATTCAAACGTAACATTTTTAACAATAAATGTAACCATGTGATGTTGTTTATTCTGTTAAAAAAATCGTGGCGTCAACTATAAGGCGAGCTCACTGTTTCTTTCGTCGCCTATATATTTACTATTGCAACATTTTTCATTGATGCTCGGCACCTATTGGTCACAGCGTGATGTCATATAACCTATAGCCTTCCTCAATAAATGAGCTATCCAACATTAAAATATTTTTTCAATTCGAACAGTAGTTCCTGAGATTAGCACGTTCAAACAAACAAACTCTTCAGCTTTATATAACAATATATACAGAAGTATAAATTAGAAGAACAGAGTTTTGATCAATTTGATTGCTGATAGAGGTAATCTATTAAAAGTATCTGCATTCACAAAGCAATATATTTGCTTAAGACAGAAATTTAATGATTAGTTGTAACCACTTAGGACGTATTACTACCGACACGTAATTAATTGTAATTGCACTTTAATTATATTTCCAATTTAAGATCTACTATTGGTAACTGAGTATATTAAACTGCCACCATAAGGAAAAAAGACGTATCTACATTAATTTTTATACGGCGCAAAATACGTCTTCTTTACTGAATAAGAATATGTAATTAACTTAAATTTGGAAAACAATAGATACGTCTTTTTTCCTAATGGCAGCAGTATAGGCAAAATATACTCTCGTCGAGAGGATGAATTTTGTAACTGTTACTTGGAAATTGAGGACTGAGGCCCTACCGCCGGATTGCGCAAGGGTGGATCCAGCTTTCAAGTAAGGGAGGGGACATATAGACGAAGTCTAGTCAGGACAGACTTCAAATCGATTACAAAAATAAAGTTAATTACAGTAGAAATAGTGTTATTTTAATGTTATTGTTAAACATCAAAATAATTTTAATCAGATAATGAAATAAATTTTCTTCTGAAATTAAATAATTGTATGATGCAAGTCTTTAACGTGTATTTGCTATACAAAATATTTATTTAATTAAATATGTCCATGACAATCATTAAAAAATTATCAGTAGTAACCTAGGCCCAGCCCAGAGGAGAAGGGTTGTCATGGCATCAATGACCCGCGTTGGATCCCTTTGGGATGGCGGTCTGTTTCTTCCACTAATTGTATTTCGTAGACATTTACACGGTAATATGATAATTAGTGTAAGGTATGTAAATTAAAATTATTTATCAGTACTCTCAGCTGAATTACCGCATTCTAAACAAATTTATCATGCCGAACAATATAGGTAATGAAACGACACATTTTATTATGATTGTTTTAAAATTCTTATTTTTAACATCGGAGTCGGAGTTTGTGGTTTTCCTAAAATTTATTTACGGGAACAATAATACCCAAGGATTGTAAATTGAAAAATAATCTCAGTAAAACAGAAACCATCTATAAAGGTGTATAAATTAACAAAATTAAAGATTTAAGAATAATTTATTATATTAACTTAAATAATACAAGCACAGGAATCTTGAATGTTCTTATAAATAAAAATAAATATTTCTTAAAATAATTCCAATTATTTATAAATTATTATTGAAAATTATGATATAAACCCGTGCTTTTTTTATTTAGCCTTGATATGAAAAATGAGGAAATATGATTGCTTTATGAAACTAGATGGCGCTATTAACTAAAATGGAGTCTTGCCAAAAACTCACCACCTACACAGTAGTCAGTACTCTATATCCGTTAAGAGGTACAAAGTATGCAAGAATTAAGTTACGTTTGTAGCATTTACCATAGTTTATAATATTTTGTCATAATTCATATGATGCACCTATTAAGGTGTATGTATATGCAAGGTATTAACCTTGGATATAAATATTATAGTACCCACATATTATAATTCTCTTAGACTCCTACTAATAAATAGGTTCATTTCCTCGACCACAGCAATTGGTAGACTCAAGATATCTTTGACAATATTTCATGTTCATAACATCATCAAAAGAACACTCAAAGGAACCGCAAGAAGCCACATGCAATCCTGTTACCGTTGGCAAAATGCAGAGCAGGGGTTTTATCTTAACTTTCAAACCATTTAAGTTCAACGTAGGGTCACAGTGTAATCGATATAATTTTGAGTCTTATTACAGGGTGATACGGTACGTGATCGCTGTGTGATGGCCGCTGAATCGTTCTCATCGATGTGTAGGTAGTTCCGAAGGTGTATAGAAACCTGGAAATTGGCGGTATTTAAAGTATTATATCAAATAAAGTTTTGATGTAACTTAGAAACGTTTTGTTTTATTTTTTTATTAACCCAGTCTTATAATAATATTATTTTTGATATTTTATATCATTTATTCGTAGGCACCAACTACCAAGTACCTAAATAAGTTTAATAAAATTAACGACTTCGCTATTAATACTACTTTGCTCTGTAACGTTGTCTCTACGACTAATTTACACTCGATTGTTAAAGTTAAGACAATTTTTTCCCAATCAATTTACACCCAAATTTACTAAACGCGCTAGATAGGTCGGCCCATTCTCTATGGAATGAAATAAAATAAACGAAGACATGGCCATGGCCTAAGAACGATGACCGAGGTGTGATAAAACATGTCGCAATCGTTTATCCACTCTAAATCCGTTTCCATAATATCTTCAAGGAACACTGCTACATTCTCTCCTCGCCTTTTACCATCTTAATATTTTAGTAAAAAGCGGTGGTCGGTGAGTTTTGACCGGTAGAGGGTTCAACTTTGACGTAATTTCCGTAAGGTGTGCTTATAGTTTGAGGTCCTGCTGCGTATGGCTCTAACATAACATTGATGTTGCTATCTACACCGTCAAGAGCGCCATCTCTACTCCATGAACCTGCAACGTTAAATATTTGTATTAGCGCCATCTATTGTGAAATAGATATAATGATTTGTACAATAAAATAAAAATTGCTTTATATTTATTTACTGCAGGTTATTGCTTAAAATATTAAATAGGACAATATTTAAAGGATTGATGGTATTATTATTAAAAAAACAAAATACTCCAACGTTAATATATACATTTAAAAATAATTAGAAACAAGCGTCATCTAGCGAAATCTAATAGTAACTGACAATTCGAAAAAAATGTCCCAAAATCTTACTTAAACTCGGTTCATCGTGAGTTTCATGATGACCGTTATGTATGTGAAGATGTATTTCCTTTTGATGTGGATGTGGGGCCTCCCAGCCCCCGCTATAGTGACCTTTCTGACCAAAGAGTGCGCCAATCTGGAATCGAACGACTATTCGTTAATAGATGTCGCTGTCGACCTTTAGTATTCTTTATTAAGTATTCTATTTTTAGCTATTATTCGTTTATTACATGGTACGGTGCCTACATACAAAAACAAAACACCACCACTACATTTAAAATTTCATATACTATCAGTACAATAACCAGGTAACTTGTGATTTTTTTTTATTAAAAATATAAAAGCTATACTTAATTTTTTATTATGAGGTTTACAACTATTTATTTTTTATATCATTTAGTAAATTCATGCCATGACGAGCTATAAACATGTTTAAATCACAGCGTACTAAGTTAAAAAAGTGAAGTCGGAAGCTAATGTCGCTAGGTGACTATGATAAGAATTTATTAAATTACACAAAAAATCTAGCAAAAAATTACACCTTCTAAACATATTTTATTACACACGTATGTTAAGATACATACATTCTCTCTGAAATAGGATCGCACTTTCACCATGTACAAAAAATATAATAAGAAAATGCAAAATATATATGTAACGTTGTCATAGCTCTATCAGGGCGTAAAATATTTTAAAATGACCTCGATTCATGCATACGATGATTGTGTGTATGTACATTTGTATTTAAATTTTTGTTATAATCAAATTATTTAAATATAAATTTTCCGGCTTTGTTATGCAGATGCGGTAAAACATGTTTACCTACATATTACACTTTGCAGTAAAACCACGAAACTGAATACATACCTAAATATCAATTTGTATTACGCTACATTTAGACATTTTGAAAATTATTTATAAATAATTCTCAGAAACTCTATAGAAACTGAGTGATAAATAAACTTTATTTATTTATTTGCGCATTATATACAAATGTATAACGGAAAACTTAATGTTTAAGGTGTTCGCTACCGAGATAAATTAGGTGAGCAGGTGCATCAAGGTATGTTGTTAATAAATAAAAAATAAATCAGTGACCTTAGCAGCTCCAGCTACCAACAGCAACTTCAGAATGATGAGGGTGATGACGAGCGTCTTCACGCCCACGAGTGCCGCAATCACCGCCCACGTGGATGCCGCTCCGATCTGAAACGCCAGCGGGATCAGCGCCGCAGCCAACTTCTTGAATGGCCGCCCGAACGTCCTGCCTGAAAAAAAAATTCAATTGTGATTAATACGACCTCCTTTTGCTCGCGGCCTAACCCGTGTAATACACCGTTGTTGGTGAAAAAGTAGCCTGTGACCACTCAAAATAATTACCTCCCTATTAGAAAAAGAATTTTCAAAGACACAGAAATAGTTTCAAAGATTAGCGCGGTCAAACAAATGAGTTTAAAATTGAAACTTAGAACATTAGTATAAAATATTTTTTTTTTCTATTATATTGAGAGTTCGTGTTGTCGAGGACCTTTTTGCCGCTTCTTGACAACGATAAATCGTGGCTAATCGAGTGGTTGAAGGTTTTGTCGACTTTAAATTATTTATTATTTAAATAAGAATATTCTAGATTTTTATCAAGGATCATAGTAGACAAACCTTCAAACGCTTAGGGACTTTAAAACTGTAAAATCTTCAAAATGTACAAATATTAATTATTTAGTTTATCAACAACTTATAAGTTTCTGATATTAGTCGGCAGCAGATGGCAACCATAAAAACTATATAATAATATGTTATGTATGTTGATTCGTGCAAAATAGTGCTTCTGCAGTTATACCTACTAAGTCATAAATAATGCATTCATAATTCGTATGTTTAACATTTTTAATGGAAATATTAATCGAAAATATAATTTGCACTATTTTAACAGCCATTTTTTTTATTTGACCTTTTTCTATGCAATGCCGAAGATGGCTCTATGGGGGCGTAAAATATTTTTAAATGGCCGCGACTCACACATTTGTATTTGTAGACTGTTTGATCCTTACCACTATTAGACATGGCACGCCTAAAATCGGATATTAAAAAACGCTTACGTATTGTATAATTTGTCACTGGCAATTTACTTAGCAAGAGTTTGTATCGTCATATACAATGCAGGTTGCAATCAAAATATTCGCATTGTTTTTGTTTGATAATGATCAATTATTATGCGCATTTAATAAAGGTTATTTACATTTAAATATTGTTTTTTGTGACATTAACATCATTAGGGACCGGTTAAAGTAATAAATCGGAACAGTCATCTCGCTACTTTCTCGCATGCCGAAGCGTATTGCCATCCTAGTTTCTGTAGAGCGTGCTCTGGGCTCTGAGTACAGAATAAATAATATTATGCTCTGAGCGTCTTCTATAGAGTGTAGATTGCTGGAACATTTTTTACTGCAATACGTTTTCTGCAGCAAGCGTTTTTCCAAAAAATAATGCCAAAGTATATTTATAGCTTTAGTACTATTGTATCAAAAGCAGTACGCGTATAATCTGCTGTAAACACTAATTATGCGATTATAGCGTTAATTTTTCTTTTCCGTTTACTCTAGCAAATAATTAGCTATTAAACGGTTAAGGTATCCATTTATTTCGTAGTCGAGTGTCTAAATAGCGTTGGAGAAGTACGCTATTTGGGTAAGCTCCAGCGAGATTGATTGCTTTAGTAAATACTTGGCCATTAAGCGCTTTAAGTATGTATTGATCAAAATTATTTGGAAGTGCAGTCAAGCACGCTATTGTGTTCGGCAAAGAGCGTTTCTCTCCAGCGCTATTTGGGTAAACTACAGCGAGTTTCCTCGACAGTGTTGCCCTAATGACCTTCAAGGTTACGGCCCTTACTTGACCAACATTTGACATAAATAACTAAAACTGTTAGTGTTCTGTACAAAATAGTATTCATTATTATTAATTTCAATTTCGTTTTATTGATCACTTGTTTACGTTTAGGTCATCGCCCGACACGACAGTGACGCGTATGACCCTTGTATTATGGTAAAAAATTTCTTGTTCCATTATTGATTACAGACACGTTTCGAAATTTATCTGTTTATATTAAAAATACAATACTGTAACTACTGATTTTAGTCATCGTTTTCATATTATTGGTTTTTATTAAACGGGAGGTAGATTTGGTTAGAGTGATCACGGATCCCAAGATATACCATTCTACTAAGGCTATATTGTTTATCACTCCGTAACAAAAAAACCTTCGCTATTAATGTATAACCGAAATGAGTGAAATAGATAGCCCGCAGCTTCGCCCGCGTGGTAATCAGTATGCCTCAAAATTTTTCCCGCATAAATCCCGACCCACGAGATTTTTTACAACCACGCCACCTCTTCAACAGTAAACTTTATATTACAGTCAATTTACATAAAACCGTAATGTATTATTAACCTAAACCTTCCTCAAGAATTTCACATTCTTTAATAAAAACAAAAAGTTAATTCAATACCACATAAGTTAAAGGAAAAAAACAATTATACTAATTAACTACAGCTGGTGCAACAATAGACGGTCTTATCGTTTCTTTCAGACAAGCTTAGGATGATATCTTTTCTACGGAGAAGTTAGATTATGGGTGTCCTTATTGACCGACTTCAAAAAAGGAGGAGGTTGTCAATTCGACTGTTTTTTTTTAAATAATATTTCATGAAGACACACATAATGTTGAGTTCAACAGCGCTGTTATGTATGTCGTTGAATAAAAGGAAAGTAAGGAAGCGATTCAACACGGACGGCCAAAGTTAGTGTATACTTTTTTTATAGGCGGTAACAAACGAGCTAGTGGATCACCTGATGATAAGTGATCACCGCTGCCCATAAACAATCATATTTCATAAAAGCGGAGGAATTTATTTTCTGGTGTTAATAATTATAGGCGCTCGGATAGCGACCACTGTTTACAAAGTGTAAATCCCGCCAAAGCGGCGCGGCGTAAGCGTTCCTCGATCTGTATATTCGGTTAAAAACAGGCCGGCATAATTGTGTCGACTAGTGAGGGGTAAACATCTCTCGCCAGTCAACATTTAATTACCGTCAGGTGCAGAAAGGTCAGGGGCGGCTGCGGTCGCAGACTAGACACTTCAATGTCAGAGGAAGCCCGCAGCCGTCCCTAATGCGCCGAAGAGGGCCACCGCGGAGTTTTAGCTGGTAGGCCGTGCATAGGTTAAGTTGTATATAGGGTTAGGGACTCGGCCCGGCGGTCGCCCGAAGGTCACCATCAAATCCGGGCGGCTCAACGTCGGGCCGTAAGGCACGGTTTCCCCAGCATAACCGCTCAGTCGCCCCCAACGAAGGTTGGGCGGTAGTAATAAGGGAATTTCTCCGCGAAACCAATAAAAAAAAAAGGTGCAGAAGGCTCACTTTGCAGAGCTTATAAAAAAAAATACTGATGTGTTGCAGGAATGAGGTAAAATAAGAAGCTAAATGCGATGAATTCGATAATAATACAGAAAGTATAATTGACCTTAGTTGCAATGAATTCAAACTAGGCTAAGTTTAATAAATGAGGCTTCAAAGTTCCGCCTGTCTTTTAAAAAACTTTGGCAGAACATAAATTGAAGTACAACAAAGTATTGATTTTTTCATATTAGGTATATACTCTTTTTAATATATTTGTTTAGAAGTTCTTAATTATAGTTCTAAGTATGTTAATATTCATTGCTTAACTCTTTTACTTTTTAATTTCGTTTTGTTCCCTGACGTAATCTCATACTTATTTGTCTTTAAGAAAAAAATTAAGAAACTCATCCACGATCATAAAAACCAACATTGAATTTTGTTTTAACATATTATTTGCACAATAAATATTAAATAAAATAATATGTGTAGTGTGTATAGTGTTTCTATGAACTCTATGACATAAGAAATCATTCGACTATACAGGCTGCATGTTAAATATTATATTTATTTTAATTTTCATTATACCAGCCTTCTTTTACGATACGATTACGATTTCGATTCACGGGTAAAGCATATTGGGTTCCTCTGTTCAGTATCAGCCTGGAGTTCGGAATTTGAGCCCGATATGGCGATATGCTTGCTTCATACCACGTCATGGGAAAAAATATAAATCATATTAATATAATCATATGGTGAAAATTGGGTGCCTTCCTTGCCCTTCTGTCTACCCCTTTGCATATTGACGTGATGTGTGTGTGTGTGTGCGTGCGTGCGAGTGTGTGTCTTTCTCTCTCTCTGTGTGTGTGTGTGCGTGCACTGTTGACGAGTCTTTTCTACTATGCCGGGAGAGTTTAGGCCTTGGTGCACCACGTTAGCCAAGTCCGGGTTGGTAGACATCACATACTTTCAAATTTTTTCTGATATTCCTGGATGGACTCAACTTTTAGATTTGCTTTAATCTTAAAGTTTTAATAAGATATAGTCAAAGAGTTAACATATTTTTTTAAAAATAGAGCTAAAGTGAACTTCTTTACTGGATATCCTCGGTTTGACCTCGGAAGTACGGGACCCTGACATATGGCAAACAAAGCCAGTTTTAAATGATGAGCTGCTTCCCCTTCGCCTCAGTTTCAGTTATTGCACAACACTATCTGTCCCTTACACACAAATGCAGTTTAATATTTTCATCTCACTCGCACGTCGCCCTTAAACCTTTCACGTAATGATATGACTTGTATTGAATATTATGTAGAAATTGCAAGAGCGCCGTCAGCTGCGTATTGACCTTAATCGCTTACATAGATTGGGTTTTTATTGCTTCGCGCTACGCTCTTTTTATTCTATATTTCTTCGACGCTTTTACATTCATGGGGAAATATCTATCCAATTAACTTCCAACTATTTAACCTACTAGTAGAGTTATCGACTTTAACAACTGTATAGGCAAAAATACTGAAGTTTATACAAACATGAGCGTTGATTGTCTAATAGTAGAAAGTAATTGTACTCCGGCTCTATCTAACTCACTTCCAACTATTTAGCCTACTACTAAAGTTACAAAAAATACTAAAGTATTTACAATATAAGTTGCAAGTTTTTACAATAAGTTACAATTAATCATAAATTGATCTTGATCTTCTACGTGGGTGCGGTCCTTCCACAAGCCGGATACTATTATCACAAAGATAGTCTCAAAAAGAAAATTGTTGCCAAACGCTGAATGATGAATACGTCATTCATGAGTCGTTTACCGTTACAGCACGCCGTGCTAGCTATATAACCTGATTAGTAAGCACTTCACTTTCCATTTCAAGCGGAATATCGAATGTTTTCACGGTCCATCGTTTTATGATTCAATGTTCGCATTCGTAAATAAATAACATTATGTTAAATTGTTTTGATGAAGATGCAACAGCTGTTGGTGATAGGTAAAGATTTTGGTTGATGTGAAATAGAAACATTTAGATCAAAGTAATAATTAAAAAAACTAAAGTTTCAACAAAAACATGTGCATACATTGTCTTATATGGTAAAGGAGATGCCCGACACTAAGAAAGTTAGATTTGTAGTAAATGCTTTGAAAAGTAAATTTCATGGATCCAGATTCCAGTGGAATTGAATTAAACTCACGAATTATAAAAAGACCAGTTAAATATCTCCTCAGATAAAACGTACCTACTACTCAGTTATTTCGCACTGATATACTGGGTTTGTAGAATTAGTCCCTTTGTCATCTTGCTGTTTGTTTCACAGAATATAAAGAGAGCACCAAATTGACAGTAAGGCAGCAGTACTATGAGGAAACTCTTGTGTACACGTTATTTATTGAGGGGACGCGAGAAATTCATCTTCAATCAATAGGTCATATTACATATTTCACGATAATTGGATACTTCGCAAACTGCAAACATCTTATTTAGAATTATAGACCGTGGACACTTTGTCGGAACCTCGAACTGTCATACTAAACGTACTTTTAATGTATAAGATTTTATTAGAGGTGCACTGAAGGGTTGTCTGTTGTGTTTCATCGTGCAATTTTAACAATGTACCCTGAGGAACTCTCGTGGTATTTTTTAAGATAAATATATTCATTACACTCAGATTCTACAACTTTAATCTATAAAACTTTATTGAATGAACATTATGATAAATTTAAATGTGGCTCGTAAGACATAACGCAGTGTAAATATTGATTATCTTCGGTAAACTTTTGTCGATTTTTTTACGACTACATTATATTTTTCGAAGTATAATTGTAAATCTAGGTTATTTAATTGTAAATCTAAATACGTAAGTCAGCAAGGTTATAAATATGACAAAAATTATAAAATAATATTATTTTAGATATAAGCGGCGATAGCCGGATTGGTTGTGGAACGGACTACCGAGACGAATGTCCGCAGGTTCGAAACATAAGGGCACATACCTTTGACTTTTCTAAAATTATGTGTGAATTATCGCTTGCTTTAACGATGAAGGAAAACATCTTGAGGAAACCTGCATACCTGAAAAGATCTTTATAGGAATTTCGAGGGTTTCTGGAGTCTACCAATCCGCCCTGGCCAGCGTGGTGGACTAAGGCCTAACCCCTCTCAGTAGTAGAGGAGACCAGTGACCAGCAGTGGGACAATATTTATTACAAGACTGATATTATTATTATATTATTTTAGATCTTTATAGGGAATCCTACTGCAAAAGCATATTGATAGAGTCGAGGGTTGATAACGAATTTATGAATTAGTTATTTGTAAACCATTTGAATATCTCATTGACCATTTAAAATAGAAAAGGGAAAACAATAATTTAACAAATATTTAGATCACGATTAGAAAACGAATCATTATGACAGCGAAAACGAAAAAAACACACTCACCAAGAGATCTCTCATTCGTTGATTCTTTTTGAAAAACGTCCGTAACATAATCACTTTGGTTTTTAACTTTATATATAACACTTAAGTCTATATTTTTGGTTTCGTTTTGTTCACTTTTCACCAAAGCACTGTGGGTTGCAGCAATATTTAGAAGTAAAATAGAGATAAATATTAAACGGGAATGTCGTATTAATCTTAGCAATATGTGGAAGCATGGTATGAACCATTTAATTATCTCCTTTAAGTCCATCATTGTTTTATACACTCTTTCGTATAATTACGTACGCAACGTTAGCTCCTTCTATACACATCGTTTCTCGCCAAACGTGGCGGCGTCACTGACTGTTAACCGAGCTTGCGCGGGCCATTTCTTCTTTCACTTGTTTGTAGAGATGAACAGCCTACCGAAGTTTTACGAATTTGAGTTATCGATTAAATGCGTTTGCGTATTTAAGAGCAACTTAGAATGATGTTTTACACGATTTGTACCTATCAGAGTAAATGACCCAATTAGTTGGACACATTGGTAATAAATAACAAATTGTTAATACGCCCGTTTTTAATCAGCAAATCGGATTTCATTACACATTGTATGATAATAAAAAAGTGCGGTTTAATTAGGGACAAAATGCATCGCATCATAATAAAAAGATTATGTTTTTAGTACCTACCATTACGTCATAATACGTATTTGAAACCATATAATATTTCATTTGTAAACGTTAATACCTGCAATAATGGCTTTTAATACCTGCAAATTTATAATTGGTTATTGATAATGACATACCACTTTAAGCTAAATACAAACCTTAGAACTTTTATCGATTCCTATTAGCACATCCCTAATCTCGTCACGACTCTTATTTTGGCCGAAACTTTCGCTCCATCCATTGATATTCACATCCTGGCCGATTTTACCTTAAATTCAAAGAGAATTAGTTAAAGTTACAAGCATTGTCAGTAAAACAGAGCATAGTCGTTAAAAGTGAAAGTTAAACAAAACCCATCATAGGTTAGGCCCATAACCTACTAGAATGTATTTACATTAATTATGAATTTTCATAGAGTATTGTTTTCGTAAACAATACGTTACGGCCTAATACTGAAAAAAAAAGATGATTCGATGATGATTATTTTAGAATATAGTAATACAAAATAGACAATGGCTTCTTTAAGTAGAGCAATACAAGCTCTATTTTTGAGAGGCCTAAAATAAGGCGAATTAATACAAAATGACATAGACAATATTTTCCATGATTATACCACTTATTTAGTTAATCTTAAAAAAACGATGGTTTGGCAGCCTTCAAACTTTAAAATTTAGTCATACAAAATAAACAATGGCTTTTTTACGTAGAGCAGTACAAGCTCTATTTTTGAAAGGCCTAACATAAGGGACACTTATTCGAAATGACATGAAACAATCTTTTATAAATTCATCCATGACGGACGCAGCGGCAATGGATATTGACACAGATTCGACAGGGGCCTTATTCTCTATCCCGATAGTTATTTTCACGGTTCGTAACAAGCACGTAACACACCGCATCATGTTTAGGACTATAGAAATTTGGCTTACAGAATACCATTCCACGCACATTTCTCGAAGATAACATGACACGGCCGCGTTACGCATTTACACTACCATACAGAATAAGGGCCCTGGTGACGGTCAAAAAAGGCGCAAAAAAGACAGTCTCGCTTTATGAACGTAAATACTACGTTAACACTAATACCATACAGGAGGTCTAATATAATACGTCCATAATGTAAACAAAAGTCTAATTCTAAGTATTCTTTGGAATCGAGCATCATGAAGAGATCGAATGGATAGATGTGTTATTAAGAGTAACCGGATGTAACGAAAAAGTACGGCTATCGTCAAAAATAATTAATACACCTATCGTATGAGGATGTAATTAGTAGGAAACTAAACGTAAAAGTTAGTTGAGAAAGTGGCGTGAAAAAATTCTTGCCTGCTTTTATAACATCAATCGCGCAACGTGATTTTTCATTTTGATGTTATCAAAAAAAAAGCCGGACAAATGCGAGTTAAACTCGCGTGTCGAGTGAATTATCTAAGTATATATTTATGGTTTCAGATTATTTCCTTAAATTTGCTGTGAGAGATTGCTTATCGCCATTTCATTATAATTTTTTTTGAATTTCGTTAGTCAACGGTAAGTATCCAATAAGATTTGATTCCCTTGAAAATTCACAAAATATGCAAAAATGTGCTACATAGACGGTAACATCTTTTAGTCGCGTTAATTCACAAGGTTGATTTTTACCGCTACAACAGACCATAGGCATACATTTTCACTTCATACCCCTACATCTTCCTGCAAAAAAGCGTCTTGGTTGATAGACAGACCGACAACAAAATAAGCTTATAAAGGTTCCTTCTCACGAACGGAATCTTAAATAAAAAATTAAGAAATTTACATTTCTATATATTTAAGGCATATTATTATATAAATAGAATAATCTGACTAAACAGTAGAAAAGTAAATGAACTCAAGTTAGCAGTACGATATATGCATGCAGGTACTTAAATGCTGATTCTGCCCTTGTATTTATTCGTTTGAATATAAAACGCCTCTAATCTATAAAAGAATAATTTAGCTATTAGTAGGGAGTATGTTACTCGTGAAGTGATGTTTTATTCAGTATTTATATTCAATTACTACGTATACACTTACCAAGTATAAGTATGAACCTAGTATAAAATAGAAATGTTTTTGTCATTGTTGTCTTAACTGCAATTTAAAGAAAATATATATCAACATACAATGACTTTTTTGAGTCATCTGCAAAACCGAAAAATCTTACTTTTGGACAATTGATACGTAAAGCTCCATGGAATCTTCCGAACATGCTCTTCATATAACATTCTTATTCTTCGAAAAATGCCGCCACATTAAAAGATTTTGATTTTTGAATGTGTGAAGTCTATGTCACCACAAATTACCGTGGATGGAGAATGCAACACTTTGAACTCCGATTTGCTGACCGTATCAAAAGTACATTAACAAACACCTCTCCTTTGGTTCGAAACTCCTAACTTGGTCTTAACTAATACTGAGATATTCAGGACAGGAATAAAGGACATGAAAACAAATACTAAAAACCTTCATCCAAATAGTAATAAATACTGCGTTTTTTAAACAACTAAATGACTGCGCGAGCAAAACTCTCGTCTGCCTATAAAAAGGCACAACATCCGATCTTGAAATTACAGAGTTCAATACTTATTTATTCTAATTGCGTAGGAAACATACAATATACCTATGTATTGTATATTGGTATATAGAAAAATTGGTAGCAATATTTTGATACATTTCTTTTCCTGGATACGGTATAATAGTCTACAAAAATAATTATCGCAATAACTTTGTACCATCGCATATAATACCGTGTTGTGCAGTCATGAGTGGCGTGTTGTGGTTACACAACGTGGTTCCGATTTTCCCCGTTCAGCGTTCCGTTATATGATGCAATATGTCTTCAATGTTCATCGAAAGTCTGTAGTTTACTTTTATATGAGATTCTGGGTGGAAATTTGGTTTCCACGTCTTAGACGTGACGTATAGTCGACAATTCTGTAAATAAAAATCATAACAACGTTCGAAATTTAAATTTTTACAATAATTTCTTAATCGAAATCCAGCGTAACGTTATCAATAATCTTCAAATCTGTTACCCATTTTAATGTGGAGACGGCGTTACTCAAGCTAAGTATGTTGCAGGAACGATTTATCTTGGTTTTTAAGACCGGGAGTTACCCAAAACACTCACAAATTAATACAAAATGTTAAACATAATAGAAAATATGTTATATGTTAAGTAGACGTGACTACAGTCAGGCGTATCGATACAAAAGGTTACGATTAGATTTAAACAATTCAATAAATCAAACATGTTTCCCCATTTTCACTGAAATCTGCTAAATAACCGTTAATATAACTTTCATTTTATTTCATACATACTTGCATTACATAATGCTTTAAGGTTTTTAACAGCATTGATTTTTAAATAAATTTGGACGTTTCCTCATTTGTTATTATGCGCATAGACACATTATTTATCGCTTAAATTTATTTATGTATTCATAACATTTATAAATTGAAAGTATCTCGTATCTATTTATTCTTTGAAACTCTACTCTTTGAGTTTTGTAAAACAAAAAAAAACGGAAAAGCTGTCGTCTTTACCTTTGTTATGATAACGAGTACTTTTTACGTAGGAGTATTTTTTTTTAATCCGTCCACGGCTCAATTGTAATAAAAGATTGTATGATTTGATTGATTGATATGATTCCTCAGGATTAGAGGTTATTTTAATTACATCCATAAGCGATAAACAGAAACATCATATCAAGAATTGAGAGAACGTAAACACAATATTTTATCATTTAAATTTATAATGAACTTATATTCGAGTTATAGGTTATAGGTAAAGTCTGGGCATCGCGGAAAGGCCATCCAATGCGAATACCTACCACTATTTTAAAAATGGCACGGTTGAGCGAGCCGGCCGCGGGCCTTGAGGTCCTTTTTCAATCTCTCAAACGTAAACAAATTGAGACAGTCCGTTACGATCCGCCGTGTTAAAAAAAATGAGAAAATCAGTGACCATTTGTTACATTTCAGGAGCCATGTTTAAGGCTGTGCATGACTTTACCTGCATTACTGCGACTACACGTATTATCAAGCTGATGATTCTATATTAGAGTCCATGTGATAGGGAGCGAACCTATAAACCTATCGGGTACATATTCCACGCTCCGCGCTGCTACCGGGAAAAAAAAATCAATGTCACTTTGCCCGACCCGGAGATAGAACTTGAATAATAGTTTTTTTCACTGTGCCCTATGGTCTTGTCATTTTACCCGGGGTATTGGGCAAAGTGGACCGCAGTTATACACATTAACGGACTAACTACATTTATTCAGCTCCTTTTGCGTTTCGCTAATCGATTTTAGTTACACTTATACAGTTTCTTTTCTATCAGCTGCTTCCAGCGCTGGATAACTTAAGAAGCGATTACATGCTCACGGTAAACAAATTTTATTTCATATTTCGTCAGTTTAGGCGGATAATAAAAATACACTTGTCCTCAACCTATGCCTGTTTGTCGCGAAAGCCGAATAGACGCTGTAAGCTGAACGCATGCGTACGCGTTTCCATACAAAACTAGTTAGGGACAAAAACTGAATTGAGCTGAATAGGTGTAATTTGATTGATAATTTTAATTAAGAATTGATGTTATGTATTAAAATAAATACTTATTTATTCACAGTAATTATTTTATTTCTATGTCTATTGGTTTTGTTTATAAAGCTTGTCAAAGGTAAGTGTCCATTCTGCCCAGACTGCCCTTCAGTATGATATCGTCCTTAGTCAGTAAAAGGCTGACATGTGTATAAATAATCGCAAATTTATTTACAATTCTGTATTACGAAACTTAAACTTGGCCCCAAAGCAACTTGACTGGGACCTTGAAAGTTATTACGAGTTATTGCAAAATCTGTTTCCATTTAACATTGGCATTTCGAGGCAAAATCTCTTGACATTTGGTTATTATTAAATAACATGCGAGATTCTTTTATGGACACAGTAACATCATTTTTATAACATGTTCTTTGTATAGTGTTGAATTTTCGCTTTTTTTTAAACAAATTAAAATAAGTAATTTATAAGTGTCAAAAGTAGAAAGATGCCTGAAATAGTGTGGTCACGTTATGCGCAGTGACGAAAATCATGTTGTCAAAAAGCGATGAGCCTTCCAGAGAACAAAAAAAACGAGGAGAGCCTCTCTCTACCTGGAGGATCAGTATAACCAAACCATTCAAACAAAATAAACTACCCGGAAACGAAGTGGGAATGAGCAAAGAAGATTAATGAATATCAAAAATACTTAATTCTGATTGGTCCATTTTCACGATCAAAAAGTACCGATGGGTATTGTTCATTAAAATTGGCGGTAAATCAAATTCTTCAATCTATACCAATATAAATAATATTGAGAAGTGGGTACTATATGTCAACACTACATTTCTGGTGTGAGGAAAGTGAATAAAATATTTATACCATTCATTAGCTGAATAGTTTTTGGTTTATTTTTAAACAGCCACCGCCTTTTATATTAAAAAATAAAACTTCCTAAACCGTATTAACAAATATTTATTTCATACATCCCTAATAATTTACATGTGTATCAAATGTAGATAGTTTATAACTAGTCCAGAAAAATGTAATATTAAATAGGTATTATGCTTACTTAACCCTTCCACGCATTCTAATAAATACATTTATTAACCCGATGGTCAGTTAAGCTCGATCACTCACTGTTGCCAAGAAATCCTTAATATAAATTCGCCCTAAATTATATGGAATGGGCCACGGAGACTAATTTGACAAAAGTCCTTTAGCTAAATATAAATATGTCTAGTAAAAGTTGCGAGATAGCACAAAATAGTAGGGGGGTCAAAAATTACCCACTTGCGTGAAAGGATCAGTGACCAGAGACTAAAAGACCATGATATAATGGTCGACTTCGAACCAACCGCAGCCACGTGACGGTTTTCCAATACTATGTACGGTTGATTACCTGAAAATAAAGAAATTAATTTAAATGCATCGATATGTATGTACTACGTACTAGATCTGGCGTTCCGTACACTCATTGTGTTCAATTGAACTGTACTGCAATCCATACACGTAACTTTAATATGATTTCAACATGTACAGCATGTGGTTATGTACGGAGTGGCGCTCATAATATAAGAACTCGAGTCTCAGTGTAAACCTAAATGTGAATAAAAAATATTAGTCCTCTAATTATAATTATTTGATGTTCAAACGAATAAACAGGTTATAACAGTGACATTTTGGTTGCATTTTAGTTCAGATTTTGAACAAATAAAATATACGCCAATATTTAAATGGGTGAAAGCTGGATTTCATTCGATAATTACCGACGCTTACCATGCGGCACTATGTAATTCAATCTACAGCATAATGTTTGCTGTTCGAAGACAGACTTAGATTTAAGCAGCCTGCCGCCTTAAAGTAAAAAAAAAACGTAACTCGTAAATCGATGTCGTTTAATTTTCATGTTTGTGTTTGATTGAGAGACCAATATGCCAATCACGAGTTAGTCTCAACCAATGCCAATAAAACGACGCGAAGTTGTATCATGTTTTTTGATACATTCTAAGACAACTACCTTGTCATATGTTAAAATCTTAGATGCAATATAATAATAATAATATCAGCCCTGTATTATATACTTGCCCACTGCTGAGCACGGGCCTCCTCTACTACTGAGAGGGATTAGGCCTTAGTCCACCACGCTGGCTTAGTGCGGGTTGGTAGACTTAACACACCTTCGAAATTCTTATAGAGAACTTCTCAGATGTGCAGGTTTCCTGACGATGTTTTCCGTCACCATTAAAGCGAACGATAATTCACAAACAATACACACATGATTTTTTAGAAAAGTCAGAGGTGTGTGCCCTTGTGATTTGAACCTGTGGACATTCGTCTTGGCAGTCTGTTCCACACCCAACTAGGCTATCGCCGCTTCTTCGCTATGCAGTATCATTCATAAATTATTTAAGGGCTATTATAACAGTACTGGACTGAGATACCACAAATACAGTTAATTATGTTTAAAATTTTCTCGTGCCAGTAATTACAGGTCAAGTGGAAATTATTATGTGAAGTAAAATAGAAAATAAAATTATGATTGTACTAATGGTGTATTTACATTTAATATGATAATGAATTCTTTGATGGTAGAAAAATATATACTTTATATTAGATTAAAGCTAAAATATTTATTCTATTATTTGTCTAAACATGTCTAACGAACTTTCGCTATGGATTCAAAGGTAGCAATTAGGATTGTTTATTGAAATCAGGATTTCGTGTATTTTAATTCAAAGTTTACATTATATTGGCTACACAAGGCAAATGTTCGCTCAATTAATAAGCCAAGTAATTTCAATCAATTCATAAAGTATTGTATTACGTAGATTGAATTCTAATAGTATTGTAATCAGTAACTCAAATTTATACTTAGTAAATGTATTACAAATCATTCAAGATGTAGTTTGAATTTGCTTTCATAGTTCTCTACAAGTTGGTATATTCGTAAATGTAGATACACCATTAAATTAACAAACCGAAGCATAGTTAGATAACTGTAAATAAAATGAGTAATTACTATTATAATGTTGGATTTTATAAATCAGTGTTGCCCTATTTACTATAATAGAAAGCTTTTTGTTTAACTAGCCATTAAGATGATTTAAATAATCTGTGCATTTTGAATTTGTCTATTGTTCTAAAAAAAAAAACATTTATAATTTAAAAACTCCTAAATTTAGTTCATTTTTAAAAACACGGAACGAATCTACAATACATTTCAAAACAGGACGCTTAGCAATGATGTGAATCGCATTGACTGCAATCGCCATGCTAACAACGATCGCAAACATATGAAATCACTCATATGAAACGTTCGCCATGTCCATCACTTACATTTTCAAATATTCAACAGAAAAACCTAAGTAAGATTACAACAATGGATTATCAGTGAAATATTTGTTTCCGTTTTTGAACTTTTGAAATAATTTGTAACAATTTCCTCATAATTTCCTGCTTTGAACATAAACTACTTGCGGTCACATTTAAAAAACGTTACGCAATGAAAAATATGGTAAATATTTTAATGACGTGAACGTAGATACAAAATAAATTCACTATAATATTCTTATTATTCTATGGGAATAAATATTTTTTTGTAGCATACTTAATTATTAACAGCAACTATATAAAACAAGTCATACCATCTTACATCTGCTGCGTAGAGTTTCCGTTCCAGGTGTTGTTGTCGTCATCGCCGGCCCTGTCTCCTGGCAGCCGGTGGATGTTGCCCCTCCGCCGGACGCCGGGCGGAGGCGGGGGCGAGGCGCGGGCGGCGGGCGGCGAGGGGGCCCGCGGCGGCGACGGGAACAGGCGCCGTCTGATCCACTCGTACACGTACTGAGATGGCTCCAGGATCAGCGATGTGAACAGGTGTGTGAAGAAGGCTGTAATAAAAATATTTTTTTTTACACACTCCCATACATATGGGTACGCACTCACGCCTTGTAGGTATCCCCCGAATAGGTAGGAAGAGGCGTTAAGGGCATTTTTCATGGTTTTATTAAAACCCGTATTTGATGAAATTTGGGTAAAACAAATAAATGCACTATATGCAATGATGCACAATAAAGGTTTGGCTACTATTTTTTATGCAATCTAAGAGACTGAGGGGTCTTAAATGACCCAGCTGGATTCTAATACCGTGGCGTTCTCAATAGCAGAATATCTCACTGATGATATTGGCGAAGGTGGAGGGCCTGGCGACGACGGCGGCGGCGCGGCGCGGCAGCACGAGCAGCGCGGCCGACGGCGCCAGCTGCAGCGCGCGCAGGCTCGCCGCCGTCTCGTCCAGCTCGCGCCGCGGGAACGCCGTCCACAGCGAGAACGATGCCGACGGGATCTACAATATCATTTAATAGAAACACGCATCCTTTATACTATACAGTGTAATCTATAAGTACGAACATGGGTCATTATCGACCCCATATAATTTAATTTAGGTTATCGATCTATATATATAAAAATGAATTCCTATTTCCCTTGGTCACGCCATCACGCGTTAACGGCTGGACTGATTTCACTATTTTTTTTTTGTTGTGTTTGTTATTGTCAGGAGAAGTTTCGTATAAAAGAAAAAATTCAAAAAAATTGCGCGGTAAATTAGAAAATTTAAGAAAACTTAACGAATATATTAATTTTATATAAGTGTCAATTGTTTGAAATAACTATCAGCGATTGACAAAATTCAGTTAAGACGGGACAACGTCTGTCGGGTCAACTAGTTAATAATAAAAAAATCAAATACTCTTTTAATAATCATCAAATCAACAAGCTATATAATAAACAGTAAAAATTCTGTAAGGGTCGTATCAAAACCAATTTTTTTTTACCATAGTTCTAAAGTTACCTGTAGGGTTTCGACGAGATATCGGCGCACATCGCCGAGCGTGTCGTTGGGGTCGAACTGTGCCGTGTGTGAGGAGCCGTCCATCAACTTGAACTGGATGCGAGCGTAGGGACTACCGTCACCGGACGCTACACACAAAGAGAATTATGTATCAACACTTTGTATACAAAAATGGATCTAAGTGGCCTTAATGCCTGAGCCATTCTTCGATCGTCTACTTTCGGGTGTTACAAAGATGTTTTACTATGATTAAATGTATGATTTAACATTACAAACAAATAGTTTTGGAGCCCTTAGAGCTTAAAGAAACGACTGATATTTCTCGGTGAAATATCTGCTATAATGGTCACCAAATTTAATTGATTCCTGAAGTTAAATATGTAGGAGCCCGTTAGACTGACGATTATTTTATAGAATGGGTTGATTATGTCAATTCATTGTAAAGTCTATTACGACGCTAAACACTGCGAACAGTAATTAATGTGCAACAGTACTGACTGGCGGGCGCGGCGCTGGGCGCGTGCGCGGGCGCGTGCGCGGGCGCGTGCTCGGGCGCGGGCGCGGGCGGCGGCGCGTCGCGCGCGCGGCGCTCGGCGCGGTCCTGCGCGATCTGCTCGAGGATGCGCTGGCGCGCCAAGTTGTTCTCCAGCTTCTCGCGCTTGCGCTCCTCCTGACACATACATATCACAATAACGATTACTAAACGAGATTTTTTATTTATTTGCTGTCTTTGCCGGTTAAGGCTGATTTGTGCACCTAAATACTCGCCGAGTTTCACCGCTCGTCATGTCAGGAAATTGACCAAAAATATGAACTTGGCATTTTGTAAACAAAAAGCATAGTAATGCAACAAAAATATGAGCGAAAAATTTTATTGTTGAATTATATATTTGCTAACCTGGGATACGAGTTCATGAAAGGAAAAGTAGTTGTAGGTACCTGTATTTGCTTCAATTCCTGATCAGCTTGCCATTTCTTTAGTTCCGCAACCCCCTTGCCTGTGGCTCGTCTCTCTATCTCTTTTTCTTTCTCAAGCTAAGGACAATGAAAAATATTTTAACATTTTAACAAACTTTTGAAACACGATTTTAATTTCATCTTTTGAAATGGCTGGTATAAGTTTGTATTTTCATGATTGCATAACTAACACCAATCAAGTATTTTTTTATTACTTCTCAAAGTCAATATAAATAATTAATGAATAATAATAATAACTTTGTATACCATCTTCACAAATCCTTGTTATTTTGTATTATAATACCTCTTTCTCTTTCTCAGCTTTCTCCCTGCGTCGAGCCTCGATCAACTCTTTAGCGCGTTCCAGCTTGTCTTCAATATCACGTACACTATCAGAGGGTGACACTTGGGCGTCGCTCGGGCCGGCTGCCGGTTCGGGTTCCACTGCCACTGGAGCGGACACGTCGGGCACTGGTGCTGTGGCAGGTGACGGTTGAGTATCCATCTGTATAATAAAATTAAAAAAAAATATTTTAAAATGGTAAATACTTATGCTATAAATTGAACTGACTATAGTATAAATTGTAAACCATTTAATAAAATGAGCCACACAATAGGGTAGTTTCCTAGGTTTGATAAATTGAGAGCAAAAATGGTGGGTTACGGCGTTATTTATTTCTCTCACACACACCGTTGACTCTCGATGACGTCACAGTTTGCTATTAATGTTATTTGAAAGGTACCCCTCCAAACTAAATTTGAAATATTGGTAACTTATTCATTATTGTGTGGATTTTGAAACATCTTTTTGCGTTAGATTTCAGATGACAATGAATATGTTTTTAAAAATAATGAGCTACCCTATTTAGAAAAATTTAAACCTTATCATTATTTGAACAGGTAAATAAATGTGAAAAGTGAAAACCCTTATTATCTAAAGAAACTGTTTAACACAGCTGTTAAAGATAAGCTAGCAACAGCATAGGAGGTAGTGGCCTTCATAAACCATAACTATTATACCTTTGTGTTTAAGTTTATAAGTTGTCTCTATACATAAACCTTAAAGACAAACCATTTGTCCCCCCTTCAATCGCCACTGGACAGCCTCTATGCCAGCAACGTCAATAGGACGTATTCTATGACGTGCGGTGAAGCTCGGCGAGCATTTGGGAGCATAAACCTTAAGGTTATAGCTTAAGGTCCATTTTTCATACATTTTGTTTTACCTTTAATCTGGGTAACTAAACAAGTATTGATAAGTAAAGAATTTAAATTCACGTCGATATTTCGACCTTTAAAATTTCGTCGTATTAAATTTTAAAGGCCGAAATATCCATGCATATTAATTATTTTTACGTTTTTCTTCCAACTGCGAGAACTAATCACTAACTAGACGTGAATTTAAATTCTTTACTTATCAATACTTGTTTAGTTACCCAGATTAAAGGTGAAACAAAATGTATGAAAAATGGACCTTAAGCTATAACCTTAACCCACAAAGACATCAATCAAATAATTAGAGATAGGGAGAAGTTCGAAATATTAATTTAGAGCTATGTGTGAGAAATGAAAGAATGTATTTTAATACCAGCTCAAGTTCTGGTCGTTTGCTGCTGCCCGGCGTATCGGAAGTCTTCGGCCGCCTAACGCACACGTCGCCGTCGCAAACCACTTCGAACTCTTCCGCCTTCTGCACTTCGTTGTTGTCGGTCTTCGGGATCTTCGCGGCTGGTTCTGATGTTTCTGAAATTACAATTATATTATCTAATATTCTTTTTCGCTCTGTCCTCCTAGGGTATGTATTTGACGAGTTAACAACCAAACTCAACCGAGATGCCTTTTTTGTTTTCAAACCTAATTCTATGGACTAGAATTCATGAAGTTAAAAACATCACCATGCTTAAATCGTTAAATCAATTTTAATGATATTTGGTACAGAGAATCGTGAACCATAAATAATATAAGTCCTTTCTTATGCATAGAAAGGGCTTTCACGCGGGTCGCGAGAAGCACCTAGTCGCATCTCACTAATATTATAAATGAAAATATTTGTGAAATATTTGGATGTTTGTTAGAAACAACTACTGAACGGATTTGGATGAAAATTTACACTCAAATAGGCTATGTCCTGCACTAACATAATATAGTGATTTTTATGTCAGTAATTTGGCTTCATGGGAAATATTTGAATTTTTTATCCGATTTTTTTAAATGGATGACGCATGCGCCGTACCTATGGCACTATGGATCGCTATAGTGATTAAGTAATTTTATATCGGGAAAGAATTTTCACGCAATCGAAGTCCCGAGCAACAGCAGTATTAAATAAATGACTCACCGGGTTCCTTGGCTCGAGGCTCCGGCGCTTTGGCTGGCTCTGGTTTGACGGGAGCGCTGGACGCCGCCTCCGAGTGAAGTAAATTTACTGTCTGTTCCTTCACATTCTGAGATGAGGTTGACGGCTGGACCAATGGTGATTTTTCTTTGCCTGGTATATTGAGTCGTATAGTTAAAAAAGCTATTCAGAGACATAGCATATGTTTGGGAACTGTCATTGGTAACTAATTTTTATTTTTACTAAAATCATTATTGTACTCATGAAAATCTTGTTATGAAAGTATAAGCCATAGAATAGAAATTTTTACATTATTTCAGAGGGGGAAATAAGAAGCTTGTGCAGATTATAACAAAAATAATAGAAACTTACGATGTTCCTCCAGTATCCGGTCTATCCTGGTAGCCAAGTTGTTGGCCTCCACTCCCGCGCACACTACTTCCAGCGGTGTCCCATTCCGACCAATGAAGAACAGTGACGGGACAGGAACGAATTGATCTGATTACTGATTTAAGGCATCATTGACATAGATATCACTGAAAACTCGCTCAGATCACAAGATCGCAAGACCTAATATTGTATAAAATAATCATCTCAAAAAGGTAATTTTTAATCAATTCGTTTTTTAATGTAGAACTTAAATACACAAAATTGTTTATACATATTTTAATGTAAGACAGAAAGATATAGCTAACATCAATTTTAAAAATTAATTTAAAAGGATACATATTTGAGCGAAGTGTGTGTAGTTGGTGGATCCGCTCTTCAGCTTGATTGCAAGGAAGTTGGCTTGGTCAGACAGCCGAGAGACCACTGCGGAGTTGTCTATGGTTTGGGCCATCTCCTGGGACAAGTCATTGTCCCCTGAAAATATTATATTAGTTACATAATCAACTTTACCTTATAATAATGACAGAACACATAATATGTTTTAAATTTTTAATAATAATATACAAAATAACACAAAAACCTAACATTATAACTATTAGAAAATGTTACTTTGTGTTAAGCTAATAATGTAAATCACATAGCTAATAAAACGGCCTGATTTAAATTTATTTATTTAAACTTTATATACAATAGATGTTTACAGGTGCACTTATTTTGCCTGAGGCATTTTTTAACACTCAACCTTTGTGTGACGCAGAGATGAGACAGTGTGGGTGTAAGTATAAAGAAATCAATATAACAAATTTTTTAAACCAAATTATTCAATAAATAATCTATATTCTGTAAATTGTAGTTATGAATCGCCATTGATTGCTTTAAATATAGAAACTTACTACAAAGTGAAATCATCAGACTGATAACCAAAATGATTTTTTTATTCAAGCCCTTTCAAATAATCCCATTTAGAATGGTTAATTCAGCCTGGGAAAAGCATATCTATGTAGTGCACAGTTACATTAGTCCAAAAATTACAGCAAGTTGTACAATAGCTGTAGATGATGCAATTTGATAAGAATTACTTGAAATTATTGATTGCAAATTTGAATATAAACAGTAATCTAATATTTTATTTCTACTGATATTTTAACATTGTCTACCTTTATATTATAATATTTTTGTGTTTATTTTAATTATGCCACCTAAATTAAAAAACAAACACCACAATAAAATCTGAAAACTTACAATATCTGACATTATCTAGGTTACACATTACAATAAAAGATATGATCACGCCCATAACTCAATTTTTTTGTACATCAAAAGGAGAACCTTATATTTAGGTCTTTATTAACTATAATATTTTTTTAATATTTGTTTTGTTAAAATTGTCATTTATAAAGCGTAAAAGTTATAACAAAATATAAGTTGATTCTTAACAGCATCAGCAATAGATATTAGGTCTGGCATAAACAATGAACCCTTTATAAAAAGCAATGACAATTTATTTGGCCATTACATATCTTATAAGAATTATATTAGACTAGATACAAAATTTAAACAAACGAACTAAATACATAGTCCAAATGTTATTGGCTTCAAAAATCAATAATAATCACAACCTTATGTATTGAAAATCAAGCTCAATATAACAATCTCTGACAGGGTTCATACTCAATGGTCAGTCATATATTGGAGGAAGGAATAAAACAATATCCGTGGACATAATCACTGTAAAATAGCGTAAAAGATGCGCTACATTATAATCAGCTGCATGCAGTAGTAGGTCAAGGTTGGATTTGTCAAATTGTACAATTCAATTATTCACTTTTTTCCTTGTATGGAATAAATGTGTCATAGAAAGACTAAGGAAGAAGGCTTATCAGATCTTATCATCAAAATATAGGTATCCAAATCCATGTATAAGATAGAATCAAAAGAGACGAAAACGATCAATGTATACTAAGTAAAAAAACTATTATAAATGAATAAAAATACGTTTGAATAAACGTAAACACAAGTAATTATATCAAAATATGCAGTTATAAGCGTAAACAGACAATTACCTTCAACAAATACAACGAAAATTGCATTTTTTTGCTTGGATAAAGAAACCGCTTCAGCAATGCTCCCGCCGTACCAATGCATCGTAACAGTGATGTAAATGAAGTTTTCTAAATCAGTTACAAACTATCCAGGTTTATTTTAATATATTACGGACAAAACACAATTTTACTTTCCAATAAAAATATTTCGGCTACATGACACATCAGATTTTGACAGCTGACGTGTTTATTTTCGTTTTTTCTTTTTTTCTTAAATTTATTGCCTTTCAATTATTTGGCTTGAGAACTTATACTCATACAGTCTGTCATATGAAATGAGATTTTTTTTCAGGTGGAGTGAGTTCTTAACTCGTAAAATATAAAAATAAAAGGTTACATAAAATCATATCTGACTAGGTAAAGTAGTAAACATAAACAAAAAACAATTTAGTAATTAACAGTTTATTAATAATATTATTGGAAAATTTCAAAAAGTGATGGTTTGAACTTCGTTAACATTTAAAACTTTAAATAAATACTGGAAAAACTATTACTTTATCATCAATGAAAAAAATAAAATTCGAATGCAGTTTCGAAATACGAATATAATATAATGTGACATGATCATTATTGAGTGTCTACTAAAATTATAACAATACAATTTGATATGAGTACACAAATGATATATGTTTTTGTCTATGGGTACTTACATGTGACCTTGTAAATTGCTATTGCACAACAGATGGCACTACTATAATTTCTAATTTTAATTTTGTAGTACTGCTTTTCGATACAAGATGTCCGATTTTTTCTTCCATTTTGTTTTTTTTTTTCAAAAAATTGTCGGTATTGTAATCAAATTATTATTTTTTATATAATAGCAACAACTAATAATTTTAACACTTTTATAGACTGGTAGGTGCTGACTGTTGACAATTTAGTTAGTAGAGTGAGGACATTTTATTGGCGAGCTTTACGACTTTTAAATGGGTAAGCTATTTTAGTGCCTCATTCTCCGGCCATAAATCGAGATGAAACTTAGTTACGATGGGATCATTGCCTTTTATTTGACATAGTAATGATTGAAACTTGAAACACTTATATACGGTGTAAATTAATAGTTAATTTTTAGGTATCGTTCACAATAAGGTCCAATGTAATTACAAACTACTAAAATGTTACACATACGTACCAGTTAATTTACATAAAATTTTAAAGTAAGCTTTATTTATAGATTTATAAATAATTAATATTTTCTTTGTAATATACTATGTTAAATAATATTTATGCCGTCGTGAATCCGTAACGTAACCCAGTAGTGGATGGCCAAAAAGTTGTATATCCAGTAGTGCATACATCAGACATACCTTTCTATTGTATTAATTTTTGCTTTATCTGGCTACGATATTGAATGATAAGATTATGTTCTTACATAATATCTAAATTTTGTTTATGTAGTAAATACAAAGGTATAGTGATAAAAACTGATAAAAACAGAATTCTTGGCGATTAAGATTAGAAACAATTATCAAAGCAATAGATGTAGTATTTAAAAAAAAAATAGACAGGCATGTACGTAGGTAGTACATACTAGGTATGTATTTCAATATGAATCATATTGAGTATATTAATATCATATTATATGATTATGAATTACTGCTGTTGATTGTACCATTACGTTACACGCACGCACATGATTATGATTTAATCTAGAATAACAATAAAGCGGTCTTGTTGAATAAATTGTATGCACTACGACGACCAGTTTGCGGTTAAATAAATATATTTTATAACTTCCCTATAATATGTGTAATGTAAAAGATAAAATTATCACATCGTTTAATATGTAATGCTGTATTAAAATATATAATAGAATTGGAGCTACATTGCAATGAGGTCTATGATTAAACTGCATAATAACCAAATATGTATTTTTATAGTAGATTAACTTTTGCCTATGCCCGCGTGAAAATGTTTTTCCAGGATAAAAATAGCACTCAGGAGTAATGTACGTTCCTATTAGTGAAAAAATCGCAAATTAGTAGTTCCTGAGATGAGCGTGTTTAAACAAACAAACTGCTCAGCTTAATATATTAATATAAATTAAACATAATAAGTAAATACTGACCTGTCTAGCGCACAATCCCCATTTTTACGAACATACATATTCGCAAGACAAAAGAAATAAGTACTGTACCGGTGTTGTAAGAATAACGAATTATTGTGACGATATTGCTTTTGAGATTGCATTTTTGTTAGGCCTTCTGCAACCGAATTAAACATATAATTGATTTCCACATACAAATGGCTTTATGTATGTGGTACACTTACTGCAAGATCGTATTCATATCTTAATTAAATTAACCTAGCAAAGGCATGTCTATAACAATGGTCATTAAATAATTTTATGCAAATCTATTCGACAATGTGAATGAAAAATATTACACTGCCATACATTGAGTGGAATAAACGCGACTGGAAGAGAGAATTACATATAATAGATATGGGAACGTTACATTGAACAATATGATTTATTTCAGTGGTAGCCCACTAGTCGTAGTTCGTCCTTCGAATTTATTAGGTTTGTAATACATATTATTATGAATCAATTTTATTTTTCCGCACTCCTTTAAATGAACTTTTTTTGTGTGAAATCTCACACTCCCATCCACACAATGTTCTTAAAAAGGGGTACAAAGTATTTTTTTCAAGTATTAGTATGTTTATACAATACTAAGTACACATTTTTTAAGAATACTATTTTAGAAGATTAAAAAGTTTTGTGTCGTCATAATGTTTCAACAAGAAATATTTTTCTATGTTTATTTCCAAATATTTAGATGGCAGCCAGCCGGTCTCCAACTCCGTTGAGTGTTATACCACTCTCCGTTGGCAAACTCAGCGTGTTCTATGCTAAACGACCAATGATACCATCATTATTGTGAACGCCTCAGACAGTTTCAATTTCAAAATGCAGATCGGGAATAGAACTATGGAGCGGCATTTGTTGTAGTTTTTTTAGTAATTGTAATGTACGAATATGTTGATAAGTATATTATAATAATTTTGATTTTCCATTACGAGTATAATTGTCAAGAAGAACCTGGAGGACTTCGTCAACCGATAAGTCTTGAGTTCGATTCCTATATGATTTTCTCGAGAATGCATTCTCCCAAAAACATGATAGGTATTATGTATGTTAGGCATTCCGTGCAACTTGAAGATTATGTATGATAAACCATTGCAACAATATGCAACAAAAAGTACGTTGCTATTCCACATTGGAACGGGATAGCAACATATGAATGACGTCAATTGACGAATGTATGATCAGTTTATTTTCTAGAGCCTTTGTTAATAATATCTTTGATTCTGTTTACAATTAATAAATCAAATATGAAGTTATATAGTGCAATCAAATTTATAAAGACATAGGTATTCATTACAAAATCCCCTCAAATAATTTCTGCATAACCAAGCGTTGAATAAAATTAAAAACAATACCTAAAAGATATGACGCGAATAGAAACAGTGACTGCATTCATTCTATATTCGTGAACAATCAATAAGCGGACATGGCGGCGGTTCCCGAAGCAAATTGGTTCGATGACGAAGCGAAACAACCACTAAATAATGTTATTTACATATTGTTTTGTCACTTTCAGTTCTATTATGTATCGCTAATAAGCTGAGTGTTTTGTTTGTACATTATTTTTAAAAACTCCGAATTTGTTATATAGGTTTATTCTTTGGATTAATACATATTTCTTAATTTGAAAATAGTTAAGTTATAATATGCTCTAACACATTATTCTATACAGGAAGATATTTTTATTTTTCCAAAATCTTGAGTAGAATTTAGTAAATAATTTATACTGTTTGCTACGGAGGTAATGCTTGCCAACACTGGTAGAATAGTAATACTTAGAATATTTTTAGTTAAGTGACTCAATAAATATTTGTTGCTTGTAATTTTTTTTTATTAGTGTGTGTGTGTGTGTGTGTGTAAAACTTTGTGTTATGTAAATGTCAAAGGAGAATCGATAAATAAAGTCATACTTAGTTTATGTATTTTTTCGCCGCACAACTGCAAACAACAGCATCCCACTAATTACCCGTAGGTTCTTCCAATACCTACTTAACATACCTTTTGCGTTTATGTAACGATAGAGCGTGGCGAGACAAGTATAAGGATTCCTTTACACAAAAAAAAAATTAATTAAGAAATATACCACAAGCATACCAGCGTACGTGAACGAGTATAGGTAACATTAATATTGTTTTTTTTTTCAAAGATAATATCGTCACTATGGTGCGTTTGTTTGGAAATTTGGCGATTGTCTATGGAACGTCGGCCATTGTTTTTTTTCGAGCCAAGTCACGCTCAACGATTGGGAATTCATTCATAGCTAAAATGAATGTGTTCACACTTTACTTTGTTGGTAAGATGATATTGTCAATTATGTCGAAGAACTTACTTTATTTAAGATAGCTTTTACAGTTAACCAATTTAAAGTGGGAATAAATAAAAACAAATCAAAGGTGAGGTCATCATCTAAAACAAGTCAATATTAGCAAACGTTTTATGCATTTGAAATAATAATAGAGATTTAAGGTGGTAGCTCAAGGTCCATTTTCATACATTTTGTTTCGGCTTTAATCTGGGTAACTAAACAAGTATTGGCAAGTAAAGAATTTAAATTCACGTCTAGTTAGTGATTAGTTCTCGCAGTTGAAGAAAAATGTAAAAATAATTAATAATCATGGATATTTCTGCCTTTAAAATTTCGTCATATTAAATTTTAAAGGCCGAAATATCCATGATTATTAATTATTTTTACATTTTTCTTCAACTGCGAGAACTAATCACTAACTAGACGTGAATTTAAATTCTTTACTTGCCAATACTTGTTTAGTTACCCAGATTAAAGCCGAAACAAAATGTATGAAAATGGACCTTGAGCTACCACCTTAATGTATAACTCATATTCGAATTCTATAGAGATAGGAATAAGTAAGTGTATATTTAAAGGTGGAAGGTATTTACTAACTTCTTTCTCAGTTGTTCGTTGTAAAGGTAACTACGTCCCAACTCCTTAGAAGGAATAAACACACACAGATGACACTCTTATCCCCGAAGAGGTAGGCAGAGTTGCAACAAGAGCACCCACTTTTCATCATGTGCCGTCATGTGATCGAAGTGAGCCTATAGCCATAAAAGGCACAAACCCCAACCTCCGGCCTGTTACTGAGTAGATAAACCAAATATCACTATCTAAGCCCGTTCCGGGATTCGAACCTGGACACTCGGACCGGTGTCGCATAGAGAACGTAAAAAAAAAACTTTAATAATAACAATGGCGAATTATAATATCAAGAGGCAAAAATCGTCCAATGTACAACTTCATAGCAGTTTACAACGGTAAACGCCTACTGGATACGGCATTGCGCCTTTATATCTGAACCACGCGTATGAATATATTTGGACATCAACTCGACAAAATTGTCATTGATTTATTAGTTCTTAATAATTGTATACGAAATGGAAATCATTAAGGAAAATGGTAGGATGTGAGTCGGTCGCGTCCCTTTATATGTTGGCAGTTGCGTCAGCGGATGTCCGAGTAAGTTTAATTGTTTAATTATGCCGTTTAAATGCCGCCACAGTTGCAAGTGTTGCAAGCGAACGACACCATTGGCAAAGACAATTACTGTATCTAACATACTTAGGAAACAGTTTTTTAATTCGCAGCATCTTAGCTGCAATACCCAAGATTTGCAAATATCTATGGTCTGCTGAAGCAATTGTAAACTATGTTTTTTGATGAACCTGGTGGCAAGTGGAGTAGCGTATAGGTACGTTTATCCGTCATCAGTTGGCACAATTATGCCGGCCTGTTTAAAATTGTATATACACAGTCTGACCCCGGAACGCAACACACGTACGTGGGTTGCTATGACTGGTTTAATATACAGTGGTCGTTATCCATGCGGATACAAGTAGCATAATATCAGCCCTGTATTATATACTGTCCCACTTCTGGGCACGGGTCTCGTCTACTATAGAGCAGGATTAGACCTTCGCCACCACGCTGGCCTAGTGCGGATTGGTAGACTTCATATAATTGCTAATCATAAAAAGTTTATTTAAAAAAAGAGTTTGGTTTTACGTGCTGCCTGTCCTTTTGAGACCTAAGTGTATGTCATGTTTATTGAGATAATTTGAATAGGTTCACCTGACAACCCCTTTTTACATACGTTAAAATGGATTGTCGCGAAACTATTTCTTAGATATTTTTTTACATGTCACCTGACACGCGCTGGCTAATGTAGACTGTAATGTATAATATGATCTTTGCAATAAATATTGACTGCTACCAAATAAGTGCCCTAATTCTCGCCTCAGAAATCTTTAGAAACTATCAAATAACGATGGAACACTTCCATAATGCCTGCTCACTACGCCCAGCACATAACCATAATTCTCTAACCTAAAAAGAATTCGAACCTTAGACTACAAACAATAGGTCATTCATTACTCTTCCGTGCATTTTTGTTCCAGTACGTCATGCTAGGGAACTGTTTAGGTTAGTTGTGATTCGGCACACGCGCGTGGTCGGAAACTGTCTGAGCTATATTACTGCTAACCGCTTCTAAACTATTATGAAATTAAAACTTATGACTCACGTTCTTAATTATCAGGATATCGTTTAGGAAATAGTTATTAAACCATATTTGCATTCTTACTGCTAGGTGCCTTTCGATATTTATTATTTTTATTGCTGCTGTGAAGGTTTTATTACGATTGTACAGGGAAGAGTATGAACAGTAAGACAATATACATATAAATTAATTTACAAATTTGTAGTTCGTAAAAAGTATATATATTTTGTGGTTATACTAGAAATTATAGGCTGTTATTTAAACTGTATTGAAACTTTGAAATGTCGGTCGAAATGTTTCTCATTAAGTTTAATTTCTACGATGTGAACCGTGTAACAAATGTAAAATTTAAATTTAGCTATTAATAAAAGTCTTAACACCGTGTTTAAAAATGTAGTAGCCGCTATGCTTCAGAATTTCTAATTAGCGTCTAGAATATTTGTAATAGCGATCGCATTGTCGGATGTTCGGTTAACCAGATCACGTACCAGGACTTGTTTCTAACGAATTGATCGCGGATTTATCGTCACCTTATAGTCATCTGTTAATTAGAATTAATATGTCTCAATAACACGCATGGACAATTGTTTTCCTACCTATTTGACAAAAGTTCCACAGAATCTGATGTACTCACTTATTCCGGTGTTTTATGGTAAGGATTTATGTGTAAAAAAGTTAAATTGCGAGCTGATATGAGATTAACTGAAATCTAACCGAAATGTTTTCAAGTAAATTAATTGAATGATTTACATTTTGACTGAACCACATAATATCCTGTTTCAATAAAAGACTTAAATAAATAAAGACTTTATAATACTTAAGATCACACAGTTATTGTACCTCATAATATGCCTCTAAAGCGTATAGAGATAAATTTAAAGCATGGCAGCAAATTCCCAGAGCTCAAGCGCCAGCATCTATAAGCTGACCTCGTCCGCTGTAGGCGTTAACATAAGCTATTATCATTTTCCTCAATCATTCTTATTCAAACCAATAAAATTGATTCCTTAGAAGTAATGATCATTTAATTGTAATGTACGACGGAGCATATTTTTTGCTCAGCATCCTGTCAAACCAGACATTATGGTAGTAAATGGAACAAAAAACCGATATCCTTAAATCGTAAAATATTTTCTTGAAATCGAAGGTTGACCGCATGTGATCGATTGTCCGCCAACGGTTTTCAAAGTTTTCCAGCCCTTTACGCACTTCATTATAGACAAGTCGCCTGTGAACCGTTTGAGTGATAAATCTACTTTAATATCTAATAGATATTGAAATTATTGTGCAATGTGCTTTTGTGATTTTGTTATAGACTATCAGTTTACTTACAAAAATTTCGCAAAGCGTAGTTAAAACACAAATTTACTCGATCAGCTGTAAGTCAAAACCCACCATCTTGCCTCTTAATAAGGTTTAAACTAAGAAACCGATGACGTTTTTGACAGCTATTTAAGCAATTCTTAACCACCTCTTAACGCTAAAATAAGTTTATAAGTAAGACTGTATATGTAATCAGATAAAAAGTTCTAAGTATCTAAAAACTGGTCCTGGGCAATATTTGATGATCGTATGGAAAACTTTTTATTTAGAATTATTATAAGTATAGATTAGCTGTCTGATAGGTACTCGTAAAAAGTTCTGCTCGTAAAAATTGTATGCGATCTATTCAGTGAATGTATCAAAATCAGCAATAATAGACTGCAATTAATTATCTTTTGCATAATTATAATAAAAACATATAAAGTTTGAGATCCTTACAAGCTAATCAATCAACTACAGCACACAATGTTTTGTTTTGCATACAATCGTTCCTTGATTGTATTCGGTGCGCATTCGATTCGTAATTGTTCCGCCATACTGGACGGTTTCGCGCCTTTATTGTCGTTGTCTATGGGCCAATCCGTCATAACAATGGCCATTGATTGCTCAATTAATTTAATATTGATTAGCATTTATAGTTTTGGTAGGTTTGCGTTTATTATTGTTTGGAGTTCGTCCTGTAGTTAGGTCACCGGTATACGCAAATAGTTTTTTTTTGTTACGCAGGATGTCCTTTTTTGTATGACATAGATTACATACATGGCTGTCTACACTTCTGTTATTTAAAGTTTTATGTCGAAATTTGATAGAGTTAACTCTACTCGCTCTCGAAATAGAGATCTATAGGACGTTCATACCCATGGCCATAATAAAGGTGCCTTTTTGCAGACATTAAAGCTAACATAATGAATAAACTTGAAATCATAGCGATATACTTATCGTTATGATAGGTCGGTTGTACGGTAAGCCGTACACTTTTCTCTTATTAATGAACATCAAGCTATAAAGGAGCAAATCACATTGACAGATGATGCCATAGTTGGTAAAAATCCCAGTAGGATGTACGAGTAGCTATGTGTTTCTAATCAATAATTCTTTTAATTTAAAGTCAATAATATCCGTTTTGTCCAAAACAATGAGTGTGGTTTCTCCGATTATCATAATAAATAGATTTGTTAACTGTTGGACCGAACGCACCGGACGCTGGCGCCCGCTATACAACGTACGGACAGAAAAAAAAACGTTATGTCATCGAGTAAGATCTGAGATGATGTGGAAAAAGAATATTAGCTGTATAGTGTATCTCACTGTATATTAAAAGTTGTCGATTTAAGCTTTTAGATTTTTTTTATATGTTTTGTTTAGTTCAATTACAATAAAACTAAATTTGATAATGATTGAAGATTCTATACACGTTAGGAAACAATCCAAACTTACTAAGTAGTTATAAACGAATTCCATAATCTAGTGTGAGTATAAAACTGACAAGATTTATTTATAGTTTCTTTTTTAACAAAAGAATCAGCGATAGTAACATACCTACTGGTTCTGTAAACTCTAAATGCTAACAAGACGCTACATTAATCCTAGTGTCATAAACTACTCTTTATAACTGAATTGGATTTTAACATGGATAGATTCGCGAGTAATAGGTACTTAGTTCATAAAAAAAATTAACTTACAAGTAATATTTTTTTGCTAACGTTACCAGCGTGAAGGAACGCGAGCCGGTGCGACTCTACAAAATCAATTAGGTCTGTAGCAATGAGACAATACGCTGGTTTATCACCGCCGTGCCCGTGCGCAGCCTCTGTGACTAAGCACCTTAATGGCCTTTAACGACCACCACGAGTTGCTGAAGGCGGGGTCTAGATACACCAATCAGAATGTCAACAACTTTATGGTTAATGATTTTTACTCGAAATGATGATATCATCATGGTAAAATCATTTTATTTTTTATAGAGTTGCGTGACAAGACCAACAAGTACTTACTTATCTTATAGTTATATAATTGACCTAAAACAGCAATAATATGCAGAACACTCACATGCAAGATACCTATAGGCTATAAGTTTAGATCATGGTCTACAATGAGGGTGCCTGGGGGTTTGAGAAATCAATTTATAATAATAATAATTAACGGAGCTTAGATTCTACACACTACTCCACTAGTTTTAAATGTTACTTCACCACACTGTCGTAATGCGGTTAGGCACACTACACAGACTCAAAATGCTTTTTGGAAAATTATCCGTCCCAGGGAATAATAATAATTAATAAATAATAAATACATTACTTTGAAAAGTTAGTGGTGGGTGCCTTGTGTTTTGAACCTGCGGACATCGGTCTCGGCACACCGTTCCATTCCCAAGTAGGCTGTGTACACTGTCAAAAAATGTGTAAATGAATTTATGGAATTTAGTGATCATGATTCATCAGCATCAGCCGCAGGATATCCACTGCTAAACAGGGCCTCATCCAAAGATTTCCAGATCGACCTATTGAAAGCGCCCCGCATCCAGCGACCTCCTGCCACTTTTATGAGCTCAACTGTCCACCTCGTGGGTGGACGTTCAGCGATTACGATTAATTATCGAAAATATCGCGACAATAGCCTAGTTGGGTGTGGAACAGACTGCCAAGACGAATGTCCGCAGGTTCAAATCCCTCTGACTTTTCTAATGAATCATGTGTGTATTGTTTGTGAATTTATCGTTCGCTTTAACGGTGAAGGAAAACATCGTGAGGTAACCTGCACATCCGAGAAGTTCTCTATAGGAATTTTGAAGGTGTGTGAAGTCTACCAATCCGCACTAGGCCAGCGTGGTGGACTAAGGCCTAATCCCTCTCAGTAGTAGAGTAGGCCCGTGCTCAGCAGTGGGCAGGTATATAATACAGGGCTGATATTATTATTATCGAAAATTCTAGGTAGAAAAAGAACTTAATTCTTAAGACTATGTCGGCAAATCCGACTCTACCTTGCTATGAGAACCAGTTTTCCGGTCGTCAATTTAGATTTCCTTTCAAATTCTGGTCCTTCAAACCATAAGCACCTGCTACCAGTAGTTACGAGTTAAAATTCCGAGCGAAACAAAAGATCGTAAAACTAAAGAGCCTAGATGACACGTGTTAATGATATTTTAATGTTACACGTGCGCCCGAAATGTGTTTTATCTGTGGGTCAGCTATAAAACCATAATAAAATATTATAATTCGGGGATGCAATCGTGTGCAAGTCGATAATCAATGCATACTAATCGCTTTTCATTTCCTAGGTTGGAAATGGGCATACAATTTTGTCGTGTTGCATAAGGAAGTATGTTTGATTATGAACATAATATGTAACACACAGCAAAAGTTATTAATCTGAATAAAAAATCGTATTTTTATTACCAAGAAACAAAATGCCACTATTTTTGTAAATCTACCGCAATGTTCCATAGTGGTTGAGATTTGATTACAAAATACTACACTTGCGCAAACATAAACAATGTTCAAATTGTGACATGAATAAAAATACCTTAGCTTTCTCATAACTCCCGTAGACAATCAAAGAATCCATAATCAAGGAATATTTCCAATGTATGTACTTCTAGCCACCTGTACAATAAACAAGCAGACAAACCGAATTTACGATCCACATCCTGAACGCGTAACTTTTCTATTTTATTTTTAATTGCGGGCCTTATGCAGGCGGCAAGGCATCGGCATTATGCAGCCCGCGTGCGGCGGCCGGTATGAAAGAGCTCCGCAAATGCGCAGTGCATCCGTAATGCAACGAGTACGCGCTTTTAATTGATTTGCTGCTCCTTGCGGCGAAAGTTTCGACTATTGGCGTCATAGCTAAAATATTTGTGGAAATAGCATTATGGCAAATAAAGTTCACCTATTAACATAGCTTCTCATTGATTGTGATGCGTTTTGTGAATAGTGCAATGGTAAAAACCTACAAATGAAATTTTTTTGTTTGATGTAATTTGAATGAACACTTAAATAACTCAGCTTTCAAGAATTGCTGTTGTTTGTTGAAAAGAAAAATCTATATTTTCACGCATTTGCCATTTCACTGTTAAGCACCAATCATTCAGTACGTTATGTGAATTTCAAACTAAAACACGTCAATTTTATATCTTCTCAACATTTTAACCGAAAATGAAGCAATTTATGTACAGCAGCGATGTCTTCTAAGGTGCTAAAAACACTCGTTTCCCAAGCCCCAAATTCACAGAAGTATACGTAGGTTGCGGATAAAGTTTTGCATTAGGATTTTTCAAAAAAATCTTTACGTGCATAGAACCGTCACTATTATAACTTTAGAGATACATATAAACAGCGCAAAAAGGTCGCTATCGAAGAGGTCGGTACCATCTTCGCCTAAATATTTCAAATCTGCGAATCTATTCAATACCTTTGTGGCGCTCTATTCTTCTATTTAATCTAAATAATATTTACCAGACTTTTCATATCATCTATCCACGACGCAAATGTATTTCTTTATCGTTTTATCGAAATGAAACCGCACTTTGTAGTGCCGATGGTCACTTCCAATTATTCAATTACCATAAACAAACGCGGCGGGACGTGCTGGTCATTTTTATATAACGACCAGTGTAAGCTGACCCCTCCCATAGATACGTCAATACGTGTAATATTTCAAAGTATGGTCAGGGAAATGACCACGCGAATCAACAATAATATTTTTTACACACACGATCACGCATTTATCCCCGAAGGGGTATGCAGAGGCGCAACAAGGGCACCCACTTTTCGCCAAGTGTGTTCAGTCCCATGACGTGATAGGAGGTGAGCCTATCGCCATATCGGGCACAAATTTCACACACCGGGCTGATACTGAGTAGAAAAATATTAATATTCCTATATTCTCGTTCCCTCCTTGCGCCATGATAAGAAACTGCCAGAGGATTTTACTAAAAAAATTATCCCGGTGAAAGAATTTAACTTTTCCTCTGATAAACATTTATTGTAGCAATCATTATACTCCTTATATTAACTGATCTAAAAATTGCGAGTAAAATTTTAGATAATATTTGTTTTCATATAAATTTTTCCATCATTTCCACAAAAGCAGTTGCGAAGACTTCAAAAATGTTTAAAGTGTTGATGTAAAATATGTACAGTACATACTTTACATACTGTATATAAATATATCTCAAAATTTATAATAAGTTTTTATTATATTAATGAAGTATGAATAAAAAAATCAATTTTTTTGCGCATTAGACCGCGAATAAGGATAAATTAAAGGTACTTAATTATTATGAGAAAATTAAAACACCTACTTTTTATTAGACACTTGTTCTTTACGATATATAAATATAAGTTTTGCTTCCATATAAAATAACTACGTGATTCCTAAATGAGTATCACGCGTTTCAAATGGTGGCATTTGACGGAAACAAACGGATGTGATCAAATGATCGCGCGTGACATACTGATTATAAGCACGGTAGCTCTCCATAACTTAGTTATTTATTTGTTTTAAATAGGTGTCTTTTACATGCATTCACACTAGTGATGCATTCAATAAAGCATTTTAATTAGTAAAGATATAAGATACAATTCTGATTCCATCAGATTTTGGTTAATATAGGTATTTTATACTTACATATTTTAAATGAATGATGTGCCAATAAGCTTATCAATACAATGTACTTATTTCAATATAATCCTCAGGAGTATGTCAATATCAATGCTGGTGAAAGGTAATAGATATATTTTGTACTGGACTAGCAAACACCACACATAATAGGGAAAAAATCGTCATAATGGTTCGATCCAATTCAATGGATTTAAGATCAGTCAATATGCAACCAGTAAGATAGGGTTACGTAGTTCGAGCGATCGTAAGACACAACCTCTTTTGTTAAACAGTATATTTAATTAAGGTGAATTATTTTTATTCCTAAAATCCGTTGTACTTTAAATTATGCTGCTTAAAAAACAATTTGCGTCTTTAGAAGATCAATAGAAGCTAGCGGTGGTATCTACTAATAGTAAATACAAAATGGCTAGAGCATCCTGCCAATGAATCATATATCTAAAATCATGCTACACACATCTTCTTCGTCTTCGATTTATTAAATTAGTATTGCGCTACCATGCATAATACTAAGCTATATTCTGCCGTGACCTAGTATACTAAAACAATCGTCGCTGGAATTAAAATCCCTTACTTAGCACGAACTCGAAAATTAACCTCAAAAGTGTTACACACATAAAAATTGTCGAACGTTCAACAATTGAATAGTAAAAGGCCGCCATCGCATCACGAACAAATTAATCAATTCAGAGCGATTAAAAATTCACGATGACAATAAAATTCTTTTGAGCCGCCGCTCATAGACATGCGCCGTCCATTCTCTATGGCCCTATTTCTTTTTAATTTCTTTTCCTTGCCGCAACGCTTCGCAGAACCGATCGATGTTTACAATAAATTTCTACGCGTGCTTGTAATAACGTATTGGTTTTATAATGCTGGTTTAATGCGAATTATGCGTAATCAGATTATGACGTAGATAAATACGTTGGATCAGCTACAAATAATCGACATAAGTAAGCAAGCCAAATTATGAAATGTTAAGAAGTTAGTTTTGCGTTGACATAGTCTTAATTATGTCTTGAGAGGTACGTTAATTATTTAAATGATGAATAAGTGTACATTATACAACAGTCGACAAAATATTTTGAAATATTTGAAAATTATTACAGTGATAAAAAATCTCACTTGAACTTCGTTATATATGGTACATAATTTTAAACAAAGTAATACTAGCAGTCTATTCTTAAAACACAAAATAAGTATTTCTTTATCTGGCATTCGCCTTTTAACGCAACATGATTTGAAGTGCGAAGACTTTTTAACCAAAATTTATTAATTTCAAGTCACGTAAAGGTGGCGCCGAAAATATTCGAGAAACAATACCGAGTCCCGGCGGAATTTATAAAAAAATATCAACAATAACGTTTTAATATTAATTCTCAACAAAAAACATAATATCCAGGCGCCACTTTATAAAAACACGAACAATGTGAAACTGATAATGTTGCATTGATTTGTTTCATTACCTAATTAGTATTCTTAAAGTAAAAGGTGGCGCTATTCCTTATCTGAAAGAGCGGAATGTAATTAAAATTAAAGACTTCTTAAGAAAAAAAAGAAGAAGAGTTTTTAGATAACACTGACGACTGTCATATACAAAATATATAAGTGGATACATATTTAAACGTATTGGCTATTCTTACTCCCAGTTACCCAGTCCTTTCACATTCAATAAAATACCAAAGTACCTGAATCAAAATTTAAGATGTGAGCTTACAATTAGTATCCCATCTCATGATCCGTCAAGGGTTGTCAATCAGCGCTTTCTGACGAGACGAACAAATACGTCGAGCGAGGGGAGCTCGGGTTTCAAGTCGCGCGGGACGAGTGGAGTATGAATTTTATGCGCCGATTGCTGTTCTTTATTTAGTGAAGGACTGTGACTTATCGATAATAAAGAACTATAATTAAATATGTGATACTGTACCTCCGAATGTAAAATTTATAATAATTTTAATTGACAATGATTTAAACAATTAAAAGTAATGTTACCTAACACTCTAGTAAAATATGAAATCAAGTTGCTTCTGCTTGATCCACTCTTTAAAAAAAAATGCGTAATGAGTGTGATAAAAATATAAGTAGAGAAATCGAAGTTATGGATCTTGCATATTTTTCCTTTATTTCAAAGTATATTATCAAAAGAACAAATCAAACATGAGATTCTATAAACAAGCTAAATATTTTACGCAGAGTCGAAACTCGGAACCTTGTAGGTGTTAATAATAACATTACAGCCTCTTACATATGTCGACAAATTCGACATCACTATCCCGCGGAAGCTCTTGACTGTATAGTTTACGGAACGGCACGCCATTAGCATTGCAAATGAAACATGAAAATGGATTTAAAACGACACGCGGCCCAATAATCGTGTTGTGGGGTGGTGCGGCGGCGGCTGTGTTGTCTGCCATTTACATCTGATTTGCGGCGGTTTTGTGGCTGTTTGTTTCCTGAAAACTAAGAGTACGATGGATTAAGATAAACCTGAGTTCTGTCCGCTTGTAACAATTGATTTAACTTAATGATACACGGCTATTTAAACGTTTTTATCTTAGCTGTGACTGTCAGAGGTAACGAATATAATAAAACTGGTAATTTCTACACAAATCTATGACAAACCATATTAATTCTCATAAGAATCGCACTTTTAATAATTATTCGAACATTATCAATCAAAGCAAGTAATTGTGGATAACTTCCTACTACTACAATTCCCCAAATTAAAAGTCGATAAGGAGATTTATGTTCTAATGCCCTATAAACTTTTGCGTCCGTTTTCAATAATTTTACAGCTGCTTATATTTTATATCCTTATAGACAGCACAATTAAAAGTGTAACAAAACAAAGCCGTGTCAGGGTGGGCCCGACGCTTTGTCCCCCGGGGGCGTGGCGCACGTCCCCAGATACTAAATGCGTCACTGCATTCGGTCAATAAAAATATTTTTTATAAAAATTAACTGCTGGGTGTTAACTCATCGATTTAGTCTTTTGTAATCGTTGTTTATTTCACACTAGCTTTGTGTCGTTTAATTTTTGTGCGATCAGATCGAATTGTAATTATGAATAATAAAAGCAAAGAGGAATTAATTATATTATAGACCTTTTATTTAATGTCGATATCAGGAAAAATAGAAACCATAAAAAATAATATTATAATTTTCACGATTGTTTACCTAAAGGTACAATTAAGAGTGTAAATAAGGCGGTACTGGCTAACTTTGTGCCTTGCTAAATGGAGCTATTATGCTTGCTACAAGAGAATACTTATACACTAATACTATCTAGCATTATATATGGACAAGTCAGTCACTAGCCAATATACATTGAACATTCTACCTCTTCTAAAAGCGGCGATAGCCTATTTGGTTGTGGAACGGACTGCCGAGACGAATATGCGCGGGTCCGAAACCTAAGGGCACACACCTCTGACTTTTCTAAATATTATGTGTATATTCTTTGTGTATTATCGCTTGCTTTAACGGTAAAGGAAAACATCGTAAGGAAACCTGGCTTACCTGAGAATTTCTCTATAGGGATTTCGAGGGTGTGTGAAGTCTACCAATCCGCACTAAGCCAGTGTGGTGGACTAAGGCCTAATCCCACTCAGTAGTAGAGCAGGCCCGTGCGCAATAGTGGGACAGTATATAATACAGGGCTAATATTATTATAATTATACCGTCCGCCGAGGATGCAACATTTTGTATTACAATCGACGTTGTAAGTATATTCACAGCACTTAACATCAAGTTCAAAGTACTTATACTACATTTCATGAATAAAGTAAATTTCAACATAGGACAAATGTCCTGTCATTCCTTACTACCTAGAAAATAAAGTACCATTTAGAAAACCTAATGACTTTCTTGATTAATAGCGCCCTATAAAGCGACTTCTTTCGTAAAATGGACTTTGGTATGCCACAGTAAAAAAAATATATCGAAAATAAACGTAGGTTAACAATATTTTAGTTAGGTTATTATAATGTGCAATTCTTATTTGAAATAAGAATACAGAAATCAACTGTTCATCGTGAGTAAACAATGGCACACAGCCCATATCACACCCGAGCTCACATCACGCGGCCCCGCCCACAGATTAGCACCACTATTATACTATTAACTGCACATCTGTCCGTCTGTAAGTGTGCTATGGTGACTATGTTTTAGATATCGCAAGGCAAAATTATGATGGATTAGTAAGCAAAAATATAAATCAACCTACTGTTCAGAATTTGAATTGATATTGTTTTGTTTTTATACTTAATTGTCAATTTGTTGTCTCACTTAATTGCCTTTGGTTGAAACTAGGTACTTCAAATCTAACTTTATTCAGAGCATGTAGGTACGAAATATTATCTAGGTATTTTGCTATAAATGTTCTTGTTTTTTGAGAGTTATTCGCAATAATGTATTGAAATTAAATACTTTTTGCTTAAAATAAGGTTTTACAAATCCTAGAGTCAGAATAGCACCCATAATTATTTGAGGACATCCCTATAACGTATTCGAATAATCTTTCATAAATAGAGAAATCTTTGCTATTTTCGGACAATAGGGTTGTCGGTCGATGCCTTGTCGAAAAATGTAGTTACCCTATTATATCCTAAAATGCTGGCTATCATTCATAACCTTTTGTGTTTGATGTCAAAGGGCAATCGAATTAATAGTTGTGCTTTTGACAGTGCATTTAGCGAACGTATATTCCTAAAATTATTCCAATATGAACCTTAAAACGTATGCTTCACGTGCGAATTTACGAAACCTTCATCTCTTTTATAAACTAAATCGAATTTAAACTCTAAAACTGACTACAAAAGGAATAAAATACAATGTCTGTTGGTAAAGCTACTTCCAGAATACCATCTGACAGACCATACGCCATATTGTAAAAGTAATCTTAATAACCGTGAAATAAGGCAGGAAATTGTACCGTAGTTGTGTTAAAAAGAAAAACATTTGCACGACACGCCCAGCAGAATGGTAGCAGTATTTTTCGAATAATGCATTATAGTTTTAGTACACCAGTCGTGTAATCTTTGGCTTTGGTAAGGATATTAAGCTTGCATATTTTTTCTCATAGACTTTGGGTTTTATCGCTTAATAGCAATATGCAATTTATTACTAAGGAATCTATTCAATCATTTATAAAAAATAAAAACGTATCCGTCTTAGCTATGACCTTTAAAATAACCTCGGTATTTAAGGAAAACGATATTTAAACTATTAGTTGAAAGCGCTTAAAATGTCAAAGTATACCTAGGCAAGCTATCAATTTTGATCTTTTGAGTCTAAATAGAGTATTTTACGTCTTTAGGATCCTTACACAATAAAATCAACCAGCAATGAAACTACCTACCTATATCTTATGTATGAATTACAAAATATGTTCTTAATATAAAACGTCTTCCGGCTAACGTATACTTGGGGCTGACCCTACAAGTTAATTCATGCCTCTGGGTGACGAGTGCAGTAGAGTCCCACGCAGCACTTCATACTTCACAAGTTGTGTATGATTTTGCTACTGTTACTAGGCGGTAATGTTCGGCCTTACCACGCAGGCTTAATGCGGGTTCGCTCATCTTCAGCCTATATCTTTGTCCACTGCTGAACATAAGCCTCCTCTAATAGGTGGGTTCGCTTACTTACCTTCAAAATTGAAAGAAGATGTTTTTCTTCACTATTAACTGCAATATTCGCTGATTTGAAATTCTGCTTACCTATTTCATACTCAAATGTTATTATTTGCTATCTTTATCGAACTGTTACTACAAATTTGGAATTTAGAATTAACAAAATATTAATTGAAAAATAGGTTTTGGAGCAAAATAAAATATACCTACTTCTGTATGACAAGAGTAACAGACGAGACCAGAAAACCATCAATTGCTTTACTAAATATATATAAATAAAACACACTAAAATAGGACAAAGAAGCTATCTTTATCGTAAATATAACATCTTTTAAACAAGAATTAGAACTTGTGCTATGCTATCTTGGTTATGGTTATTTAATAAACGATTCTTGAAGAAGAAGAAAGATCCACGCAGTTCCTAAGGATATAAAACAAGAAATCGCTAATAATTTGAGTTCAAGTAAACGTCGATTTTTTTATTACTTACGATATCATTACGAATAATGATAACATTAATTAGGTTATTGGACTTGATAGAATCAAACATATTTATAATAATTTCTTATGTCTATGCGAATGTTAGACATAAAAAAATAACTATTTTTCGATTTTTGCGTGCTTTTTTATATTATGATAATCTCTCGACGTTTCAAAAACTTTGCAATCGAAGTTATTGTCATTAGAGTATTTAAGTAGCGTCAACATGATATAACTTGATAACTAGCAGCGATTTACTTGACTTTCCACTGTTAGCTTTGTAGAGTCAACTATTTGTACGTATACGGTGTATCCTATATGTTTGTGAGGTAGTCCATATTATTAAAATCCTTTGGAAATGTTAGATTTATCGAACATTGAGAAAAAAATGTGGAATTGGTATCAGATTTTGTTGAAGTCAAATAATCAACATATCAAGCTGGAATTGGACTTTCTGTCTCTACATTAGGGCCTAGCAATAACGGAAATTAATTCTTTCTGTAAAGTAGTACCTATACTAAATGATTTGTTAAAATTTAAAAAATGTTACAAACAAGTGGGGGCCTATCATTACGTTGGTATATTTAAGCCTTATTATTCAATATACTTTATGTAGGCCTAATGCTTATCCAGAAAATTATCCCTTGCGCTACACACTCGACTGCCTCTTTCTTACTTAAGTAGTAACTTACAGTCCTAGTATTAATAATATCAAATGATGTATTGGCATTGTCATCTTTCTTGAAATTCAATTATATCAGATTGGATTAAATGAATGAATTGAATCAGTTAAAAGCCTGGCATTGCGCGCAGAACCTCGACCATAATCTAAAATACGTTGAAAATAAATAAAAAAGTCATTGTTCTTATCACACATCGTTTAATACTTTATATATAAATATACATTAATCAGCTGTAAACTTACACTAATTATACTATAATATCATACAATTTATATGAAATTCTGTACACATCAAATAATAGGGCAATTGGAAATCTGTTGAGTTTTTGCTAATTTCATCTTTTCTTGCTTATTTGAAGGAATTATTTAGAAGTCTTCAAGCTTGCAAATAACAAAAGGAAAATATCATTCGATCATCATGTTTTAAAGCAGGAATCCGAACCAAGTATTAATTATATTTTTGTGGTTTTTAAACAGGCTATCCTCCGTAGTGTAATATAAAAATTAGGCAAGATATGATTCCATTAGAAATAATTAACAAATTTCCACAAGTTCTTACAGATCTAAGAAAAATACAAAATGATAATTAGCTCGGTCGGCCATTTTGATTTGGATATCTTAAGTTGGCGGCTTGGCTCATGGTCGCCAACCTTGCGGACATACTGGCATCGTACACACCACGGCCCAAAACCGGGTTTAAAATCAACGGATCTTGTCGATTATCCGGTAAATTCAACCGATTATCCGGCAAATTTAAGCGGCTTTCCGCAAGTTTTGAAGCACTTAGGAAAGCCGAGGTTTGTGATTGTAGTAAACTGCCCGGAAGAGGTTGTGTGGCTCTATCCAATCTGTATTGTAGCCCGTTTTGCTTCTCCATCTGGTGATGCTGGGTTCTAACAGCGAATCTATTAACATGTACAGGGATGGGGACCACAATTTTGGTCCCGGAGTTGTTTTTCCCGCTGGAATGACTGCCTGACGCAAGACCAGCTTTGACTCGCTTCCATTTCGCGCGGCGATTTTGGAACCATATTTTGACCTGCGGACATATACCATCATTTGATTCTATTCTTAAAATCAATTACATATACCAGTTTATTATAAAGTCACGGACAAGTATGGTAGGGGCTTTGTTGCCAAATAAATATGTATTACGCACGCGTAACTCCATACGCTTGGAGAAGTTAAAATATATCGTTATTATCGTAATACAGCTTTGCTTAAATAATACTTTAAACACAAAACTTTGTATTTTGGCTGTATTTTTTGACGTCCTTATCGTGTTTTACAATATTATAAATATTTTTTGTACCTGAACTTCGCTAAGCTTGAGCGCGGCGGCTATCTGCGACCGTTCTGTGAGGCTGAGGTACTTCTTCGCGTGGAACTCTCTCTCCAGCTCGAGGAGTTGCTCTGAAGTGAAAGCGGTGCGTCGTCGCCGGGCCTTGTTCTCTCGCGGAGTGTCTGTACTAGAGTCCTCTTGGTCTGGCTCCGAATCATTACCTGTGGAAGAGATTTTTATAAATGTTTTTATGACTATAATATTTTGTTGAATTTTCTCGTGCGTAACATAAGTCTTAATAACTCGGTAGAATAGGCATTACGTGGCTATACGAGTTGATATGAAGGTAAGGTCTTTTAACACCATGCAATTGATGAGCGAATGGTAGTCGATATTGATTATTGTTTATTTTAAACGTTGTTCCAATTAGTTAACTTCTATACTTTTGAAGCCGTTTGATGACTAAATTATTGTAGATACGACACAATAAATACTATTAGTTTATATATTCGCTTCCCTCGTGAACTGAAGACATGTTAGTCACGTTACAAAAACGCTTAAACGAGCAAAACCGAAACTAGAGCGTCGTTTACCCAAATCCGCAAACACACAAAAAACCTCATTTTCATTTGTTATAAAGACAAATAGACAAGTGATGTGCCGCGGTCCGTCAATGGTCGATAAAAAACGATGGCCGCCGCGTCAGCGCCACGCCTTGCGGCTGTCCGTGCTCTTTATCAACTAATTTAATGATACGTCGTGAGAGAGATTCTGTTTGGGGTCGCCGGAGGACATGACTTCGAGTCGAATTATTGTCACTTAACGTTTGCGATGTTTGCTGTAATGTATTTTATTCTTTGTTTTAGTTTTTGTGACATAAAACTACAGGATTTATTGATATATCATAATTTTGGTTCAAGCTACCCTAGATATGTATACTCAGTTATAGCGACATAATACTAAATGTGTAAAACAAGCAACAATTTTTGAATTTACTTTAAAGTTTTATAGATGATATTACAAAAAATAAAATACTGTTATTATTGATGTTTCATGAAAAGGTTTTTTTATGCGTTAATAGGTTAAATTAAGTTATTATTACAAGTAATTTTAGTTAGATATTATTTGTTTAAATGTTTATTCGAAATTGCCTTCAAAATCTTTAAAAAAGACCAAATAAACGTAAGTTAATAATTCCTCTAATAATACTTATATACTGGACACTGCTGGGCACGGGCTTCCTCTATTACTATGTGTCTAAGTCTTCATCCACCACACAGGCCTACTCAGAGCGGGTTAGCAAACTTCATATACCTTAAAAAAAATCCAAGTAGAACTTCACAATTTTATATTTCCTTACTATGCTTTCCCTCGTCGTTAAAGCAAGCGATAATCTACAAAGAATACATACATAACTGTAGAAAAGTCAAAATGCGTGCCACTGGATTTTAAAGAACGGCGGACCTTTGTATCGGCAGTCGGTTCGACTCCCAGCTAGGCTATCGCCGCTTTTCCTATAGGATAAAATTTTAAAAACACTCCATTTAATTAGCGTATATAAAAATAGATTTTTAAAATCCACACTGTTCATTCCACTGCCTATATATTCCGTATGGTATTCATATTATGTTAAGAATTTGGTTCTCAAATTAGCAAGAAATAATGCTATTTATATAATAATAATATGCGTACTATTTTACGTGGATTATTCTGATTTTGCCAAACCGGGGTAAAAATTAAAAGATATGACATGGCCTAAACATAACAAGCATACCCACGCATTATCATGAAAAAGGCTTCAAATACTGACGCCGCTTTCGTAAGCTCTTCTCCAAGTTGACTTGTTCTAACAAAAATTGTCCCTAAAGCTATAACAATTGATGCCAATGGTGGCAGCCAAAAGTTACTCCCTGCTGTAATTTGGTACCCTCGCGGCTATTTTTCATTAATAAATACGCATAGCTTCCAAATAAGTAATGGCTATGATTAATGGCAATGATAAATGGCAATTATAGTGATTAACAAAAAGAAACAAGTACATCAGGAGGCAAATAATAGATACCCACTTATCACCATATCCCAGGGTCTGTAATGTTACAATACTTACTAAGGAATCTTTAATTATGTTTTATGTACAAATTTTATATTTGTAAGAAAAAATTATGCTACTTCTACCGATATAATAACAAAATTTTATAATATTATGTCTTTTGGCTCTTCTCACCTTTGAGTAAAAAGCTCCTCTATATTCCTACACAAAATTCAGGAGTCTTAAACTTTGTAACTGACATTGAAAATTAGCATCATCATCATCAACCTTATATTATATACTGTCCCACTGTTGGGCACGGGCCTTCTCTACTACTGAGAGGGATTAGGCCTTAGTCCACCAGGCTGGCCTAGTGCGGATTGATAGACTTGGAACACCCTCAAAATTCCTATAGAGAATTTCTCAGGTATGCAAGCGATAATTCACAAAGAATACATACATATTTTTTTTTAGAAAACTCAGAGGTATGTGCCCTTGGGTTTGAACCTGCGGACATTCGTCTCCGCAGTACGTTTCACACCCAACTAGGCTATCGCCGCTTCAAGTTAACTGAAAGCTAGCGATAGATACTTAATAGCTAACAGGAGCCTGTAAACTTGAATAAGCGAAGAGGACCACTTATAAAAACAACTTATTTTAAACAACCGTCCATTACTGTCAAATGCTTTGGGTTGTGACAAAACTCAAATTTTCTCGACACGTATCCATTAATAAAACACTAAAAAACGTATTTCATTTACATGTGCAAACGTGCATTTTCCACGAATAAACCATAAAACGGACCCTTTTAGCAAATAAATATATTTATTTCTTATGGCCGACTCAACAACGATTGACAGTTATCGAGCGCGCCAAATGAATTGTAAAAACATTGCCAACACAATTTACATAGCCGAAAAAACATACAAAAACTCTTATTGCGTACAAAATAGGGAGTCATTTTGGTGTGTACGAGAGGCAAAATAGAACATGGCGGACGCATAAAGCTCAGTTCCCGCCGTTGCGTCGCGATCTGAATTTTAAATTTCGAATTTGGAACGCACTCGCCGGCCGAGCGGCGAGTTAAATCGATCGTGAACGTTGAAATGCAATTTCATTAGAAATCGATATCGATGGCCGTCGATAAGCGCACAACACTACTCCGGTCACGTAACGGCTCCGTTTAAATGTCCACTGTGGCTCATTGTTGAAAATGCTAAAACGTGAATTTAAACCGTGATGGACGTAAGGGCGTTGCGATAAAAATGTGTGAAGTATTGTTTTCCTTTTGCACTTTATGTGTTTACCAAAAACTTAACACAAAAAAAAAACAGCGTACAGAAATGTGAGAAACACGTAAATTTTTTTTTTCTTAGCCGAATATAGTTACTTGTTTTACATGCCTTATGCACAAACCTCCATCTATATTGCTACCATTTTTGTCTAAAATGTTCTTAGTCTACCCAAAGTTACCAGTCAAGGAATGGCCCATGGTTGAAAATACCCAGTGTGTACGTCCCTTTATAAAGCCTTCATAGTTTACGTAGATCGTTTGCTGTAGGACCGACACCTAAGCTTTATGAAGGATACCTCACAAACATGAGAAACCAAAAGCACGTCTGCAGTTTCGTAGTACTGTTTCTATTGCATGAACGCGACCAGTGTCACGTAGGGACGGCGCGTAACTTCTACGGTTACATTACTTATGTCTATCACAGGATCTTTGATATGATCTTAACATCAAGGATGCAAAATACTACATGAAATCAGAAAATTATTTAGAAACGTAAACATCTATCCCATTTTTTATTGTCAATGGAATATATGTAAATTTATTTAGATGAAATTTGGTACAGATCTGGATTAACTGCTAAGCTATTTTATATCCTAGGTAATTAAAGCTATGATCGATCAATTTCATTACATCAGAGTTTTTTATAGGTTTTAAAATATTTTAGCACCCTACTAAAATCAGATAGACGGTGAGAAACTTTCCCGCCCTCACACCCACCACTACAACTCCTGTAAGCCATGATTAGCAGTTGCACGTATTTTATGACACCGAACAGTGAAACTCGGTGAATCTGAAGGAACACTGATCTGCCTTTATCCCGCAGCGAAATTAGTCAAATGGTGAGATATGGAAGAGTTGAAAATATATATTGCCCACTTTCCTCCATAACAGTATAGACGGATAGTCGTAATAACTACAAAGACATCATATCTATGTCATAGAACGCAGCCTGCAACTGCGCCAAGTCTCAGGGAAATCCGTCAGTAATAAGGCACATGTAGCTTTATTTAAACCACTAGTTGCTAGTACATTTGCAGTGTAGAACTGATGCAGAATCTCCACATACATTCCGCAACTAAGCAACAGTTTTACGAAGTCTGAGTAAATGCTATACATCAAATAAGATATTGAATCGATTAATTCTTTCCTAACCGAATTTCGGCCATAGCGGCCAATCTCAATGGAGATCAGCCAAGTACGCATGACATATTATAGTGCACAAGTGTGTGCGCAATACACAGGTGCACAATGTTCCTTGACTTTCTTAGTCCGGTGAGACGGCAAACCGACATGACCACGGAGGGATCAGGCGTAGGACCAGCGGCTTTACGTGCTTTCCGTGGCACGGGGGTATCACACTGCCAACTTCCTAACTCCGAGCTGCGACTAAGTATTTTCTGAGGTGGAAAAACCCTGTTACAGTTATTTTGGCCCGATCCAGGATTCGGACCCAGGACCTCAGTGCGTTAGTTGTACTCGTACCGTGTATGTACAATTAAAACTACGCCAACGAGGCAGTCGAAATATTATTAAACGGTCAAAACACAAAAGTCACAATGTCGTAATATATTTAAAGGTAAATACTATATTATAAGTTCGATGAGTAATATGTTAACTAACTGATAACATTTAGGTACTTCAACGAATTGAAACAGGCCTTGAACTAAATATAAATATATTATGAGGAAATGTGAAATATAGTGAAACTTGGGATGTTACGGCACTACACAAAATAAAACAAAAGTTTGAAATCAGTAAACATTATACATGGGACACCAATGAAAAAAATCTAAATTATATGAATCTTTATCTACGTCGCAAAAAAACAGTAGTGTTACAAATTAACTTTCATACATATTTTAATGCTGTATGCTTAGTGCTAAGTTATTTGGTAAGTCATTTCAGTGTTGTAGGGTCATGTTCTTACACAAAACTGTATAATTATAGAAGCCGTCTAAACCCCAGCAAGTTCACTTGCATGCACTTCACTTCCGTCGCGGATATCGCCAAATATGTTTTATTAGACACCATTACCGGCGTGACTTTCGGTGGTTTTCAATATGCGAACCTAATTATTCAGATAATTTTTATCCAGGATTTTATAGGCAATCAATATGCCAGTATTTTGTGTCAAAATGGATTAAAATATAATGAAGCCGTCAAAAATTTCCTTCACTCATAACGTTTTGTTTCGTGCAACATCAGAGAAAGATCACTAGTAAAATAGATTACAAAAATTATACAATTCATAATTTTATATTGATAGAAATTAAGTTTAGAATATTAGTCCATCGGAATGTTGTACGCGGGTTTTATCGGTGAAAAAAGTAAGTTGAAGGAATGCATGCTGAATGTCATAAAGTTATAATTTTTACATTGTTTCTGTGCCAAATAAATAAATTACGATTATTGTACTAGAATAATTTAATTTTTGTATTGACATGAAAAATTGCATTATGGAAATAATACCGAGTAAACTGACTGCGTTTAACTAAACGTTTGACGCGTGCTGATGAATATTGCTGAGTTTGAATTTGAGCTTTGTTGCTGATTTTTTTTTAATCTACCGATAGTTTTTGACCACAGATCTACCCTCATTACTACAAATTTAAATTTAAATTGGTAGGGTCACAATATACACCTACTATAATAGGGAATACGGCTCTTTTACCTAGGTAATGGTTAGTCTGACAGAAAACCAATACTTGATATTGCTTTTTATATGAGTGACATTTCCAAAGGTCTAAATCACTGATTCCCTTTGTAATCCCCATTACTTTAAAGCCAACATTCATGATTCTTCAAAGACTGTCGGCGTGTGTGGGCATCGGCGAACACTAACACCAGGTGGCAATCCTCCGTCTATACTTAACAAAACTTGCTTCTCACCTTTTTTCGTATAACGTGGTCAAACTTCTAATGTTTCTCATTTTATTAACATTATACGAAATCCGTTAAATGGTCAGGCAATCTATTATTTAAGTTTATAGGTGCGCGAAGATTTAAATTATCACGCGCTGTTTGTCTATTTGAGTGATGAACGAGCGAAAGCTATCGAGACCTTGATTTAATGACCACACGTGTTGTGCAGTTTAATCAAACATTGAGTCAATCTGTTTAACAATTGTTTATAGAGTTACAGGACATGCCTGGCCTGTGACGCAACGCTTTGCAGCATTTGAGGTTATTTTAAAATTAGAACGGTTTAATTTTTTTTACCGATTTCCACAGTAAGAATCTCTATTCGTCGTATTTACTTTTTTTGGTTGTCGTAGGTTATTGTAATTTTCCAGTGTCAAGTATATCTTTCGAATTTAAATCGATAGTTTTATTTTATTATTATATACATACAATTTAAATAAAACCTTTAATATATTACGAGTAACAAGGCACATTAATTAGATTTTCTAAATCTCATACAAACTTTAAGCTTCTGTCTCTCCGGTACGGAAAATTGACTATCATCATGGATTCACATAATTTTCAGTGCAAAACGAAAAATATAAAATCGATAATTCTTAATATAACTAAGTAAATTAGTTATAAAATTCTCAAGTTCTAAAAGGACTTTTGCCAAATTATACTTCATACTTTGAAATTGATGGCTTGATATCTCTGATATTTGATGTGCAAATTGAATTAATGTCACATGTTTCTAAGTATTTTTCAATGTAAATTTTCAATAATCCCGAAAGATAAATAAAGAGGGAACTACGAATTATTGTCTTTTCTAATTTTTCCAATATAAATGTTTAATCTCAATTTCGCATAAGCAAAAAAATTACAGTACCGTGTAATAAATAGTAAACCAACGATTTGTCTTTATACTTTAGCGAAGATTTCTTTGTTACTGATTCAGTACATAATTCCATCGTACTCGATATAACATAGGTTTTAGACCATTCAAATCCAAAATCTATATTCTTTTGCCTAAAATGATCAAAACCTGTTTGTTATTCAAAAATATGGCTACTTATTAGTGGCAAAGAGTCCACCCAACCGGATTCCTACCGGATTCCCTTTATGTAGAATTTATGTCGAATCCAATTATCATTAGAACGATTTACAGACCGTATTTATGTATAGTACCTATATGTTGTCCATTTCGGCGAATATCACCTTTGCCACTGCTACTTATACTACATATTGCACATCGGCAAAGTACCAGCGCCTGAATAGTCAGTAGCCACTTGTATTTAGTTGGTGGTTTACTTGCGACTGCCGCTAACAAAGTTAATTCTAATTTCGACTTGTATAACATTAATATTAGTTGCTGCAAACAATACATCCACTGTTTGCTGGTGGTAGGATATATTTTCTATCCGCCTGGATAGCGGCAAGGTGTTAAAACCCTTAGTAGTAGCCCACGTAAGTGTGTCGGGTTCCGGGATCAGCCTGTGTATATCCAGTTCCAACAGGCCGGCATAATCATGTCGATCCTCTATCTCACATATTGTTAGCTTGTACCTATCAATCTTGCGACTCCATTTACCTAAGAATTTCCAGTCTGTGCTTTCATATTATTTGCTACTAATAACTTTGAATAGTAATTTTTACTTCGAGAATATAGAAGTTGTACTACTTATAATATTATATAACAAAACAATAGTTTTAATATCAGAAACGTATTCACTATTCAGGGACATGCGAAAGAAATCCTCATGGTAAAACAGCCGTGGGAATATAAGTCCACCACGATATTTTAGCCGAACACTTTATTCCGGGTTATTTCGCTGGACTCAATTCCTACAACGATTACACCACACATCAAGCATAAGTAATGTAACAAATAAAAAAAAAATAGAACCCTAATTTATAAGTCTTGGTCATATCATGAAAAATCCTAGGTTATGATTTAACTCATGACCGTAAATATCAAGGATCAATTTCAAATTTCAAACAAAATGTCACGTGGAACGAATTGTTTCACAAATCACAACTGCTAACGTGTCCTTCCACAAGGCAGCTGACAAACGCGACAATTTAACGCAAAATGAGAATTTCACGGTCCAGATGTGAGTTGCATCGCTCTTCAGACAAGTACCCGCGTCTAATTGTTGATTTGTGACGTGATTTGAAATATTTCTGGGATCTGGTATTGAGATACTTTGATGTCAAAATTATAATAGGTTAACTTATTGGCAACATCGATATAATAATATGTACGTACTACATACTAGACTTGGCGTTCGGAACATTCACTATATTCATCTATGCAAATTGATTTTAGTATGGTGTCAATATTGATGATTGTGGTTGTGTACAGAGTGGCGCTCATAGTATCAAAACGCGAGTCTAAGTGTAAACCAGGATTTGAATAAAAATTATTAGTCAAATAAGTATAATTATTTGTTGTTCAAGTAAATAAATAGGTAATATAACATTGACGTTTTGGTTTCCATTTTAAAATGACAAGGTGTTAAAATAAAATTTTAGTTCAGATTTTGAACAAATTTCTTTGGATGTTTGTGTCTATAGAATATACGTCAATGATCGGTATTGTGTATTTTGTAACGTTAGGATTATGATAACGCATAGGTTTGTGTATTCACAGACTCTGTATTATTATAGGTTCTTAGACGATTAATAAGATATAAAAACGTCTAAATAGGTTTGCTGTACAAACGTTGTGGTCTCATAAGCTTTCTCTACATACGCTTGCATCAAACAAACAGTTTGATGCAAGCTATAATCTAGAATACCACATTCTATTCTAGATTTGACTTTGTACAATTTTATTTGACAATCATAAAAGTTATCGACACAAAAATGTAGATAAAAGTATAGTAGATATTCTGAAACTAACCATCTAACTGCTCAGTTACAAAATGCAATGTAGTACATGGAAATTGACGTATTGAATCTCTGAACAATATCTTACTAATGCCATGATGTGTCTCTTGTTCATAAATACCGCGATGGACCTTCTAATGAATGGCTTACTCATCTCTACATTCAAGGGTATAAATATTAGACTATATTTGTATTTCCTGTCGTATCTTTCCAGTTATATTTACCTGTTTGCAAAATCAGCTCATTTACACGTTTTCCGTGTTACCGGGCTACGTGGTCTCTTAACTATTCTACGCGAGCGTTTAATTGCAACACGCGACTAAAGCGTGCCAAAAGAACCAATTCATTGATTAATTATTTGATTAGTTGTAGACCTAATATTTGTGCTGTTTCCAGATAATATTAAATCTGACTTTAAAAATGAGGCCTTCATTGCAATGCCTATATATTTTTGGATATAGGTATTTACACCGATTGTTCTGAAACTTGTTTTTAGCATAGGCTATCTACTGAATAAGTAGTAGCCCCATTTTAAAATTATATATCAGCCCTAAAAAAATATTTAAAGCACAGAAACTAAATATGTTGTGCAAATATTATATTTTCAGCAGAGTATAATTTTAGTCTACATCTCACAAAAAACTTATACACAACTATTCTGAACACCCAAAGGCTGATCCACCAAACGACTCGGTTGTGTAGTGGTGATGCGTAGACGATACGAGTACAAATATCGCGCTGAGGTTCTGGGTTCGAATCCCGGGTCGAATCAAAAAATCGCAAATAGCGAGTGGGTGTTGCCATTTGAAAAAATTACCCAGTCACAGCGCGGAGGCAAGAAGTTGACGGTGTGGTACCCCCGTGCCTCGGAATGTACGTAAAGATGTTGATCCTGCGCTTAATCTTTCTCCAGTCATGTCAAGTTGTCGTCTCACAGGAATATGAGAGTACACATGTGTATTGCGCATACACTTCTGCACTATAATATCTCTAGCGTACCTCGGTGATCTCCGTTGATATTGGCCGCCTAGGCAGAAATTCGTCTAGGAAGGAATCACTCTTACAAACATATCAAGTCAGCAATTTATAATTTACTAATGAGTTCAAGAATGCCAATATATGTATAAATGTTTGAGAAAACAAAACAGTAATTAGATATATAAGGTAGCAGAGAGTGTTTAAACAATGATGTAATCATAATAATACAAAATAATCAAACTTTATCCAACGTATCGATATATATGTACTACTTACTAGATTTGGCGTTTCGAACATTCATTGTGTTCAACTGAATTGAATTGCAATCCATTCAAACTCATTTTAGTATGGCCAATATTGCGTGCTCGTGGTTGTGTACCGGGTGGCGCTCATGATATAAGAACTCGAATCTAAGTGTAAACCTGGATTTGAATAAAAAATATTAGTCAAATAAGTAAAATTATTTGTTGTTCAAGGAAATAAATAGGTTATAAAAGTGTCATTTTTGTTACCATTTTAGTTCAAATTTTGAACAAATAGTTTATATGGACATTCGTGTCTGTAGAATATACGTCAATTGTCCAACGTAAACTATGTATTGAGTGAGACAAAAACAAATATCGTATGAGACGTGAAATTGCGTTAAATAAGTGCAGCATTAATCAATACGATCATTGATATTAGAGTTTTTTATTCTATAAATTAATTATAGAATTTAAATCACTAAAAGCTTTAACTTTAATAAGAAAATCGCGTGGCGCTGCGTGTTACCGGCGGCAGCACATTATGGATTATAAACACGTTTGAATACTTTTAGTAGCAATGAACGTTTATTAAAGCATCTAGTTCTGCTCTCTGAGAATAAGTAATAGGTATAAATAAACAAGATGTAACAGTTTGCTGATGGTAGAATATATTTTATATCCGCCTGGATAGCAACCACCGTACACAAGGTGCTAAAACCCGCCGTAGAGGTCCACGTAAGTGTGTCGCGTTTCGGGATAAGCCTGTGTATATCCGGTTCCAACAGGCCAGCAAAATTGTGTCAACTGTTGAGGGGTAATCATTTCTCGTCAGTCGACATTCTATTGGACCCCACTCTCCTTACTATCAGGTGGAGTTGGCTCACTTTGCGGGGCAAATAGATGTGTATAATAAAATAGTAGCAATAGTAGTTTTAGAGGTTAATAAATCGACGAAACAAAAGATAATGTAGCCCTATTAAAGCGCTGTGATATGATATATGATATATTATAACTGTAACTTTTATGGTGTGATGATGATATATTATAAATCTATACTATTATAATACTGTTTTTGTTTTTGTTTGAATGCATTAATTTCAGGAAGTACTAGTTCGAATTGAAATATTCTTTTCGTGTTAGATAGCCCATTTATTGATGAGGACACCCCGTGACCAATAAGAGCGGGGCATCAATTATTTTTTTTGCAAAAATGGGGAAAATTTATTCCTTTTGAGAGCTCCCGTTGCGTGCGCTGCGGTAACGGTTAAAGTTAAGCAACAATAATGTATGACGGAATTGTTCCCCTTAAAAAGTTCTAAAAAACAGAATATTTTAAAACAAAGTACCTCGCCGCATCTATCTGTCCATCTGAACGCAATATACTTAAAAACTACCCAACACATTGGGGTGAAATTTGATATGGAGTAAATTTAATGTAAAACCCTGAAAAGGGCATACACCCTACTGTCTATCCCGGGAAAATATATACAGGGACTTTTATCCCGGAAAACTCTTTCACGCGGGTGAACCTGCGAACAAAAGCTAGTGAATAAATAAGCTTAATTATGTAGTCTCAGGATGACGACGGTAATGGATTGCCTTATCGCATTATACTCTTCAAAAACCTTTATAAATCTTAATTAAAGATATCTTTACTTGTTAACAAAGCGGCGATAGCCTAGTTGGGTGTGTACCGGACTGCCAAGACGAATGTCCGCAGGTTCAATTCCCAAGGACACACACCTCTGACTTTTCTAAAATCATGTGTGTATTCTTTGTGAATTTATCGTTCGCTTTAACGGTGAAGAAAAACATCGTAAGGAAACATCTGAGAAGTTCTCTACAGGAATTTCGAAAGTGTGTGAAGTCTACCAATCCGCACTAGGCCAGCGTGATGGACTACGGCCTAATCCCTCTCAGTAGTAGAGGAGGCCCGTGCTCAGCAGTGGGCAAGTATATGATACAGGGCTGATATTATTATATATATTACTTGTTAAGTCTCTCGTGGTCGTAGTCGTCGACTGGCGACGCATTATCATCTCTCGTCAGATAATACTCAATCTGAACACCACTCTCCGTACCCTCAGTTGTAGAGTCACTTCGCCGTATATCCGATACTCGAAAAAATTTGCTATACAAGGTCTTTTTGACATTGCGTTACTAAATTAAACTACATACTCGGCGTCACCCTAGCTGACATTGTACCAAAAATCTTTCATTAATAACTAATATTTTCACCAAAAATCCTGGTTTTAGTTTTCTGATTTTTTTATCATTTTGTAATTGAATGCGAACATTGCATGTACGTGGTTGTATTTCTGACTGAGAGTATGATGTTGCCGCTGTAACGAATTCTATTAGAGTAGTAGTAGTGGCTTTAGGGCGCGTAAAATTAAGATTACTTTTTATTAATATTTATTTTGTCCAAAACTTACAGTCTTATTACAGTATTATTTTAGCCCTACGGCTCAAATAACTTATTGTAAAGTGTTATTTCAAATTCGCGATGTCAAAATGATCTTGTATATATACATAACCATGTTAACTCTTGGTACCAACCTTGTGCATTGTCTTCTCCACCGTCGCTCTCTTCGCTCCCAACACTCACAGGACTCTCCCTCTTCTCCCTGTTTTCTTCCACGTTCTGCCCCGGAGTGCCCAGCATCCGTGACAGCCACGGCTCATGGTACCCAAGTAGAAATGGAAAACTAACTCCATTCTGTAGAAATGGTGCGTAGTACCGCATCCGGTTCAGTTCCAATTTTTCGGCATCGTCATCATCCGAATTCCTGGAATGCTCCGATAAATTGTTCTCGATGTCGATCTCAGGCGATTTTCTGTCCGTATTCCCGATTATCGATTCGATCGAAAATGGTTTCGGCTGCTTCTTTTGCGTTTGCGTTTCTACGATTTCGGAGTCCATCTTGAATTATTTGTTTTTTTGCATTACACACACACTGGCTTCAAATAATGTCTTGTTTAAATGGTTATTTACAAAATTAAAGTTTTGATTGTTAGATAATCATTTAATTTAAATGACAAATACTAAGTCTTATTTTTTCTTTTAAATTAATTAAACACTTTGTTCACAGGTTCACGACTTCATACACAGTCTAAAATTCAAATTTGATTTTGGAACGCACCACGCGTCCGTCCGCCACGGCAATCACGCTGTACTCGCTCTTGCCACAACCGCTTCCCGCCACGCCCACATACGGGGTGTAGTCACAAGATAATTTTGTTTTATTTAACCACTGCACTGCCGCTGAGGGAATATAAGCTTTATTACCGAAGTCATAACGTCGCTATCATTATCTACGTATTGTATTCACTAAAAGCCTACGTGCAACATTCACATTAAGAAAATAGTCCTTATGCGACAACTAACAAGAATCAGTTTCGTAAATCTAGGATCATAGAAAGCTTCAACTTGTTAAGACGCAAATTTATACTGTGAACCTATAATAATAAAGTTGAAATTAGTTTACATAAACTATTGAATAAGGCTTATGAGATTCAAGCTTGGAATGATTAAGAACTCTTTTGTGGGGTGTGAAAGAGATAGTGATAAGTAATTAGGTGGTGCAAGAGAGAGACAGCACATAGAATATTTGCGGAGGTAGCGTGCGCTGGTAATTGGTGGTGATCATAATGTTCTGCCTGTGTCAGCGGTCTATAGAAACTTATCGTATGGTGCTTCGTTTAAAAATAATACTAACCTTTTAATTTGTATTCAAACTGAATTTTGTTACCTATTATTTCGTACATGTTTTTCTTTTCGACTTGATATTTTCTCAATCGATATTGGTAGTTATAAAATTATCGTTCATGATGAGTTTATGACCATAAAATAAAAAAGATTTCGTAAAAGAGCCATCATTTATAATTATTGCTTCACACAAACCTAACAATACGAATACCTTTTTAAGTCAATCAGTTGAATGAATTTGTAGGTATTATTTATAATTCTTCCACATACCACAAGATGAACCATATAGTAGAAAAGAGATACTTAGTTTTATTACTGGTTGCCTGCCTGATACCCACTCCTTGCCAAATCCCAGAAAAATGTTGACTTAAAAAATACATTCAAAGTATTTCCCAACACGAGATGGAACCCTGGACCTCACGGCCTACAATTCATATACATTACCACTGCCCTAATAAGGGGGTTTAAGCAAATTCTATAAAATATTATCCATCTTTAACTTTCAAATTTTCCGATTAATTCAATGTGAATCTAGTTAAAATTAATGAAAGCATTGAAGGGAACTCATTAATATTCCGATATCAATTCCGTAGTTCCTTGATTCTAAGTAGAAGGTTGGTATTGTAAAAAGTTCTTCTACGGATGGTTAGTCACGAATGCCTGTTACCATTGTTTCTTAGACATGTTAGCTGAGTAGCTGAAAAGTTATTAAGTCAAATATTTATTCGATTCTTTGAGCAAAATAATGAACGGTGTGATGATGGGTCTATACTCTATAGAAGAAATTAGGTCTTAAGTGTTAGAAATTTTCGAATTAAGTAATACCGAATGTTACTTTTCAATGACGCAGTAATAACCTAAGAGTAACGTATTCATATTCAAATTAAAAATCTTAATTCTGCGTTATTGAAATCTGAAGCTATAAAATATTAATCTATAGCCAACAAAACTTTATTTAAATCTAGACAAACACAGATGGACTTACGCCATTTATTCTTAAAGGATTAGGCAGAGATGTAATTTGTGCACCCATTTTTTGCCGAATTACGGGCGAGCTTATCGCAATAAAATTTTAAATCAATCGGACCTGTGAAGTGGAAAAAAAGCTCATGATCATCAAACGCCTGAATAAATCGTTCCAAATTATAGCTAAGAACCATCTCGATAACATAACTTTCAAACAAAAAAACCGCATCCAAATCAGTCCATTCATCTTGCACACAGATGTATAGATACACACCTTAAACTTATAATACCTTAAACTTATAACTTATACCCTTCCTCTTCCGTCGGGGATTAAAAATAAAATCAGCCAGCTACTCGCCCTTGCAATCTTAATCTTATCTTTCTATTATCGTAAACGCAGCACGTTGGTGAACAGCGGTCATCATTAAAGAGCAATTGCCCCCTCCGCCACTTAGTTGCCACCCTCTACAAATTGATTGTGGCCATTTCGCACTGGAGCGATGTTTGTTAACATTTCTCTGTTAATCGACCGTTATCTCATGAATACGTTTAGTAATTTGCGGGGTTTTCGACGAATTTCAGATATTTTAAGGGATAATCAGTGAAAAATATAAATTGATTGTGTCTTTATATAAACACCGTCTATTTGTGACGTCTTATCAGAAAGCTTCCTTAAGAGCTGCAGCTATTAAATGTAGAAATTAAGGTTAAACACGCACTTTTTTCATTTAAAAAAATTTGAAGTCCTAAATATTTTCCGAACGTAAATATGTTGGTATTATAAATTATTTACGAAGTTGGTAAATGTGATTCTTACATGATCGAGATTAACGGTTTATTAAACTATAAAATTTTAAGTCAAAGTAGCTGCAATACAAAAAATATTTTACAAACTTTAAATATCGTGTACTTGTCTAGGGATAGTGCAGTAAGAGTCATCACATGATAATTTTGGTGACAATTTTAATGAGATAGGAAAGTGTAGGAATACCGTTGTACAAAATAACGTATAGAAGGTTCAATTATAAAGCTTCATATCTAATATCTTAATGTGGCAAGTATTATTGTGTACCACATTTTGTAATTAAGTCTTCGGGTGGTGTTACTACTATCTCAACGTGTAATTATGGTGTACCACATTTTGTAATTATATCCTCGAGTGATATTACTATTGTTTTTGGGCATTTGTAGCGCTTACCTCCAGCAGAATGCTTTAATAATTTTGTTGTTTAAAAAAAATACCGATCAAATCTGTTATAAATACTTCGTAGGTATTATTATGATAAAAAAACCGTCTTCATTCCACACTTATAAATTCTATCTAGATACATCAATACAATGTGTAACAAATAATTTACATGCAATTGCTATAATGTATTCTAACAAGAATCCTGGCGCCATTAGTTTTATATTCCCTCACCATAGTAGCTCGATGTCATTGGGTGACATTTGACATTAACAATTGACATAGCGTTTTCGAGTCGAGTCTCGTATGCTGTTCCCACAAGATGTCCGATGAATTAGCTTCCCAAATGTACTTCGCGTGCTGAATGTCTATTAATAATATAAACAATAGATCATTATACACCATTTCGATGACTGTGGCTTGGTAAGGAAGATACGAAGACTGATTTCCGTAAAGCAATAGATATTTGAACACAAAGCAATCTATTTGAATTGTTTTACATTTAAAGTCAAAATCCTCATGAGATTTTAAAATGTACAGTAAGTATGGGTTATATTTCAATTTTAAATTGCAAATATTATATATTTTTATTTATTGTTAGTATTGCTAGATAACTAGTTTCCTTAGATATTTCTTCTCGGAGTCAAATGTATGTCAGTATGAGACTTTTCACAATTTCCGCCTGAACCTAACGAAAATCTGTTAGTATCCGAATTTAGTAAAACTCAGAGTCTTAGCAAAAGAATATGTAATATTAAAATCAATATATTTTAATATGTGGTAAGGAGGTTTAATAATATTAAATGCCCGAAATTCTATTTAAAAGTCGCGTCGCGTCGGTAAGCAAGTAGTAATTAATACTATCACCGTAGATATATTATTATGATGTTGTTATCAATCTCAATTTACAAGACTGAGAAAAAACTAAGAAATAACAATACAAAGCCATAAAACGAAATGTCAATAAACAATAAAATAACAATCAAAATTCACCATAACAGTTTACATTTAATTTTATCCCACAAGTTTTGAGCCCCTTGTCAAACTATTAAAAAAAAACAACCCCGACTCAATAACCGACACGTCCTAATCTAATATCCACGTGTAATTTACTTAACAAATCTCATAAGCGGAGATAAATCCACATTGAGCGCCATTACACCGACCCTCGCATAAATCTTCGGCACATTAATGCAACAATAAAATTAAATATTAAAACACGCTGTGGATGAAACGCTGAATGGTTCAAATTGTGTTCCGTAATCAAATTTCGTCTTTCTCTCTCTTATTGTCTCACGTCAGAGGGAGAAGGCTATAGTTTTGTACATGCGCATGGGAGATAAGTTGAGTAATGAGCGCTATCACGCCCCGCAATCAAGTATCCGGGTTGCGATTGGTCGATAAACGGGGTACGGAATTTGAAATAACCGTTTTTTGTATGTTCATTTGTAATTTGGTTTCATTAGCGCGGCAGCGATGCGCCGCGACGGTGTTTAATTGTGTAATTAGATCTTAATGTTACAGAATTATGCTCTAATTTATTATTTCTCGTAGCTAATATGGATTATTATTTTCATAATGATATATAAACAGTATTTACTTATAATTAAAGCTTCATTAAATTTTAATTCTATCATTTTTTTCAGAGATTAATACAAAATTAATATAAAGTCAGTGGACCCTTTGCCGTCTACAGGGTATATCCGTCTTTTTGCAATTATGGGCGTTCTATTCGAAGGACAGCTTTGATAGCCGTACATACAGGAGAGTCAAAAACCCACCTATTCTCCTATACAGCTACTAAAGCTGTTCTTTAATTACGAAAGGATGGATATACTCCGTAGACGGAATAGGATCCGCTGACCTTAGCTCGATATTAGCCATGACATCGGCTCAAAGGGTACGAGTGTGTCGCCATGTCAAGTACAAATTCTTATTCTGATCAACTCATCTATCGATCTGGAAAAATAGAAAATGAACCTAAAAATTGATGTCTACAACTTCTAGACTCTACAATATTTTGAGATAGGATGGTACTCTAGCCATAATATAAAAGAAGGAGAAAAAAACAAGATTGGTAGGTACTGAGATATTCTAGTTTTGGGCAAAAATTAAACTTATTTCCATCGTTCCTCCTCAAAAATCTCAACGACTGTACTTTTTTAGTGTTGTAAATATGGTATATGTTCTTAGTAATTAAATAAAGTTAGTAAAAAGATGTTATTGACATGAGTGTTTATTTCGGACTAAAGAGAAGTAACTATGGCAAACAAAATACAATTAGTTCTAAAAATAGAACATATAAAAATAATAAGTCACGACGAAGGTTACAATCTCCAACAGCCGCCCTTAATCGCAGTTGTGACAGAAACAAAACAAATAAAATAATTAAGTTTCTAAACCTAAGTTAACTACACATCGTTTGTGTGCTAGAGGTCCGAGGGTCTTCGTTAGTACATCAGCAGGCATATCGTTACTTTTTATATATTCTAACTTAACAATATTATTAGACACCTTTTCCCCAATAAAGTGAAACCTAGTATCTATATGCTTCGTCCTGCTGTGGTGTACAGGATTTCGAACAAGATTAATGGCACTTTGGCTGTCAGAAGCTAAGTTAACTGAACAAAGTATACCTGTTATCTCGTATATAAACCGACGTAAGTAACACGCTTCCTTCGTGGCAGACGCTAATGCCATATATTCTGACTCGGCCGAACTTAACGCAACAGTAGGTTGCTTCTTGATTCCCATGATACTGGACCTCCACTTAACTTGTAAACATAACCGGTGTATGACCTTCTGTCGATTGGACAGTTTGCCCAGTCTGCGTCACAAAAACCCCTTTAAAGGTTCTCTATTCTTCCTGTAAACCAATGAATAGTTTAGGGTACCTTTTAGGTATTGCAGAATCCTTTTAGCAGCATTCCAGTGTTCTTTAGTAAAACACGTATTAAATTGACTTAAATAGCTCGTGGCGTAAGCGATGTCTGGTCGTGTGTTTACCGCTAGATACATGAGGCATCCTATTAAGTTTTGATAAGGATAAGACTCACCGACTTGACCATCCATTCTTTTTCCATATTCTTTTTAATTAATGGAGTATCCACGGCCTTACAATCCTTCATATTAAATTTTTCTTAACATAGAAAGAATATAATTTCGCTGGTTCAATCCTTATACTCTCGGAATCACTTTCAACTTGTAGTCCCAAATAACATTTCAGTATTCCGAGATCTTTTAATGAAAAATATTTCGACAAATCATTCTTGACAGTGTCAAATGTCAAATCAGAATTAAAGAAGACTATTATGTCATCAACAAAGATTCCTAATATTACAAGTTCTTTACCAAAAAGTTTAGTATACACACAAGGTTCGGAAGGAGTTCCTATGAAACCTATTTTAGAAAGCGTTTCATTTAACTTTTTATTCCAAGCTCGCGGTGCCTGTTTAAGACCGTAAAGAGATTTCTTCAATAAACAAACTTTGTTTTCTTTACCCTTTTGAATAAAACCAAGAGGTTGCTCCATGAAAACTTCTTCTTCTAAATCTCCGTTAAGGAAAGCTGTATCGACATCTAAGTGCTTCATTCTCAACTTCATATCTGCAGCTATCGCAAACAACGTGCGGAGGGAAGAATGACGAATCACTGGTGCGAACGTCTCCTTGTAGTCTACACTTTCAACTTGATGAAAACCTTTGACGACGAGTCTCGCTTTATACTTGGTAATATTACCATAAGCATCCCTTTTAATTTTGTAAATCCATTTACATGGTATAACCTTTTGTTAGGTCTATCTACTAAATTCCATGTATGGAGTTTCCTTAAGGAACTATACTCATCAACCATAGCATGTTGCCACTTATGAGCATCATCGGCATGAGTAGCTTCGTAATATGTCGTAGGTTCATTAGAATCTACCATTGACGTATTGTAAGCTTTATAAAAATTTGTTGCTTTTCTATCTCTGGAAGGGTATCTGCGCTCAGGGTGCGATTCCTGTTCCAAATTCGCTGTCTCTTCTTCCACACTAGGCAGCCTTAAGTCAATGAGAGACTCTCGCTGTTCCAGAGTCACTGACTCTTTTGTACCTTCTAGATTTACTGGTAAAGTTGCTTCAGCCGTCGGGTTGATACTCTCATCACAGTCATAGAATTGACAGTCATGATCAAACTCAGACTCAATCTCTTTTGCTCATCAAATAACAATATAGATTCTGACTCTGCGACAGACTCAGATTGCTTCTGCTTTAGCGCTGTAAAGCAATTTTCAAAAAAGGTTGCATCTCTGGATATAATAACTTTTCGTGGGTTAGCAGGATCCCTAAAAATATAAGTGCCTGGATTTTCAGAATAACCGACGAAAATTGCTTCCTGTGCCTTGACATCTAATTTTTTCCTGTGACACGAAGGTATATGGACTAGAGCTCTACAACCAAACACTTTTAGATGGCTAAGATCACCTTTTCGTCCATACCATTTGTCATAAGGAATTTGTCCACCTAAGGCTCGATGAGGAGACCTATTCTTAAGGTAAATGGCAACTTGGAATGCATCTTCCCAGAATGCTTTCGGTAGTGAACTTTCAGCTAGCAACGTTCTTGCCTTTTCAATAACCGAATCGATGGTGCGTTCCGCTACTCCAACTTGCTGAGGACTATAAGGCGTCGTTGTTTGATGCTCAATACCTTTTGAAGCAAGATAATCAACAAACTCTTTATTCACGAACTCCTTACCTCCATCAGTCCTAATTGCTTTAATTGTTTTATCTAACTGATTTTCAACAAAACATTGAAACACACAAAATATATCTTTGACTTCTGTTTTAGAAGAAATAAAATAAGCAAACACTTTTCGCGTATAATCGTCTACTATTGTCAACATATATCTATTTCCTTGAAAAGAAGTTGTAGACACCGGTCCCATCAAATCCATATGGATCAGTTCCAAAGGGAAGTAGCCCTATTAAACGCTAACCTTTTGAAAGGTTTTCTTGCTTGTTTACCTTCCACGCAAGCGATACAACTAGTTTTATCTACTCCTGTATACTTTATACCTACCTTGTGATTTTTCAGTTGGTTCATGCCTATACGACACAAATGTCCTAACCTCTTATGCCAAATTTGATAACTATCCTGACAACCAGAGTGCACATCTTGTGTCAAAAAATTATCCGCCACATTCTCGGAAACATTTACAGTACCATCTAAAACGTACAGTCCACCACAGGGCGAGGCATGAGCAACAGATTCACCTGTAAAATTAAAAGTATCAGATTTATAAAAGTTACATCCATTTTTATCAAAAACACAAATAAAACCCTTTTCAACAGTTTTATATACAGATAACAAACTAGCTTTCAAATCTGGTATATAAGCAACATCACTAATATTGTTGACCACGTTCTCGGGCGTGTTTATTGAAATATTTCCAATTCCGCAGCACTTAATCTGTTCTCCATTTGCGACAGTAACAGAACCTTGATTCTGTATCGAGATATTCTGAAACCAGTCCCGTCTAGAAGTCATGTGTCTAGTACAACCTGAATCTACATAAATTATGTCCTTTCTTGGGTTTCCAGAAGTATTAAGACTTGTAAATATCGTATCATTGGTATTTACCGCATTGCCTTTCTCCTTCTTGTTTCTCTGTGGACAGTCTGGTCTCTTATGTCCAGGTGTCTTGCACTCATAACAAACTATATTCTTCTTCATTGACTTAGGCTTCTTCTTCGCATGAAAGACAGAGTCTAATGATGTAGCCACATCTTTGGACATTTCATTAAGCAGTTTTGTTTTCACCAACTCTGTAGTCACGTCTACATTGCAATTTTCTAAAGCCATAATGAGAGGTTCATACCTTGGAGTTAGACCTCCCAAAAGTATTGCAGCAATAGACTTGTCCTCTATGACTACATCAATATCCGCAAGATCCTGTGCGGTTGACATAACTGCGTTAATATATAGTTCAATATTTTTGAACTCTGATAGACTCAACCTGTACAGTCTACGCTCCAAAAATAATCTTCGTCCTATTCCCTTATCTTCAAAGGCTTTTTGCAAACAAGTCCATGCCTCAGATGCAGTTTTCGCACATCTTATATGGGTTATCGCTGCACCTTCTACTGGATAAGCATATCTTTGCTAATGCCTTTGCGTTTTTGCGTACCTTTGTAGAGGCAGGGGTTGTGTCTCCATTTGGGTATCCACCGATTGTTTCCCACAGATCCTCATGCATAAGGTAATTGCGCATCTTAAATTTCCATGTAGGATATCCATCTTTATTCCTCAAACATGAAAATGTAAAAGATGAGCTCGACGACGGGGAATTTTTCACACTCGAAACATCTCCAGATTCATGTGACATTTTCAGACTATTACTATTTCCTAGTCACACAAAAATATATTCAACTTTATTTTACTAAATAACGTGAAAAACTAAGAACTAAGCGTTCGTGCTGATAACGTGTTGTAAATATGGTATATGTTCTTAGTAATTAAATAAAGTTAGTAAAAGATGTTATTGACATGAGTGTTTATTTCGGACTAAAGAGAAGTAACTATGGCAAACAAAATACAATTAGTTCTAAAAATAGAACATATAAAAAATAATAAGTCACGACGAAGGTTACAATCTCCAACATTTAGTAATCATATTACATACATATACCTATACTTAAAAAAATTGTTTAATAGAAAAAAATAAAGGAAAATTGATTTGTTTTCTAATTATTTCCAATATAAAACTACAACGCAACCACTGCTTGACCACGTTTTGACGCTATAAAGTGGTGCAAGAGAATAGACCCTAAAAATCCAACATTTCTGATGTGCCAAATCACTAGAGCCTACATCCATTTCCCAAGTGTATTTATCCACTTACCAACATTACCCCTTCGGATTGATATTACGAATTCAAAAACGGAATATTAAATCTAAATTCAAATTCCCCCGAATATTTCCGAACTCCCCCGATGACGTTAACGCGATACTTGCATTACAAATATAGAAATGCGGTTGGGGAAATCATAAAAAGAGCATAAAGTCATTTCTGCATTTCAAATTACAATAAAAAAATATTCTCTATTTACAGGTTGGAATCAATTGATAGATTCTGTTATAATAATTAGAATATAGATGGTGTATTCAGAAACAACACCAAACGATACGATTTTAAGAGGCAGATTGAATTAGCTGACTCTAGACAAAATTATATACTTCAACTTCTTAAAGTCACATTTTAAAACCATCTATAAAAAAGGTGTTATTAACGTCAAGTATTTTTTAGTTTTAATGAGATGAACCTAATAACAGTAAGGCACAAAATCGAACTATAGCAGTTGTTCATGCAGTATATATAATTTTTTCAACGGTAAATATAAGTTGGTTATATAAAATCAGAAGCGCGTGTCATTTTAGAGTTCGCTACAACGGTTTCACTTCACACTATTGTGAGATGACGAGCGACGCGAATTTGACTGAGATGGCGAGAAATTATTACAATAGTTGAATAAAATAGAAATCATTTCAATGGTAGATTTTTTTAGTTCCGCAACAATAGGTGAAAATACTAACAATAGAGATTGGACAGATTTTGATGTGCTACTAATGTAGTTTAAACAAATATTATAAAAATGATTTTTTAGAGCAAGAACTTTACATAAGTCTACGAAATATTTAATTATTAGTCACTAAACCTAATTTGATTAAATGTACTAACATAATTAGGCAAAGTTTGTGAGTTTGTTTATCCGTAGGTTTGTAGAGGTTTTTCTCTGGAACTACTGAATCGATTTTGAAAATTCTTTGACCAATAGGAATCTATATTACTTCTCGGTGCTATAGGGTTTTTCTCCCGGGTAAAAGTTTATAACGCGAGCGGAGCGAAATAAATAAATAAACGTGGCAATTAATTTTTATTCACATATATTAAAAAAAATACCCGCGGTTTTGCTCGCACTTTCGTAGAATGAACAAACTCTTCAGCTTTATATAATAACCAACGTTTTCCTGCAGCTCCCGTGTGTAAATGTTTTTCCGGAATAAAAGTATTTATACAGATAAAGCGGGACTTTCATCCCGGGAAAACACTTTTATTCCAGGAACAGTCCTGGAATAAAAATTATCACTCGGGTGTAATGTAACTTTCTATTAGTGAAAAAGAAATCGGTGTAGTGGTTCCTGAGATTAGCACTTTGAAACAAATAAACTCTTCAGCTTTATATATCAGTTAGTTTAGGCTTGCCAAGGATACGTAAACAGTAAGTGAACTGCTCTAAACTTTTTTTTTCTCTTCTCAATTTATCATGTACTCTAGTCTTTACCCTAAACTGATTGAAAAGAGCAACACCAGAGTTTCTTGCCCGTTCTTCTCTGGTGAAAACTGCTTTCCGAACTGGTGGTAGAGTTAATATTGACGGAATCTAAATAATGTATAACATTTTACAAATTCAAATAAATCATTTCATTTCAGTAAACCTAAAATTGTCACTCAACATAACTGTGGACAAATATCCGTGTGGAGAGGGGAATTTGTGGAAGTTAAGTGGTGTGACGGAAACTAAATAAATCACTGCGTATCCCATGAATACACGCCAGGAGGGGAAACGGCATCGCTTGTCGGAGGAAATCTTTACGACTGTGTACCGATGTCAGTGGACATCGTATTTTATTGGATAAGGCTTTCTTTAAATTATTGTGTATATTTTTTGAAGCTTAGATATTTTGCGTATTTAACGATATATGTTTCATATTTCTTAGATTTTCTAGGACCAATATGTTCCCCTATTTATTTGGATATAGTATTTTCAATAATGACTCTATTATTGAAAATAATTTTGTGCATGTCCTATTTTATATAAAATATTATAGACATAAGTGTATAATAAAAATTACCTAATTTTGTAACATCTTGGATGCTTATGTGTGTAACTTCATGTACTTTTTCAATAAAAAAAATCTTATGTTGTATATTTAAGAACTAATTAAGTAAAGATCTATACATATTATATAACAAAGTCCCCTTTATCTGTCCGTCTGTATGTTATCGATTTTCTAAAAATTTACTGAACGGATTTTTATGAAATTTTGTATGGAGATAGTTTAAGATCTTAGAAAGGTTATAGGCTAATTTCTTTTCCGGGAAAATTTAAAGCGGGACTTTTATCCCCGAGAACTCCTTCACGCAGGAGACGCCGCGAGCAAAAACTAGTTGCAATATAGAATCGATTACGGATACTCTCGAGGTATATTTAATGTTGATGTGCTCAATTCGCTCGTCGTAGAACAACGTATCTAAAATAACTAATTAACTACAAAATGTTGATTGACTGCTTGTTAGCGATCTATTATAGGCCTTATTAGGCAAGCGATGACGTTCTATCTAAAATAAGCTTTATACCAAATATTATGGCAATAGATAGATATATTCGTCTGGTCTTTAGACTGCCTTTATTGTACTGCGATTCGACTACCACTGAGGTCCCAGATTCGAATCCTGGGCCCAGGAGTGATATTGGACTTTTATTAGTATTAGGAGCCTGGAATTTGTGTCCGATATGGCGATGGGCAATACAATAGGTCGATCTGGAAATCTTTACGGGAGGCCCATGTTCAGCAGTGAACATCCTGCGGCTGATGATGATGCTGATGATGATGATGAGCTCGCCCTTTATGACATTATTAGACTAAATACACATGGCGAAATGTGGGTGTCATGGTTGCAACTCTGCCTACCTCGTCTGGGTTGAAGACGTGCTATGTGTCTTGTTTGTATCCTTCCTCCTACTTCGTCTTTGTCTATTAGATATGCCGTATGATATTTTAGGAACAACCGTTGAAACATTGTAACACATCGGAGCGGACGAAGAGTTTGGTCTGTTTTCTATTACTAAATAATAATTATGATTACTTCAATAAATTAATAATCTTACAATATTTTTATAACAATGAAAACGAATGATTGTCTCATTGACAGAAATTATTATGTGATACAGGTAGCAAAATGTGTTTAAAACACGGATGTTTTAGAAAAGGGTCTTTGTATTTTAGTTGTAAGAGTATGTGGCACACGTGATGATCTCTATCTATATAAGTGCCTGTGATTATATTAGTGCCAGAAGGATTCGAGGCATATAATCATCCTTCAAATTAAACACGGAAATCGTGAGAAAAGGTAATGTTACTACTACTGGCTGTACAACCAGTAACAGAAAACCGATCCATATTGTTTTTTCATGAGGGAATAATAACTTAGTCCAACCGACTAATTAACCGATTTCCAGAAAAGGAGGAGGTTCTCAATTCAAGTGTTCGTATTCTATTAAGCTTTATCTAGTAGTTTCATTAATAAAATATTCTATTCTTATAAATTGTGAAAATCTTTCGGTCACTACTATATATTAGAATACCACAAAAGTATTTTTTTACGTAAAACTCCTAAACCTAAATCTATTTAAAATAAGGTGTAAATTAAAATAAACCAGCTTAAGCCACCTATTTTAAATTAACAATCAATATCTAAAATGCAAAGGAAATTTCCAACACAGTCATCTGTCGTCAACATTGTAAAATCACACGCGCGTTTCAAACAATTACACAATTTGTTTTTAGAACGCATCAGTTGTTTTTATTACTGGCAGTATTCAAAATGGCACTGAAAACTGCGTTTGAGGGGAAATGGCGCGCGACACTCGCGCCGGTCTCGCGCCTCTGCTCCCGGAATGGATGACAGCTGCGAGTCGCGGATGGTCGACCGTAAACCACATTCAGACATCGGCTTAAAGGGTTTTACGGATTTAACTTTTTTGATGTTCCGTTAAATAGATCTCGGACGTTTGTGTTTGCTTTTCTAATAATCCGGAGACGGAAAAGTCGGTTTTGTATTTGGAGTTGAAGAAAATGCTACGAAAATGGACTCTATGACTATAACACTTTAATTTCCATTGATTAGTTAATGTCGAATGAAAATATTTCTTTAAGGCCATTATTGTACTTTTGTCAAATTAATTACTTCATATACCTACCTCCTAATCTATGATAGAGTCGGAATCTTTAAGTTTGTTATTTGTTAGCGTCTACATTAAATAGAGCACCCTTTAATTTAAAAAAATAATAATTATATGAGTAAAGGCGTATTTCTTTTAAATGATGCGTTGATTATATTTTTTCCAGAATAATATTGATATCATTAAACTGCTAAGTACTATGATAAGACGAACTGTCAAAGATCTAAATAATACACGATATGCTATATTTAATATACACAAACAGAATTTAATAGCAGGTGCAGTAATTTATGATATCTATTAGGACATCAGAAGCAGTGATATATCATTTCATTTGTCTCACATTCGGCACCGCCCCCTACGTCACGCTACACTAACTAATGGAACAATCATCAGCATATATTTAAATAAACATACAATTAATATCACAAATTGACAATAGAGTAATAGCGTAACATAGATTAAAAATCTTTATAGACTCGTTTTATTAATGCAAGTATTACTACAATATCTTGGCGTTAGCATTGAGTAAGGCAATAAGAAAAAATATTAATATAGCCACAAATACAATTTTTTCTCACAAAATAACAACAGATTAATGGAGAACACACAGGCTAAAAAATGTAGAGTCGTCTCTTATAAGAAATTATTTCATTTATTTTCAAAACACAGTTATAGCGGGTACCTTTCATTATTGATAAATATATATTAATGTGATACTTATTAATAAACCCTTAAATTACATTCTAGGAAAACAACGAAGAACGAGCCAAAGGGAATTGATAGCGTGATCGGTAATTGGTAAATACATTAAACAAAGAAACCCGATTTCTTTCATTCGAATTTAACAGAATACTAGTATATGGTACCTAAATAGTTACTATGGTATAGTTCAATATTTAAACTGTTAACCTTCTGTAACTTAAAATAAATAGTATGCAAATAACTCTTTTAAAACTACTGGAGTCTGCGGAGTTATTTACACAGCACTAACATAAAAACATTGTTTCCGCAGTAATTCAAAGTGACAGACACATTAGCAGCATATCGTTAGGCATTGATGATTCCGTTAATTGTCATTTGGCACCAAATGAGATTTCAAAACATCCAACACGTCTCGATTGATTGCATACGTGTCCGTTTAACGCGAGTTATTTTAATACGAATTCCTTTGAAAGGTGACCAGGATTTAAGATTATGGATATGGATTGGGATTTTTCTTAGCGGAATTAGTATAAAACAAATTAATACGACGGCTGTCAGACTTCTAGAACCTGTGAGCTCAGAAAACAGTATATATTTTTTTTGTATGATTGTAAAATGTAGGTAGATATTGTAACTTTTTTCGGATAACTAACAGCTCAGTCCGCCCCGTGACCACGAAGGCTGTAAAGCCTTCAAAACTTCAAGAGAAAATTATAATTCAGAAACGCGATAAAATCCGCAACATACTTCTATTTCAGACTAAATCCCGCTTTGCTCACAATGAATGAACACTCTACTCCGGTGAGCAATGTCGGCTATAAGTTGTGTGTCACTTTTTTTTTACCGCCATATTCGTTCTTCCGTGGAGAAAAGTGATTAGTCAATCTAATTTAAATTACTGATTCATCAACTCACTTTAGACGCGTCTCTGGCCGCAATAACAAGCTGTAAATTAGTTTAAACACTCCTTTGAGGTGCGGCAATGGACTTTTAAGAAGTGTCAGGCATTGTGAGGCGAAAAATGGCCGTAGTTAAAAATAATTATAATTTTTCGTAAGGTTCCGCTCGGGTAAAAATAAATATCGGAGAATACCTTCTACTTCGAAACTTGTAAAGTCTTTATACTTAATATTAAATGGTATATTTTCTACCCTATCAACTATATTTAAGTACTACTATTTTTTAAGTATTTACCGTGCGCTGACTTATAATTCTGGAGCCCAAAAGTTATGACAAATAAAACTAAAAATGTATCAGATCTCTCCACTGACAATGACTGCTTATAATCGTCTCCTTTCTGGGAATTAAAAAAATGTTTATTACCTATTTTGCAAGTATATGAATGAAGTGCTCTAAAAAATAATAATAAAAAAAACGATCTGTATTTTTTTCTTTCTCTGTATACTACAGTTTATACCTTAAACTTCTCTGGTACTGCTTTCTGAACTGACGGTAGAGTTAATATTGACGGAATCTGAATAATATTTCACATTTTACAGGTTCAAATAAATGATTTAATTCCAATGAAACATCATCGTAAATTCAATTCAAAAAATCATAGTATACAATTTCCAAATTAATTCTCCTGTACCCACAAAATAGATTATCAAATTTAGTTATAAATAATAGTGGGGCGAACAATAAATTCGAGGGTTGATTACACCCTAAATGTTTCCCCTTTGACGCGAGTGACCCTAAATCGATGCTCGTTCGCGTCTCATAACCTTGCATTAGCAAATTATACACTGTGTGACCACTTGTAATGTCGTGTGTACTTGAACACGCAGATATGTCAGTTTTATGAGTTTTTTTAAATCCGCATCTCTGGTAAGACACGGAAATATCTCGTAAGGAACATTGATGTTTATTTAGTCTCCCATCCCTAATAATAATTTTAGACAATTGGAAATGAATATCCAAGAAACATGTTATTTTTAATTTATTTTTATTATTTATATATATTTTTATAATCTAAAGCTAGAAACAAAACTGAAGGCAGATTTTTTTTATACGCAAGTGACCCCACTGCACCTGATGGTAACTAGAGTGGGGTGCATAGAATGTCGACTGACGAGAGATGATTACCCCTCGACAGTTGACACAATTATGTCGGCCTGCTGGAACCGGATATACTCTGGCTGATCCCGTAACCCGACACATTTACGTAGGCCACTATGGCGAATTTTAACACCTTGTGAACGGCGGTCGCTATGCGGGCGGATATAAAATATATCCTACCACAAGCAGATCTATTAAAAAAGAACATCTTTTAGAAACTTTTCTTTATCATTTATCTTCTTGAATTTCTGATATTTATTATCATTAATATAGAATAGTAAATTTCGGGCTTCCTTCTCATCCAACCCATAAGATTTTTAGTGAATCAGTATTAAAATTTTATTAATTGGATTAGACAACTGCTCAACAAAAAAAAAATAGTTAGTAGGTACATATAGCTATTTTATACTCTTTGACAAAACACACATTTGAATTGGCATGTCCAATAAACGAATAAATAATATGACAATGCCGTGTCATGACGGTAGTAATTTAGTGCTCACCGACTCACAAATTGAACGTGTAATTTATATCGCTAATGTAGAATGTGTAATGTAGTTTCCAATAAATTAATAGAACCAGTTTTCGTGTAAATTTATAAGCATCAGCATCAATTTCTCGAATAGTTCAAAGAGGGAAAATTCAAAAATAATTTTTCAGACAATTTTAATTAAAAGGGCGATTTTAATTTTTAAAGGTCTGAACTGTGTCTAAAGTCATTGTATTGATCCAAAGGAATATCAAACAGCTTCATGTAAGAGTATTGTTCAACGTTGTTGTTCATAAGCATAAGCTGTAGTGATTATTTATTTAAACGCATTACTCTCTGTATATTGTTCTTCTCTGATACTGAAAATTCATAAATTAATTTGCTACTAGGAAGCTACATGATCCCTAAATATTATACCTATATTATGTATTGATACGCTCACAAAGAATTCTTAGTAGGTAATATTAATTTCACTTACTATTTTTGAAGGAAAGTATTTGAACAATTAGGTATCTATCTATAGATATGATTCGTACACGGCTGTCGACTATCCTTAAACACAAATCAATATTTATTCAATAATTGGTCGCAAATTGTTAGTTCGTAACGTATAATTTATAGGTTTGTTCGTCTGTAGTTTGTGTGTTGTTCAAATTAATGGTTACGCCGTAATTTGTGTAGGTACACTATCACGCAATTATTGTGTTACTTATTTATAAGTTGTTAGTAAGCAAAAGCATTAGTCTATTTTCCCACGTAATTGCATTTTCATTGGATTGCCTGAGGCAAAACTCATAAATATAAAAATTAACGAGACATGATGCATATTATAATTGAATTTTCACATCCGAGATGAACAAAGCGTGTCAAGTGAGGGGAAGACCAAATAACAGTGGTCCATTTTAATGGATGCGACATCCCATCTCAGCGCGGTTGCGTTAAACGGAACGTGTCCGGAAACCACGCCCCTTCCGCCGACTTGTCAAGCTGATAGCGCGCCAAAATATCTACACAAATTGAACTTATGTATGAGGTAATCATTCTAGAACTGAAACCTAAAGGAAAATATATACCCACTTGTCCTTTTACGCATTTTAAAAATTAAAACTATAAAGTAATTTTTTATCTAAAATACTATATTACGTTAATAAAAAAGTTTTTATTCTGTTAGACGACACCTTAGTACAAGTCTAGTGACTAGAATAGTAACAGTTGACTAAGCTTAATTATTGGCTCTTGGTAAATCTTAACCACCTGGAGTAAAAATGACTAACCCGTCTCACAGCTGTTTCCAATATTTTGCTTATCTACAATTACAAGCGGCGATAGCCTAGTTGGGTGTAGAACGGACTGCCGAGACGAATGTCCGCAGGTTCAAATCCCAAGGGCTCTGACTTTTCTAAAAAATCATGTGTGTATTCTTTGTGAATTTATCGTTCGCTTTAACGGTGAAGGAAAACATCGTGAGGAAACCTGCACATCTGAGAAGTTCTCTATAGGAATTTCGAAGGTGTGTGAAGTCTACCAATCCGCACTAGGCCAGCGTGGTGGACTAAGGCCTAATCCCTCTCAGTAGTAGAGGAGGCCCGTGCTCAGCAGTGGGCAAGTATATAATACAGGGCTGATATTATTATTATTATTACAATTACAATGGAGATAGCTAGATTCAAATATGTTTATGTTTCTATCTTTAAGTTGAGGCTATGCTTTCTTTACATGTAAGAGTTATCTTTATATAGCAAAAGATATGCATATATTATGTAAATTGATAAGGAGCCCTTATCTAGAAAATAAGAATACTGTCTGAACCCTCGTTATACTATTTGTAAGAACAGCTGATTTTATGAATTCTCTCGTTTAAGCTAGGTAAGTATATTATTAATAAATTAGTGCACGTTTATTTTGCTTCCTTTGTCTATGATAACTTTTACAATGAAGACAGAAAATTACTTTTCATTTTCTGTGTTTTTTGTAATTATCTTTATAAATACAACTATTTATATTCCTTCAAAAGTAACTTAATTTGAGGTCATAAGTACCTAATATTAAAAGAAAAATACCTGACAGCAGTGGCGAAGCGTCCATACAAGCCGATTCCCACCGGCTTCCCTTTTAGGTTTTCGGTGATACTAAACAATACATTTAATAGGTAAACAATAAATTTAGAACATATCAGACAATGGACAATAATTATAATAGCTTAACTTATTAATTAATGATCACTTAATAATGACATCTATCGGCCAATAGCCCGATGTTTGTTAATTTAATCGATATCGATTACCTATTTTAAATAACGTTAGATGGCGCACGTTGTATTTAGTTCCGGAAATTCCGTTACCAAAGTAAAATTGTGACGCCACAAGCGTAAGGTTTCCTGCTGTCAAGCGGCTTAATGTCGTATTACGTTTTTTAATATAGATGACGGCACTTTGTATAACTTTCTATGCCAGTGTTTGTCGGAATCGCGCGGAAGATATGGGCAAAAGGAACCCGAGCATTTTCGGCTTCACGCTAACCGACTTTGTATAGTTGTCACTTTTTACGTTCATCAAACGTCATAATTTATTATGCTACCAAGTTGCGGTGTTTGTAAATTGTCATATTCATTTTATTTTTTGATAGTTTTGTGATATTTAGTTACCAGCGCTTTGTTTATTTAGAAACTACAAGTAAATGTGTATTATAATGGAATAAACTACCTGTGATCAGTTTAATGTCTACCTTTACGTAAATATATTATTAGTCTGTAATTTCACATATTAGTATTTAGATGGTTAAATATTTGAAGTAGATCTGAAAGATTTTGATTTCAGATATAAAATGTGTGTTAGAAGAAAATAAATACTTACTTATTATATTTTACTGAATTTAAAATAGGACAACGATACAAGCAAAAGTTAACGAATAACCTTTCTTGATTATTTAAATTGATAATTATATAAGTTTATCATGTAAGTATACTTAAACTGTTGATCTATTTGGTGATCGTAATACCTATTTCTATAGGGGGAATTTTACAATTACTTTTGTTCCTGTTATAACAAATTAATTATTTACGTTTATAGTTCGATTTTATAAATGTTTCAATTATTTACGCATAATAGGTAATTTAGTAGGTATATCAACGTTAGTCGATTTCGAATCAAGACTAATTCGTTGTCTTAGTTTTTGTTTTCCCATAAATTGCCCCCGATATCTTAACTGACGCCAATTTTTTTACACCGGGTTACCTTTTGAAAAATTTCACCCTTCGCGACTGCTAGCATATATTTTATATCGGCCCGGATAGCGACCGCCGTACACAAGGTGTTAAAATTCGCCATAGTGGCCTACGTAAATGTGTCGGGTTACGGGATCAGCCAGAGTATATCCGGTTCCAGCAGGCCGACATAATTGTGTCAACTGTCGAGGGGTAATCATCTCTCGTCAGTCGACATTCTATGCACCCCACTCTAGTTACCATCAGGTGCAGTGGGGTCACTTGCGTATAAAAAAAATCTGCGTTCAGTTTTGTTTCTAGCTTTAGATTATAAAAATATATAAAAATATAAATAATAAAAATAAATTATTTTCTATCTTTTAAGTTGCCACATTGTCCTCGCTGATGAATATTTTTTTTAAAGAAATATGACATTTTAATTACTAAGCCAAATATTATAATCAAACAATCATATTGTCGTATGGAACTCTCGGTACGCCCGTACAATACTAAATTCCTGTCGGGCAGTGGCAAAGGGTGAAATTTTTCAAAAGGTAACCCGGTGTAAAAAAATTGGCGTCAGTTAAGATATCGGGGGCAATTTATGGGAAAACAAAAACTAAGACAACGAATTAGTCTTGATTCGAAATCAACTATCGTTGACATACCCACTAAATTACCTATTATGCGTAAATAATTGAAACATTTATAAAATCGAACAATAAATGTAGATAATTCTCCTTCCATTAATCACAAATATAAGTACTTACCTATTAATTTGTTATAACAGCAACAAAAGTAGGTATTAAAATTATAACCACACTACCTCCCTATAAGTATCTGTTTTTTTTTTCTAAATAAAGCTGTAATTGTAATTTCCCCCTATAGAAATAGGTATTACAATCGCCAAACAGACCAACAGTTTAAGTGTACCTACATGATAAACTTATATAATTTTATTTATTTTTTTTTACGCGGAGAAAGTGCCTTATAACTACCGCTCAGCCTTCGTGGGGGGCGACTGAGCGTTATGCTGGGATAACCGTGCCTTACGGCCCGGCGTTGAGCCGCCCGGATTTGATGGTGACCTTCGGGCGACCGCCGGGCCGAGTCCCTAACTCTATATACAACTTAAACCTATGCACGGCCTACCAGCTAAAAACCCGCGATGGCCCTCTTCGGCGCATTTGGGACGGCTGCGGGCTTCCTCTGACGTTGACGTGTCTAAGTCTGCGACCGCAGCCGCCGCTGCGCGGTGCCGCCCCCAAGGGGGGGGGGGGGGTGCTCAGAAGCCCCCGCGCACCGAAGGACGCCCTCAGCGTGTACGGCAGTATGAGGCCAACAACACACTGCCGTCCATCCCGGGGGTCAACCGAAAGATGTGCAAGAAATGCACAAAAATGCACTAGGGCGGACAGTCCCCTGCTGCCCGACGACGACCCCCTTCGTGGCCCCTATTAGTCGCCTCTTACGATAAGCAGGGGATACCGTGGTAGAATTCTCCAAACGCCCCCATTCCACAAGGCGGAAACTTATATAATTATCAATTTATATAATCAAGAAAGGTTATTCGTTAACTTTTGATTGTATTGTTGTCCTATTTTAAATTCAGTAAAATATAATAAGTAAGTATTTATTTCTTTCTAACACACATTTTGTGTCTGAAATCAAAAACTTTCAGATCTACTTCAAATATTTAACCATCTAAATACTAATGAAATTACAGACTAATAATATTCTTAAGTAAAGGTAGACATTAAACTTATCACAGGTAGTTAATTCCAATATAATACACATTTACTTGTAGTTTCTAAATAAACAAAGAGCTGATAACTAAATATCACAAAACTATCAAAAAATAAAATGAATATGACAATTTCCACACACCGCAATTTGGAAGCATATAAGATGACCTCCAGACTATTATAGTTATTCCTTTTTAAATAGAGTTAGTTTGACACTAGAATTACATTTTTGTGATATGGATCATGGGTCTGCAATAAAGTTATTATTATTAAATTATGACGTTTGATGGACGTAAAAATTGAAGCCGAAAATGCTCGGGTTCCCTTTGCCCATATTTTCCGCGCGATTCCGACAAACATTGGCATAAAAAGTCATACAAAGTGCTGCCATTTATATTAAAAAACATACTACGACATGAAGCCGCTTGACAGCGGGTGACCTTGCGCCTGTGGCGTCACAATTTTACTTTGGAAACGGAATTTCTGGGGAACTAAATACAACGTGCGCCATCTAACGTTATTTAAAATAGGTAATCGATATCGATTAAATTAACAAACATCGGGCTATTGGCCGATAGATGTCATTATTAAGTGATCATTAATTAATAAGTTAAGCTATTATAATTATTGTCCATTGTCTGATATGTTCTAAATTTATTGTTTACCTATTAAATATATTGTTTAGTATCACCGAAAACCTAAAAGAGAAGCCGGTGGGAATCGGCTTGTATGGACGCTTCGCCACTCTATCCTACCAAAAGCAGATCTATTAAAAAAAAGCAACCTTTTCTTTCCCATTTATCTACTTGAATATCTGATATTTATTAACATTAATATAGTAAAGTAAATTACAGGCTTCCAGCTAAATCTTTTGGGTTCCATGTGTACCTTGCTTTTTAGTGAATTAGTATTAAAATTTTAATAATTGGCTTGTACAAATCAGCTCATCAAAACATAATACTTAATAAGTAAGTGTAACCTTTTTATACTCTTTGACAAAACACACATTTGAATTGGCATGTCCAATAAACGAATACATAATATGACAATGCCGTGTCATGACGGTAGTAATTTAGTGCTCACCGACTCACAAATTGAACGTGTAATTTATATCGCTTATGTAGAATGTGTAATGTAGTTTCTAATAAATTAATAGAACCAGTTTTCGTGTAAATTTATAAAAATCTGCATCAATTTCTCAAATAGTTCAAAGACGGAAAATTCACAAATAATTGTTCAGACAATTTTACTTAAAAGGGTTGTTTTAATTTTTAATTCTGAACTCTGTCCAGTCATTATATTGTATATATGGCACAATTCACAAAAAAATTCGCCGAAGATTTTATTTATAAAGGGCTATTTTAATTTGTAAAGGTCTCAACTGTGTCTAAAGTAATTGTATTGATCCAATGGAATACCAAACAACTTCATGTAAGAGTATTGTTCAATGTTGTTGTTCATAAGCATAAGCTTCAGTGACTATTTATTTGAACGCATTAATCTCTGTATATTGTTCTTCTCTGATACTGAAAATTCATAAATTAATTTGCTACGAGGAAGCTACATGATCCCTAAATATTATACCAATATTATGTATTGATATGCTTACAAAGAATTCTTAATAGGAAATATTAATATCACTTACTATTTTCCAAGGAACCTATTTGAGCAATTAGGTATCTATCTATAGATATGATTCGTACACGGCTGTTGACTATGCTTAAACACAAATCAATATTTATTCGATAATTGGTCGCAAATTGTTGGTTCGTAACGTATAATTTATCGGTTTGTTCGTCCATAGTTTGTGTGTTGTTCAAATTAATGGTTACGCCGTAATTTGTGTAGGTACACTATTACGCAATTATTGTGTTACTTATTTTGTTACTAATTCATTTTTAGTCTCATGATAAAAATAAGTTGTTAGTAAGCAAAAGCATTAGTCTATTTTCCCATGTAATTGCATTTTCATTGGATTGTCTGAGGCAAAACTCATAAATATAAAAATTAACGAGACATGATGCATATTATAATTGAATTTTCACATCCGAGATGAACAAAGCGTGTCAAGTGAGGGGGAGGCCAAATAACAGTGGTCACTTTTAATGGATGCGACATCCCATCTCAGCGTGGTTGCGTTAAACGGAACGTGTCCGGAAACCACGCCCCTTTCGCCGACTTGTCAAGCTGATAGCGCGCCAAAATATCTACACAAATTGAAATTATGTATGAGATAATCATTCTAGAACTGATAAGGTCAGGTGGGGCAAGTGCGCCGACCGGGTCAGTGCACCTGGCCTAAAAAAATCTAAAACTATTGGTGTTATACAATTACCGCAATCTTATATCTATGCTACTAACTGAAATACAGTTCCACTAAAAACCATAAATGGCTTTGTTCATTTTAATACGATTTATTCGCCATTTTATTTTAAGTGTCATTTAGACCTGTAGACAGAGATGACCCCGTGAAAGATAACATCAAATATTTCAAGATATTTAACATATTTCTGTAAACCAGTAAGGTGAGTACATAGTTTAAACCTTTTATTTTAACTTCCTACCTGAATTTTATTTATATATACTAAAATAAGGGATTTTTTAGCAATGCGAAAAAATGAACTTTAAAATTGTCGAGTAGGGCAAGTGCGCCACAGTTAATAGTCGTATGGCGCACTTGCCCTTGAACCATATATTACCAACCTTTTTTGAGATTATGTTTTACTAATATGAATTATTATTATTAAAATGTTATACTTAACGGCATAATTTTTTGTACTCAAGGTATTTTGTTTTAAGCCGACTTAAATAAAAGGGCGTATTAGTTAATTCATCGTATATTTGTTTGTTTTAGATGGTTCGTTTTTACAAAAGAGAAACTGAAATACCTTCGTCTAGAGCAACTTTGCGTGAAGAGGGTGCAACTGTTCAATCAGGCACGTTATCTGGGTATAATACAGCTAAAACATTTCAAATGTCATAAGGCCAAATTCTAAGTAATTGAGTTATAACGCATTCAAAATTGTTAATTCCTACATTTTTGTATGATTTTTAGGTTTTAGAAATAAAATGAATTTCATATTGAAGCTACCATTTTTTTACAAATCCGCACATAAAACTCTAATATGTATTCATATTAGAGTTTTATGTGCGGTATTCCTAAATATAGCAAAAAAATGTGTAAAATGTTTTGAAGCCCTGATTTACAAATATATGGCGCACTTGCCCCGAATTTGATTTGGCAGCCATAGTTTGTTATAATATTGAGTGATTAAAAATTATCCAAGAGCAATGCGGGTAAATGAATGTTTTCTTTATAATATTTCATATTGGCGTTTTTTTTAAACAGGTGCACTTGCCCCATTTCCGGAGGCAAGTGCGCCTACTACCATTTTTTTTTACTTTAAGCAAAATATTATTAATTTATTGTCTTGCTATTGGTCGTTATCACAAAATACTAAATATTCTTAAATTAATAAAATGACATTCTTAAGTCAGCACAAAAAGAAATTATTTCGCATGGAATCCAAGTATGAAAATTTTATGGCGCACTTTCCCCGATTGACCTTACCTAAAGAAAAAATTATATTCCCACTTGTCCTTTTACGCATTTTAAAAATTAAAACCATAAAGTAAATTTTTATCTAAAATACTATATTACGTTAATAAAAAAGTTTTTATTCTGTTAGACGACACCTTAGTACAAGTCTAGTGACTAAAATAGTAACAGTTGACTAAACTTAATTATTGCCTCTTGGTAAATCTTAGCCACCTGGAGTAAAAATGACTAATCCGTCTCACAGCTGTTTCCAATATTTCGCTTATCTACAATTACAATGGAGATAGCTATCTTAAAATATGTTTATGTTTTTATCTTTAAGTTGAGGCTATGCTTTCTTTACATGTAAGAGTTATCTTTATATAGCAAAAGATATGCATATATTATGTAAATTGATAAGGAGCCCTTATCTAGAAAATAAGAATACTGTCTGAACCCTCGTTATACTATTTGTAAGAACAGCTGATTTTATGAATTCTCTCGTTTAAGCTAGGTAAGTATATTATTAATAAATTAGTGCACGTTTATTTTGCTTCCTTTGTCTATGATAACTTTTACAATGAAGACAGAAAATGACTTTTCATTTTCTGTCTTTTTTGTAATTATCTTTATAATTACAGCTATTTATATTCCTTTAAAATTAACTTATTTGGAGGTCATAAGTGCCTTATATTAAAAGAAAAATACCCAACAGGAACGTAGTATTGTACGAGCGCACGAAGAGTTCCATAAGCCATAATTAAACCGTCATATTTCTTTAAAAAATCACTCATCTACGCGGACAATGCGACAACTTAAAAGATATAAACATTAAAACATCGCGCTGACATGACAGGCGGATAGATATAAAGATATAAATTTGGTATAAATCCATTATCTACGAAAGCCTACACAGTACACACTACAAAGCAATACAAACATATTTTTAAATAAACGTTATAATTTATGTTATTATACGCATTGCAAATCGCTTTATAAATAATGTAGAGTTTTTATCTCATCGCCTAAAGATTTTAAATATTACATTTAACTAGGCGTACATAATCTATAATCGTATCGATTAGGTAATTATCATAACTTAAAATAACATCATTAGTTTAACTCGTTTCAAGGGTAAGCAGTGACACACGCATGCTTGACTAGTTATATTAAGTTGCCTGTAATAGGCACCGAATCTACTTATTTAATTATAATAATACTGACATGTAATTTAAACATTTATTATATGATTGAGTTTTTACACAATGCAATTTATTAACGAACCAAACTATTAGCGCCATCTAGCGTGAAGTAGCGTTACCAAATCTATTTATAAATCTTAACCTTGTCTATGGCCACTTGGCACAAGTACTTGAGTGAAGTTCAATTTTGACAGTTGTAATGTAACAGTGGTCATCGTATTTTTTTATACCTCCTTGCATTTTGATACCAAAATATTAGTTATTCGCGAAGTGGTATTACGTGAACAAGATGAAAATAAGAGCCCACGCACTTCGGGAAAGGTGGAATGCGACCCGCTAGCATCGGTAAGTGACAATATAGGACATATAGCGACCGCTGGTGCCTGTATTTTTAACTGATTAAAAAAAACTGTAGTCAATTGGCTGTTAACCTTTTAACTAAAAGCGGGAGACGCGTAATTTGACGCTATGCCGTGTATAATTTTATTACTATTCGCTCGACGCCGCATACATTAGTCTGAGGATATGTATTCGCCCACAGTTTTCGACGATCTGTATTCTATAAAACACCTAACGTTACTTATCATATAATTGTTTTGTTATCTATATTAGTACAAAATTCACATTTAAACCCTTGATTGGCTCTAAACTGCGTGATAATACACATTAACCGTACACACGGTTATTATCTTTGTAAAAAATATTTTAATCAGTGATTGGGAAGTATTTTAGTTGTGTAACGTTTTCGGCTCTGTGCAAGAATGTCGCAGTTTTTGTGAGAAAAATAAATTAATGGGAAATTTACTGTGGACAGGTATGTTTTCTTTGTTTATATTGATGCACAATATTTTTTTTAAATACACAAAACAGTTTTGAATTTATCAGGCTTCTTGCATTTATTTTCTTCTATAAATAATAACATTATTTGGAGGAAATAACATTTCTGTTTACTATATACAAATTTTGATTATGAAGAGCAAATCCAATAAAGAAAGTAATTTCTTGGTAATTCTACAAGAAGAGTTTCTTATCATATTTCATATATTTTCCTAAATTTTAATTCTGATCTTTAACATACTCCTCTCATAAAGTGTAAAAAAAGTCCATGGTAGCATGATGATGGTAAATATTTTTTATCATAATACCTTAATGACAAACACATTTAGATTGTATCATGTCCTGAACCAGTAATTCAGTTGATTAGAAATATTTGGTATTTAACAAAAACTTAAGAGATTATATTATGGATATAATATATACCGATATTTACTACATACTTGTTTGACTACATTTAAGTGTAGGTAATAAAAGCAGATAGGCAATGTTTTTTACTTTTTTAAATTTAGAATTACTCATTACTGGCCAGTAGCAACAAGTCATAAGAATATTATTGATGAACCAGTAACTGCACCAAGGGGTAGGAATAAATTCTTGTTCTGCTTTAAATAAAAAAAAATTATATAACTTTGTATTATGTTTATTTAACCATATGAAGCCTGCATATATTTTAATTTAAAAAAATATGATGGCATTTTATATAACAAATTCAATATCCACAATCATACCATTTATAGTTTTATCCATATATTTTAAATAGTTTCATAGTATTTTCTAACTCTACTCAAAATCATTTAATTATTGATGAATAAATAAAATGCTTTTCTGACTAGCCTCTCATGTGCGATGAACTTTGATCAAAGAAACTCTAAACAGCCTTGACATTGTGATTTTATTGCACCAATTAATATGTTTGGCACATCCTATATATACTCTTTGTCTTTTCATTATAACATTATTTTTATGGTAGTTATGAGGACTTATTTAATTTCCAATGATGGTATTTCTTAAAAAAAAAAATGTTTTACTCGTATTTTCCGATATTTTAAATGTATTTCAAAACCTGAATAGATAAAATAATCATGTATTAAATTTTGATTAATAGAAGGTAAGAAAAAAATAAATTGTTAATAGAATCTGTTTTAGAGAGAACAATTGAATCTTATGAAATGAATAAAATATGCATCTATGAATAAATACTATAGGTAATATATCCGCCTATTTGAGACAATGGTTTAATGTTTTAAAAAAAAACTAAAGCTTAACAATATATATTTTTTTATTAAAGTATACTGATAGCCTATACTCGTTATTGAAATCTATGCGCAATAAACTGCAAAATACCGGATTTTTCCAGCTAAGTTGGGATATTTTTTATGCTTTTTATACTGATTTAAATTAAAACCGATCGTAAGTACTTTCATATAGACAGATTCGCAGGCTGTTTAACTACATGGTCCAAAGCCAAGATACCTTTTACCAAACGTTAACACTAATACAAAACAAAAAAAATAACGATGTCTATCGCTAGGATATGTAATTTCCATACATAAGGTTAACGTTAACGATTGTAGAAGGGCAATTCGTACGGCCTCAGATTTACATTTACGGAATAACTCATGGTTTGTATATAATATTTACGTAAAGAATTCGGATGACCCGTGAACGCACTATGCATTACGAGGAAATAAAAAATAACAATTCGGCCTTACTTTTTATATATAAAATAAAATCGTGCTTATTACACCTCTATGTATGCTAGGGGCATTTTTGTTGAGAAATTTACTTAAAACTCCACTAATCCTACCAATAAAGTATGTTTAATCTCTTTATTAATTTGTTTAAAAGACCCAATCATAAATTACAGAATAACGAGTGCCGAAAACGTCTTCAATAATTGGGCAATGATTACCCGGTAATCGATGTCGGCTCTCAGGAAGAGCGAGTAGGCTTTGGTATTGCTTTTTTAAGAATTTTAATTGAAGAGAACAAAATAATCGGATTATCTAAAACAAATATGTATATCGTGTTATAAATACCCCATTAGTACTTACGAGATTCCGAACGTAACCGGTGCGACAATTAATCCGTGCTATATAACATATTTATCTATTCTTTATCTATACTTAGGGCTTACAAATAAACATTTTTAATCAGTTATTAAAATTATTTGATTGTCTTGCGATTTTTATAAATTTACACGTACGGAAGCGAGCGACAGTGCAGTGATAAATAAACTTATGTGGTGAAGTAATATTTAATGCTAAGTAACCTATTCCCTCGCTTATTTATTATTTTTTTAAATTATTCACGAACTGTAAATAATCCAATTTCTAATGCTAAGTACTATTTTCCCTCGTTTGTTTATTATTTTTAAATTATCCACGAACTGTAATTAGTCCTCGTGAACTAAACTTGCACGGAAGTTTGTACTCACAGAGACGGCTATCCATAGAACAGTCGAAAGTTTTCTATTACTTAAATAGGATCTCTGACCCCGCATCGTACGGTAATATTTGAAATAGTAACTTAAATACTAAATTGGAGACTACATGGTAAAATAAATATAGCTTACTCATTATCAAGAATTAACACGAATTATAGATAGTTCGTTTAAATCTTGATACGAAAAGAGCTTACTAGTCCAAATTTACAAGGGGACAGGACCGATCGATTAAAAAGAAGACCATACTGCGGGCAGCTCCACAATAATGTACATACGTTGACAAGAAAACGTCCTATATACAGTGGAGACTGGATTACCCGGACCTGAGCTATACAGATTCCTGATTATCCAGATTGGCTACCGCGAGGAAATATTTATTTATTTATTATTAATAAGAACATCAACAGTTTACACATAACAAACATTGGTTCAGTATTATTTTTTAAATATCTCGCAATCTTAGGCCTGAATTAAACGAAAGAAGGTTCACATCGTGCGCATACGATTCTTAAAAAGGGCTATAAAATAGCCATCTTGAGCGACATAGGTTGTCCTTCTAAAGCCGTTTATCAACCGTTTACAATAAATGATCCAAATCTCAATCCAATCCGATTCCGAGAATAGACAAATTAAAAATAACTAATTCGTCAGCATTTAAAACAAACTTTCTTTGGTCCATATTTGAGATACCCATTCATAAGGGTTTATAAAAATCTTTGTTCTGATTAGTCTATATTTGAGATAGATCAATAAAATCGATTGGGATCCTTTATTGAAAATGGCGGTAAATAGTTATATACTTCGAAGAAGAAACTAATTTACTAAATGATAGACCAACCCACAGCAGAAAACGCTGGGTCTGCGGTCTAAGTTATTTTGTAAACATTTGGTCTTTATCCTCGTATATATTTAAATAAAGCTGACCGTACTACTGTACATTAGTGGAAGTATTTAAAAAAAAAACGAGATGATATTTCGAAAACGAATAATGGGTAATCTAGTTTTTAGAGTGATTTGAAGAAACACCAAAATACCTCAACATTTTTAACATGAAAAACAGATTTAAACCGTTAATGTAATTTGTCGACAAAGCATTACAATTACAAAAACAAGCACTAGTCACTGACACAAAATCTAACATAGAATCTAACAAATTTGACACTAGAATAGTGTTCTACTTTGGCGACTGGTGCTACTTTGGCGTGGTTTGAAACCAAATCAATAAATATGTTTCGTAGTTGGATTAAATATGTACCAAAATATTAATACCTCCTAGCACTCGTTTACTGCAAAGAAAATAAAGATAATTATAAACACAATCTATTTCAGTATGGGGTAATTAATTTTTACCCATTTATTAAGCGATATATGTTTAAGGCAATAATTATGTTAAAATTAAACTATTTTTCGGATTTTATGGCGGGTTTAATATTTTACTTTTCTCCCGAAGACTTTGCTTAAGTAAAATATTAAAACCGCGATAAAATCCAAAAAAATAGTTTAATTTTAATGTCTAACATTCGCGTGAACATAAGAAAACAATAATTATGAGTTATGGCGCTTCGAAATACCATCAGCAACACACTATTGGTATTCACATACGAATGCCTCATTGCATACAGTATAAATGGCATTTCTATCATGCCATGGACACGATTCGTGTCTGAATTGTCAAATTAATTGTCTACACGCAGATACGCATCAAGCGAAATAGCTGTACATAAATTAAAGTATACACCCGTCGATTGAGGTATAGAGTACAGTAAGGTCTGATTTACACGTGAACAGTTTCTCGCACCAAAAAGGCAAGAATAAAACAAAATTTTGTGTTCGCGTTATTACATCATGAGATTTTCGGTTTTTATTACAATGCACTTGATATTGATTAATACGATAAACATGAAAGCACAAAAATGTTTATAGGAATCGTCATATTTTTTCAAATTCGCTCCTCAGTAATTTTTTTTCATCTTTTTGAATAACTGATCTCAACTCCAACATAGCATGGTCCTTCGATACTTACATAAAGGTATGCAAGAAACAAAAACCAAGCTGCCAATCGATTACCTTTTTCTTCTAGGTTAATCAGCATTATTGTGTCCCAGTGCGTATATTTTAAATTCCTATCAACCGTCATGTGGAGATTTAGTCATTTCATGACCCTTAGAAAAAGCGATGGCGAGGGCCTTTTGTAAAGCATTTTTTTATATATTAATATGAAATATATTTGTGTATCCCACTTAAGATTCTTCTCTTCTCATAACCAAGAAACATAGGGCTCCTTTCAGCTTATCGAAAAATAATAAATTGAAACAAACGTGACGCAAATCCAATTAACGTATGCATTTTTGGCTCAGGGAACATTAGCTTACTATCGTAGTATTTTGATATCAATGTTTATCTCGCCCGTAACGTGTTACGTTGCGATTAAATAATGTTATGTACTAGTGTTATACTTACGATAGCACGCGTCTTGATTTACGCTTGATTATTTAATAATTATGTATGTTACACGTATTCATTCAAGGTCTGTATGCCATTTATTATGTTAGATCACTGATTCCTAAAGTGATCCAGGTGACCCCCAGGGGTCCACGAGAGACTTGGCGGAGATCTACGGTGGCGGGTGTATGGGGTTACACAATTCGTAAGCGTTGGTCCACGAAAATTTATCTAGTTTGATAGTAAAATACTAAAATGTTGGCTTGACTTCACCTATCAAAGCAGGCAGATAATATTGATAGGGGTCGTAAGAGGTACGGTGACCATAACATAATCCTCCGCGATGGCTGGGTGGTAGTTGTTTGCAAACCTAAAAAAAAACGGTCCACCAAAATCAGCACGACGCTTGAAAGGCACTCTTATCTAAGCGACAAATATACCGAAAATGTACTCTATAAATATTTAGAATCGCCATATTTTTCTGCGTCATTTGATCTAGGTTTTGTAGGTCTAGGACAATTTTAACATCATTAGGCTATATATTTATAAATTAAAAACGTTTAATTGTTATGAATTTTCATATTAGAAACAAAACTTTAAATCACTCTACTCAAAAATTTACAGATTCTCACTTAGATGTTATTGCCTTTCAAGCGTCGAGCAAAATTTTAAAAGGGTTCTATGAGAAAAAAAGTTTGGGAACCTCTGTGTTAGATTAAGGTATTCAAGCTGCTACGGCACGTGTAACCTCCATCCCTGTGTAACAATCCCGCAGTGAGTTTACCACATGTTGAACCATGACATAGTTTATTTGCGAAATTCATCAAAATCCGTTCAGCTGTTTCTGTATTTACAGCTGACAAACATCTAATCGTCTTCACTTTCTCTGGTAATATTGCTAACATTTGTAATGAATTTAGCCGATGCGTTCTTCCTTACGATTGTCACGCACCCTTTTAGCTGCATTTTTTATAAGTACATAAGTCTCATCTTGAGACCTGAAGGTCAGGCATCTGTCTAACTAATTCGCCCATATTTCGTAGAACTTTAAACCGTCCCGTGATATATATTGCTACCTTATTGCAATATCGGACACAAATGCTAGTCTATTTTAAATTGAAAAATATTTTTTTTTGTTGTTGTCGATTTTATTATTATTATAATTACGTCAGCTATAAAGGGTATATAACGTGTTCTTACGCCCAGAATTTCTTCCATTACTCTTCCATAGCACTTAACTAAAACTTATTGAACACGTACAGTGAAAAAAGAACGTTCAGTGGATCTTAGAACAAGCATTCGATTCAAAAGGCAAATTTAATCTGAAATCTGAAATCGAAATGCTGATGTATATTGTAAAAATAAACGAAATGCAGTTAAGGATAATGAACTAATTTAGATTTATTGCCAAAATAATATATAATTAATAATTATTCAGACAGCTGTAGAAAGATAAAATAAGTAGCAGCGTTGTGATAAACTTTATTCTGATTAATTTTCGCGATATTTCCGGAGATATGAAACAAGATTTCTACCTTCAAATTCAGATTTGTTGATATCTACTAAAGATACCTGAGCTTCTGCATTTCATAGCATGGGGTAAAATATCAAATATTTACGATTACTTTCTCGTCACCTATAGATTAATCTGTCAATAAAAAAAAATATCGAAATTAGTGAAATTTTACGCGAAAACAAGTGTAAATCAATTGATTGTATAAAATCATCATGATGAACATGTCTTAATTTCCACTTAGCAATATTAACAGCAAACCTCTAAATCGAAAATATACAAATAACAAAGTTCCAGATGGATAGACCGAGTTGTAAATAATAAATATACCTAATTAGCTATTATCGATAATCACCGTTAACCGATGTTATAGAAAATAGGCGTGCGGTTTAAAAAAATAACATTTATGGACAGTAACCCCGCGGGCAATTAAAACGGCCGCTAAGTTAATAAAAAAATCTAGTTTAACAAATAATTATCATAATTTGTAACAGACGCACGAACTTGTTGCGTGCACACTTTTTAAAACAATTTTGGGGGCACTGGCACAGGCTGTGACGCACGCGCGACTTTTAGTCTGGCGATTTTTTGTCGTGTTCCAAAAAAGTTGCAATTGTAATAATGTTAATATAAACAGAATAGAATCGCTTTATATCAGTCAACGCCCACTTCTGGAGTTAGTACTCATAATCCTCAAAAATAAAAAATATAAAATAATGTAATAACACATGTATTTACATACATTAAATGTTGTAATTATTGTAATGTCTGTTGATTTTGTGAATAAATGTTCTAATTCATGATTAAAATTTAAAGAGCTCTTTATTACATAATTAGCACATAATAATACCAAAAGGCCTTAAAAGGCCAGAGAAACTTAAAGTCAATAAAAATGTCGTAAACTTAGTGTTCGATAGGAATTTTGAATATCGACATAACATTATCAATAATGTTTCGCTAGTGCGCGTCAAGCTTACTTTGATGTTTGCGCCACCTATAGCGTTTGGAACTAAAATAGATTTGTGGCGAAATGTTTCTGAGCTAAGCCGGTTTATTTTTGTAAAGGCTGTTTTTTAAATGTAAATGTTTAGATTTTTGCCATATCAAATAATATTTAACTATAAACGTGGAGGTGTTACGAAACACCCGCGTTTTGCATACGGGGTCATTTGGTTGCGAACAGATTAAATCCACGTGTATGTTATCCAATATGTGTTTTGTAGATCATGAACATTCTGTCCCATAGCGGGATACGAAGTTGCGATTATCTGTTTCACAGCTAATAGCGCCTCGTATGACGTCAAATTAAACTTATTGGAATCCCGTAATACTAAAATTATCTCATACATCAAGTGCAAACGTAGGCATCCTTTAGTATTTTTTTATAGTTGTCAGCAATATACCGCAATTATTTTGGCACATATTTCAAAAATAATCCGCATTGGTAGAAATTCTAAGAAATATTACAGAATCAAGATTGTATAAAACTGGCGACCCGCCGTCTTCTCACGGATAGCATTAATTTATCTATATACCCAGATAACTTCTGCTAGTTCGATGGCTATCCAATTTCACAGGATCACCTGTTAGGCTAATCTGAAAATTATCTAAAAAAACGTTAGAGTAGCTCCAGCCGCTGTAGAGTCCTTAGGGAAAATTCATACCTTATTTTCATATAGAAAGGTAAATTTAGGTAACTATCAGCTGGTGTCTATTTGTGAAAACGACAGTCGGTTGTTTATTATACCGTCTAATAACATTTAAACTTATGTCCTGGGTCGGATTCATCAAATCTAGAAAATAAAACAAATGATATTGAAACAAGTTTGCGCATTTGTTTCTTTGGATGTTATTTATTGATATAAACGCAAATTGTTTTAATAATTCTTTTCTCTGCCCCGTCAGAACTCTATATAAGTATGCTTTTATTCAGATTCTATATATGTATGATCTATAAAGACTTCGCCGTACTGTGGATATTATGCACTTAGTTCAAGTAACAAGTTAATGCTATGCCCCCGTTTGGACCCTCCCAAGAGGCAAAATCTCTCTTTAGTCCATATTATACTACGCTATACAAGCAAGCCTAGTGTTACTCTAGTGTTATTTACTTTGAAGCAGTGCCATATTAAAAACGTAATTTCATTCCCATATCTATTCCAAACAATTTGTTATCAAAGCGATTTTAAAAAATGCGATAGTTATTCGACTGTAGCTATTAAAGTTGCCGTGTTTAGACGTGTTATTATAAAATGAACAAAAATAGTTGTTGAAGAAATATCATTCGTATAAAAATAACATAAAACATGTATTGATGTAAATGTTAACAGTAATCGAAGGCTCGAGCATTAGAAGTACAAGTTAGCGAACATAATCAAGTTTTATCAGCGCCATTATCACTCGATGATTGTGCCAGGGCTGTTACTTGCCTCACTTATAAAATACGGAAATAATTAGAAAACTTCGTACCTAGCAGTTATGGTTTAGTTAACCTTGATTTCACTCACTTAATTGTATGTAGAGATACTTGGAAATAGACTGATCTATCGAAAAGCAATGAGGTGTTGCTTAAGGGTTTATAAGCGTTATTAATAAATTAATACAGTTTTCTCTATATCACTGATTTAGCGAATTAAGTTAGGGTTGTTACAAACTACACGCCATGTCAAAAATATCGTAAACAGGGCCCTTATTCTGTATGATAGTGTAAACGCGTAACGCGGCCGTGTCATGTTATCTTTGAGAAATGTGTGTGGAATGGTATTCTGTAAGCGAAATTTCTATAGTCCTAAACATGATGCCTTGTGATACGTGCTTGTTACACACTGTCAAAATAACGTGCGGGATAGAGAATAAGGCCCCAGCATTAGTTCGTCAAATTTAAATTAGTTTGTGTCACTTGTTTGGAGCATTGAGCATTGTTGATATTATCAGGGTTAACATCTTAGGTATAAGGATGCCGAGTACAGCGCGTGCCACGTAGCACTTTATAATTTAGAGAGCTTGGTGTGATGATACTTTGTAAGTTATGACGCTTACACGAACGGTTTATTCATCTTGTCTTTGTTGGATAAAGGAACCCATAAAAAATCAATATACGGCTGATTTCAATAAACTATTCCAGTCTTACTCTTCAATCCGTTTCCTAGACAAACCAATCGAAATAAGTCATTTGTAAGCATAAAAAAATATCTTGATTGATCCATTTTCGCTATGGATCAAAAAAGCGTTCGTTGAAACCGGCGATTAGTGAATCAAGAATGCTTACAAACACATTAACATTTAAAAATTGTCTCAAACAAACGTAGCGTTTGCATTTTGAAAGTCAATTCGTGAAGTAGTCAATATTGGACGATATTATGTTCTTTTCAATGATTCAACTATGTGGCAAAGGCTCCATATAACCTGATTCTTGCGGGCTTCCCTTTCGTAATTCATGTTATATCTAATTATCATTCGAACAATTTGTAGACTGCATTTAGGCATATTAGTACATATATGGTATGTCGGGTTACCTTTCGGAAAATTACACCTTTCGCCATTGCTATAATACCAATTTATTTCTACATGGTTTCCACTCGCATGTTTGTCGTTTAGGACAATAAATTTGGATTGATGAGTTTGGTATACAAACTAGACACGACTTTACCCAAAATCAACAAAATTTCTAACGTTATTGCGAAAACGTAGCAAACAGATAGATTACTGGTAGGTCTCTAATATGTGAGGGTCCGCCTGGGTACCACCGAAATGTCTATTCCTGCCGCCAAGTAGCAGTTTGTAGTCATTGGTGTGTTCCGCTTTGAAGGACGTTGCAGCCAGTGTAACCACTGGACATAATAGACTTAACATCTTATGAGTTAGGATGGCGAACGCAGTGGAATACAAAACAATACTTTGTAATTCAAGGTGTTGGATGGTGTTTCTGCTATTCATGGGCGGCCGTATCGCTTACTATCAGGCGACCGGCAAGCTCGTCTCGTCATTCAAAGTAATAACAAAAAAACTTGTGTTGTAAGTTAGTATGAACTATTGATACAGTTGGCTATGCATAAATGATTCGAAAAAGAATAACCGACTCCGAAAATCACCATAATCAAAAAAATAACGCAACTTTACGCACACGAGCAATATAATCTTCTTTCCAATTTGCGTTTTTATATTTACCTATAGGCATTTTTTTGGAGTCAATGCCTAATTTAATTGAACATAGTTTTTGTATATTTGTGTGTTACTTAGCATACCTGGCAATTTAAATTAGATACCGACTCAAAAAAAATATGCTTACAAACATAAACCGGAAAGATAATACTGCTTGTGTATGTAAAGTTTAATTGTTTTTTGGATTGTAGTGATTTTGGAGTAGATTTTGTTTTAATTAAAAAGGTTTTTTTTTGCTTTTTTTTAGTTATAAAAAACATGAAATTGAACCCAATACAAAAAAAAACTATCTCATCCTATTTCATTTTAAGGGATTCCCTGCAGCATCTTCGAAGTTCAAGCTCCCATACAAATGAAATTAAAATTCTTCCATTCATAATCTGTACGAAATCGAAGTCAAAAAATATAATTTAAACCGGACCATGGGGTAAAAAATTATTGCTGACCAAACATATTTTTTACAACAAATAGATAAAGCTTATTTCTTTGGAATCGGTTTAAAAAAAATAACGTCCCATTGATAACCTCCTTTTTTTGAAGTCGGTGAAATATGTCTCGTTAAACTTTTTTTTTACTTAACTATTTTTATTCATTCTTGTTTCGTGACTAATTTTTAGCGAGCTATAATATATATTATCTATAACGTTAAAACGTTTTAATTAATACAATAATCGCTAACATATAGTCACAGTTTACCTAAACTTTATATCTCTCTAATAATGTAGTTTGTTATAACAGAAAAGCTGAGAAGAAATAGTGAATAGAGATCATATTATCCTATTTATTTTAAATAACGTCTAGAGCAGCCCTGACTTCCGTGGTCTCGTGGTTGCGATTGTGAGCTACGTACCCAAATGTCTTGGATTTGATTCCCAGTTCAGTCAGCGCCGTACGCTGTATCGTAAAAACCAAATCAAATTATGCAACATGCTTGGAAATGTGAGCTGCGGCAACCCCATATGTGAGATAAACGTAGATGACAGAAGAGAGTGAAGAGTACAAAGAAGTGTCTTTCATTTACCTTACACTTATTAATTCCCATTCTTTTGCTATATTTGCTAAGTATAGTATAAGCATAACTTAGGTGGTACTACTTTATTTCTCTGTGGCGTAACTGTCCGACTCCAGTGCTGAGGTCTCGGGTTCTATCTCTGGGTCGAACAAAATGATATTTGTTTTTTTACTCAGTATCGCTTGGGAGCCTGGAATTTGTGCCTAATATAGCGATAGGTTTGCCGACTATCACAACATGGGTCGGAATACACACGGCGGAAAGTAAGTGGACCAGATACGCCTCCGAAGAGGTAGGCCTCTTCGAGGATACAAGGTTTGACTGTGTATGTGCACGTGTGTGTCAATTACTTTATTTTGGTCAAAAGCAACACAGTAAAGTAATGGTGATCCGTATAAAAGAATACCGAAGCTAATTAAATTACTTATGAGCAGTGGTGGCCCCAAACGACGCGACGCTCCAGGCGAAAGCAAAAAGACAGACGCGAGGCCCCGGGCAGAGTAAAAAAACGTTCCCCTGTTTTAACAGTTTCTTCGGTAAGAACGTAAAAAAAGGTCCTGCGAGGCACCGCGCGAGGCCCCGGGCGGTTGCCCGGTTCGCCACCCCCAAAGGCCACTTCTACTTATGAATCTAAAAAACTTATATTTCAGAAAGACGAACACAATTCAGTGACACGTAGAGGTGAGTAATTCTTATTGCTGCGTGTCTTTATTGTCTAGTCCAACTCATAATACAGTTCACTGGCATCCGTTAAAATCACGCGAGCGACTTGCTCTCGTCTTTCAAACCTGTAAAAAAACAAATTGTTTAGAAAGTTAGACCTAAAAAAAATTGCAAACATTAAATAAGTCCGACAGTTAGTCCTTCACCTTCTAATTATAGTCCGTCATCAACTGCCATCGCAATGCCTACTCCTTGTTACACGTGCTTATGCAACGAGTTAATTTAAACAGGCACAAGTTACTCTACTCTAGTATTCTACATTTTTAATGCTCCACGTGTAAATCTGCCCCCGAAACGGATATTTACATGTGTTTACTGATTATGTGAGTGGCTTTCATTTTTATTTAAAACAGAGAGAGATTTCGCGATTTGTGAGTGCGTTGTAGGCTTTTAGAGACAGGAATAGGAAATAGAAGAGGTTTGGTTCTTTGAGTCGCCGCCAGTCGCCATAGGACTCGAAACAGCATAGTTGCGATTCTTCGTCGGCTTTCACACCACCTGGTAAGACTATTCACATTGAGGGCAATGTTAAGTTTTTCACAATGGGTTTGTTTTCTTAAACAATGCTGATTATCAACTCTAATTAATTCCATGTACCACCCCACATTGCCTTCTCTAATTTATCTAGTGATCGGAGGCTCAATTTAGCTTCCATTTTTTTTTGGACTTATCAAAATATTACGTAACTTAACCGCGACTCAATTTTTTTTTAATATGTCGACATTTCTAAAGCATTAAGATACGAGTACCATAAAAACAAATTATGATGTTATTTAAACATTTTTGGAATTTGCAAATACGCCCAGTTTAGGCCTTGATTTAATGAGCTTCGAGAAATTAAATCGTTCACACGTTATAACGGTGGTTTAAAACAACGGCTCCATATCTACAAAAAATAGTGCTAGTCTGTGTGTATTTACATACTCGAAGCGATTAATTGAACCCATTATTTTAAATTAGCAGCTTTTTTTCGAGAATGTTCCAGGAACAAAAATGACACAGGAATACTGCCGTGCTAAGCGCAAAAGCGGTATGTCAGGGAAACCTTATTTCGAGATAATCGAAGTTTTGTAAATATAGTTTTACAATTTTGTAAGTAACTGAGATAGAGAAACTCTTTTAAGGTTTTTTTAACAAGTTCTAAACAAGATACCTTTATTTAGGTGATTTCATTGGATGGGTGGGGATGGGAAAATTAAGTTTTTTTTTTTTTGAGATACCGCTTTTGAGCTTAGCACGGCAGCATAGTGAATTTCTCTTGGATAAAATAGAGCCTTTCACTCGGCTTCCTAGTCAGTCAATCCTGGAAAAGTTAAAACTCAACTTAAAAGAAGTCTGTTTATTAACATTTTAAAATTACTTCTCTAATTGGAACCTAGACGCGGGCGTAACTGCGTTTCGAAGCTAGTTTAAAATAATTTAAATGTGTTTTTTGCGTTAACATATTGGAAGCTATTATACATATACTTTACAACTTGTTAGTCATTTATATAGAAATTTTCTTTTTAGTCATGCTATTAATAGCTCAGGGTGTTGTTATAAATTCTTTATCTTTACAATATTTGTCACAAAATTTTCTCTTGCTGTTTTTATGTTTAAATTTGAGACAAGTTTCCTTTTTTTTACATTGCATAAAAGATTCCAAAAAATAGTTAACAGTTTCACAAAAACTTTCATCCGTCTGAGAAAAAATTTTAAAGATAAATATATTTAGTAAAAATAACAAATTAATTGAATCCTGAACGAATGAAATACTTCTGTGTGTGCGACACTTGTGTTTAAGTATTACTACTTACTTATAATAAACTTTAAGGACAAAGAAGCACATTTTATTTTTATAGATTTTAATTGGTCGGGGTTTATTATTTTTTTTTATTTAACTTTAATTTTAAACTTTTTGAATTAATATTTTTTCCACAAAGGGCCTACTCATTGAAACCATTCTTTTAATCCCAACAACGCCATATCTGCTGTAAGTTGCTGAGCAGTTGTATTTAAGTGATTAAAATATGTGATTAAAATTCAAATCCGATAATTTTCAACAAAGAAATTATTAATTTATTTGTAAATGCCTCATTACTGGGCCTGTTTGTGAGGAAAAATTCACTGATAAAAACATCGTACAAACTTACTAAGTTTAGGTGTCTTTCTGGCCATTCCACCATACCCTTTTATTTCACATAAAAATGTATAGAAGAGTGACAGCCCTGCAAAATAACTATATAGAATACAGAGATAGCAAATGCTGGCCTCAAAATGTTAGAATAACTGGTTCCGCGGACTCGTGTTATAAAATTTACATTCGATCTTACATATTTAGAGTTAAAAAAAAAAACTAGATTTCAATCGAGCTAGTCACATAGATGTTTAACTTTAGCGCGTTTCACGTATCTAAAATGCATAGACTTTTTAAGGCAGGATATGCACGATTTTTTGAGTCCAATAACCACGGTTTTTAAGTAGTATTTGAAAATATTACTATAGGTTTGTGGAAAATATTCGGCGGAGTTAAATTATGAGTAAATATTCCCTTAGTTCCCTGTCCAAGTAATGAGTCCTAGATCAAATGAATGGCGGGAATACAGTTTCGGATTATAGACACCAGATGGCATTATATTTAAGCCATACGACTGTAGCCTATGATAACACGATTAATTAGACACTAAGTCTGATATTAAATATCTGAATGATGTTCATTTACCACAGGTTAGAAAAACTTTTTTCTCAACTTTGTTACACGTGCAGACACACTTTTCGTACATATTTCAGAAACTACGAGGGTTAGATATTCGTATACATGTTAAATGTATAACTGTCGACTAATGCGACGGCGGAAATAGTCATCCTGCGCGCTCAAATAACGATAGAAATTCCCATAGTAAACGATTGATAATATAAAGTCAATGGTCAATTTTCTCAAAATATTTTTTATGAACAACTAAGACACATCAAAAATTAACATAAAGCGACAGCGTCCGGTGTTTAATCGCCAACTAGTTTGTAAGGAAGCGGTATGCTGCGAGCACACGTGTGTATACCGCCTTTCTTCTCATAGCGGTCTATTCGCTGCCTTGTTTTTTCTTTTTTAAATGTTACCAACTCAGGCTAAGGAAATTAAATGCCAACAGACTGAGAATTCTCGCTGTGTTCGAATTATTTATCGAAAATATTATAATATATATATATATATTACATGTTTATTTTTGGTCTGAGTATGTCTTACTCTCATACAACGCTAATTACTAAATTCAGGATTCATATTGGCCCTGGTGAGCTCTTAAGGCGATACCTCAAGGTCCATTTTCATACATTTTGTTTCGGCTTTAATCTGGGTAACTAAACAAGTATTGGCAAGTAAAGAATTTAAATTCACGTCTAGTTAGTGATTAGTTCTCGCAGTTGAAAGAAAAACGTAAAAATAATTAATAATCATGGATATTTCGGCCTTTAAAATTTAATATGACGAAATTTTAAAGACAGAAATATCCATGCATATTAATTATTTTTACGTTTTTCTTTCAACTGCGAGAACTAATCACTAACTAGACGTGAATTTAAATTCTTTACTTGCCAATACTTGTTTAGTTACCCAGATTAAAGCCGAAACAAAATGTATGAAAATGGACCTTGAGGTATCGCCTTAAGAATACCCATGTTCGTATCATGATATGGTAGAAGATCGAAGCATGTAGCATCATGCGTCTAAGTTTAAGAAGTTTTATAAATAACACGACAAATCGATCGATTTAAAGACGTCAGTATTCCCAATGAGTAAAACCATAAAACGACATAGTTGCAAAAGGACATTATAATAATATATAGTATTCATTGAAAAGTTCAGTCATCTATATGCCACTCAAGGATTCCTCCTAAGTAACAACTATATGACAGAATTCGGGTTAGAGCACGAATAGAATTTGATTAGTAATCTAATATTCGACTCTAAAATCACGTTTTGTGTTTTAATTACGTATATGTTTGTGTGCGTGCGTGCGTGCATGAGTGTGTGCAAAATTATGCAAAAACAGCACTATAATATGTACTATTTTTAGCAAGCACACTTTGCATATTAAACAGAAAAAAATATTTATAACTTCAATGCTAAATCAAACATATCATGCATACTTAATGCAATATTCACATATTGTTAGCAATAGTTGCTAAGGTTTGCTCACACTTGTCGCTGTTTTGTGTTTATTATAGTGCGTTCAGACGGGGGTTTAAAGCTTCGCCTATATTCATCAAATTGATACTATGTAGTTACTACGGGTAGATTTCACTTTCTTTAAAAGAATACCAGCCATATGTGATTTTCTGTTCCACTACCCGAACGGGTTTCCTCTACTTCTCAGAAGGTTTATGGCTTAGTCCACCACGCTGGCCTAGGGCAGGATGACAGAAAAAAAAGTGAGGGGGGGGGGACAACAGATGCACCCACTTTCCACCGTTCTTATTCCGTCCCATGATATGATATCGCTATATTGGGCACAAATTACTCCGGTCTGATACTGAGTAGAAATACTAAATTTCACTTTGCCCTACCCAGGGATCGAATCCGGAACCTCAGCACTGCAGTAGTACAGTAAAACAACCACGCCACCGACGCAGTCGAAGTTACTTATGTATTTTTGTCAGTTACCGTTCGCTTTAAAATAAAGGAAAGCACAGTGAAAAAACCTGCAGATCACTTTATTAATAAGCTGTTATTTTATTTCAAGTCTCGTATATTTTAACTTTTCTGTGGATGCGGCTTGGTCCTTTGGGATCCTCATATGTTCTTTATAAGAAAATTTGTTACTCATCATTTAAGTAATAAAATAAACTAGATATGCAGAACAAACTCAAGAAATCTTCTGTTATTATGGAAAAAAAATGACAAACATATTAAACAATCTAATAATGTCAATTTATAAATTATTTTAGAAGTATTATAATTTTTTAATATGTTTACTTAAATAAGAACCGGTTTGCGATACTCTATTCAACTCAATCAAAAGCATTACCTATTAGAATACTAGAAAAAATCCGTGGGGTTTTTGTAATGTATATAATATATTATACTTTTTTATATACAAATGTAAGAAAGGAAAGAGTTTTATTATTGGCGCAAAATGCAGTTATAACTCATAAAGTTTTTTTTTTTTATAGACAATTAGATTAATGTGCCAACAATGGGCTACTCGTTCAGCTTAATGCTGCATTAAATGTAGTCTAATAGCTTAAATACATATGTACAGGTTGGATGCAAATCATAATTATGAACATCACAGATTTGGACTCTTCATATTTTGGAGAAATTAAAGGAATGCAGCTTTTCTTTATAAACCCCCAGAGAACATTTTGTTCTGAATGCTAAAATTGACAATATACAGAAAAAAAAACTGCTTTACATAATCGCAGACAAAAATAGTAATTCAAAAACCTGTTTTTATTTTACATAATATAAATATTTTAGGACTAACGATATTTTAAACGAGAGTTGCCGCTCAATGAGTAATAGTCAGGATTTTCAAACCATATTATGAACTGTTTGTGGGAATAAATAAAAAAAACACATTTATTCCTAATCTACATAATTTTAAGACTATCAATAGCAATATTATAAAATAAAACTAAGAATAAATCTCTTAGCGTTCATAATACATTGTACACAGCTGTATATTATACGTACATTGTCCGACAGTAATCTGAAAAAGAAAAGAGTCGAATTGAGAACCTCCTACTCTTTTTGAAGTTGGTTAAAATGTCTATTGATTACTCTAATATGGGATGGACTTGATACATTTTTCACGGATATTGTAGAAATGATTTGATATAGTTATTAACACCCACCTAACGTAAACCTGTTTTATAGAATCCAATTTTAGGTCTTTTGAAAATGTTAAAACTACCAAAATATTCCTTATTTAATTATCTATTTAACGAGATAATTAAATAAGGAATATTTGCTGCTGCTGCTGCTGCTGCAAGCTGCAAATTAATATAATGTGTACTTTAGGAAAAGAAGCAGAGAATCCAAAAAAAGTAATAACAGAATACCGTCATGATAACAAAATATCTTTCAAAGTGAACATAACATCTTTCTTTCTTTCATCAGTTCTTTTTTGTTATATTTAATGAATTTCGAGTAAATAACTTGTAAAAGCACGGCTAGCGCGCCCTTTTTCTGGGGCAGGAGAGGGGGGGGGGGGGGGTTGAAGCAAACAAATAATACAAAGCCTTTACGACCTTTGTCGTGTTATTGAATCGTGTAAACGCCGGTTTACCCAAAATGGTAATGTTGGGGGTCAAAGTCAAAATATTTTTATTCGCGTTTTGCAAGCTATGAATAAACTAATAACCATTTGGAATGTCGGCTACTTATCCGAGAATGAACGACACAGAACTACGCGGTCAATCACTTGAAATTGATTACTTAATAATAAGTATAACCAGCTCTGGCTTTTATTAAATCTTACCATGGATAATTATTCGTAAGGATTATGCCGAACAAGGATAATTTTATGACTGAATTTGAAAAGATCCGCTACGACATTTCACATCGTAGTTGTTCCCATTCCTACCCTTCGGGACGCATCTTACCTTCTTCCTTTCTATGAGTATTATAAATGTGAAAGTTTGTGAAAAAGATTCGGATGTCAGTTTCAAACAAACATCTGAATCCGAATCAGAAATAAAAGTAGAAACAGCTGAACGGATTTGGATGAAATGTGACACACGTCCTGGATTAACACGTGGGCTACTTTTTTACGTGATGATTTGCTTTCTTAGATAATAATTGTATATTATATGACCCAAGAGTCATACAGATAGCACCTTGGTTTGCTTCAATGATTTTGAGCGGAAAAGGCTTTTTACGCGATCGAAGCCGCGAGCAGCATCTTATGCATTTTAATGGTATTGCACCATCTCCTGGGGCGAATCATTAGTACTTTTCAAAAATATTTAAGCTTTTCATTAAAGAAATCAAAAAGTCATAAAATACTTGTGACAAATTCAAAGACATTGTAATTAGTGTAATTATGAACCTTGACCTATAAGCTATGGGGTGACTGGCGTTGTGCCACTTTATTCAAAGTTTTGTTAGTTGCGTGTGTTAGTGGGCACATCATCAGGCCAGCGGCTCGCTAAACTCGTTTACATTTTTTCAAAATATTCTTATTATTTTATTCTTGATTCCTTATAAATTTTATGTTTATGGAGTTTTTATGTATATGTTTTATATAAGTGTATATATTTGCGTAAGTATGAGTGTATGTATGTATGGATAAATAGCAAACGGTTATAGCTGTTAGGGACAGGTTTCGTTCAAGGTCCATTTTCTAGTCTCGTATTCAAATGAAGCAAACGTAAATAATTACAAATCATCGTGCCAAATGGGCGGATTTTTTCATTTAATTACCGCCAATTGGTGATTTTTGAGCTCACAAGGACGGTTTTATGTCACAGTCTCAATTTCGGTATATGCTATGCTGCAAAACGTAAGCAGTACTGCAGTACTACTTAACAATAAGTACAGAAGACTACCAAAAATATGAAACATAAAATAATTTGTCGACTTTCATTATTCCAGAGTGATATGTCAACACGCAGCGGTGCGTCGTCGATCCGCGCCCGCCGCGGTCACAAGGAGCGCTCGAAGAACTTCACCGAGCTGGAGAAGCGCACCGTGCTGGAGCTGATCGCGCGCCACCGCGACGTGCTCCGCCAGGGGCGCTCCAACAACGCCACCAACCGGAGCAAACAGGTACCTCCTCACGTGGTACTCCCAACATGGTAAAGAGCAATGGTCTTCCTTTTCTAGTATAAAAGGATGACAAATAATCGAGATGTGATCAGCGTCATGGTTACTCATAAACAGTATCAATATTCAGAACTGTACAACTTTGCATGACTAACTAAGTCTTACGTACTAACCCCAGAAAGTCTCTCATATTAAAACCCAGTCTCAAAATGTATTCATACAACTTTCCAAACTTTCTCATCACCCAAAAGTTATAACGGAATTGTGAAAAACACATTCAGATTTTCACATTCTTTTGAAATAGGACAACTTTAGCACACTTAAAAATGATGTTGGAATTGGAATGCGGTGCTAAAACGTGAAGATAAATAGATTTCTAGCGCTCATTTTATAGATATGTGACGCTAAAGTCCTGTCCGTCCAATTAAAGAGCATTCCTCGAACAACTGGGTCGTGGTGTCGTGTAACATAACAAAATGTTAACGTTACGCGACGAAGGCTTGAGTTTCTATCGTTGTGTGAAAACATTGTTTCTGTTGACGACGCGAAATGTTCTACGTTTACGTCATGTATTGGCCTAATTTTTTGTTGTTTTTACATTGGTTATGTACATTATGTACTTTGTAAAGCAAGCGGGTTATTATATAATAAAATTCTACTGAATTTAGATTAACAGAAACTTGACATAGTATAAAGAGACGCTTGCAAATGGATAACTTACACCTTAAATATCGCCATATGTTTCCGGAAAATTTGATGTATTGCCAATGTTAATGAAAGGAATAGTGATTGATGTTGTGTAGTCAAGTCTGATGAAACAGAAAACCATCACTTGCCGTCGGTTTCGTGAGAGATAGTGGTACTGTGTAGTTAATTTATTCTACTTAAACATATGTCCATACTCTAAAGCCTAACAATCTGAGGCACGTACTTGATATTCTATTCAAACCTAGTTACATACATACATAACATCACGCATTTTATCCCCGAAGGGGTATGCAGAGGCGCAACTAGGGCACCCACTTTTCGCCAAGTATGTTCCGTCCCATGATGTGATAGGGGGCGAGCCTATCGCCATATCGGGCACAAATTCCACACTCCGGGCTGATACTGAGCAGAAAAACCCAAATATCACTTTGCCCGATCCGGGATTCGAACCCAGGACCTCAGAGCGCTATTGTACCGGACGTGCAATACAACTACGCCACCGAGCAAACCTAGTTAATGTGTCTATATTCTTAAACAATCGAAACCAAGGGATTTATTATATTTATATATATTTCTTATAGATATTAACTGTTTGGTGGTGTAGTTGTATTTATCACGCACTACTACTACCGCACTCCCCGCACTGAGCTCTCGCGTTCGAATCTCGTGTCGCGTAATGTGATTTAGGTTTTTTGGCACATTTTTCTGCAGTTTGGAATTTACGCCCGATATGGCGATAGACTCGTTTTCTTATCACATCAAGGGAAGGAATTCATACGGCAGAAAGTGGGTGCTTAGTTGCCAGTTTGCTTATACCGTCGGGAATAAAAGGCGTGTTTGTGCGTGTGCGTGTGCGCTTGCGCGTGTACGTTTAGGTAGAAACTAAAGTTTATATTTTTGTTTGAGTGTTTACAAAATTGCACTCAAATTCAATATCCAATACGCAGTTAATAATGATAAACAAATTCGTATAGGTGACATGAGCCGATATTCTGCACTGTCAGCATTTCAAACAGTGTAAAGTTACAAATAAATGTGTCGATGAATTCCGAGGATCGGTGGCGGCGGACAGTGGCGACATTTTTGTGTGGTGACTGTGAATTCTAAATTTTAAAGTAGTTTTTTTACTGTTAATTTTTTTTCCTTCTTAATGACTTTTCATCTTGTATTTTGATGTGCGTTAATTAGTTAGTTAAACATTTTATGGGTTTTAAAAGTACTTAATGTGGCAATTATAAAAGATCGATTTTGATACGAATAAGATCAATCAGTTAGTCAAGTTTTGTGCTCAAACGTTTCTGTTTTGTCTCTACCGCTTCGTAATATGGTTTTATTGAAGTGTATATATTTGATATCTAAGCACTAAAATAATATTATGTTAATGTTTCTTTAAGGAATGCTTAAAACTACTTCTCAACGATAATAAGTAGTATTTTTAATCCGGTTTTCATTGTAACCTATTGATCTATCATGGTGGTTTTTTAATTATCTGAATTCAAACACTAGAATAGTTATAATTGTATGAAACTTTTTTGTGTTAAGTTCACTGAATATGCGTAAATATTGTGCCGCTCTAAAATAATTTTTGCTACATTTATTCTGATAAATTATAAATAGATAGCAACGGAATATAACCAAAATATATTAACCCATTAGAAATTGTGTTAAAATCAAAAGAAACCAATTGCTACAATTTGATTGCATAAATGGATGCTCAAAGTCAACTGTATAATTATGTAAGTTTATTTTTTATTTCTACTATATTTTTCATACGGTAAAATGGATGGCGGGTGCAGGACTTCCCCTGAATAGCATGATGGACATGGTGATAGGAACAAATCGATCATTACAAAAGATGTTTCCGAAAGAAGCTTTGTCCAATTGTATTATGCATAACACTCTGAAAGCATGGAATTCAAGGCGAAGTTCAACTGACTGCTTTATAAGTTTTTTACGGTAGGCAGGGGCTTAGCTGTGCCCCTGGCATTGCTGACGTCCATGGTTTTAATTTATGTCCAATAGGTATATAAATTTTGTAGTTACATAAGCGACTTAATTGGGGTAATATTTAAATATGCTTATGTACCTTGACTTATCATTAATGCAACTATGTTCACCGATGAGATGTATAAAGTATTTTATTTTATGGGGAACGGTAACCACTTAACCATCAGGTGGGCTGTTAGCTCGTCTACCTATGGAAGCAATAAAAAACCATTCACCCCAACATACCCTCATAATAGCAATACAATATCCCCCTAGACATTAACATTAGTGTAGCTCATCAGCAGTCGTGCGGTAACGTGACGTTAATGTTGCAGCTGGTGTGGTCGACGATATGCGAGGAGGTAAACAAGCGGTGCGGCGGCGAGCGGCCGCGCACGCCCGCGCAGGTCAAGATGTGGTACGAGAACTACAAGAAGAAGTGCAAGATGCGCGCGCACGACACCACGCTCAACCACCCGGTATATATTTCTTTTTTTTTTTTAATAAAAGGACATGTTTTTTAACACGTGAAGCCGTTGGTCCTGCGCATGATTCTTCGGTCATGTAGTATTGTCTCACCGGACTGTAAATGTGAAGGAATGAAGACTACCTGTGTGTTTTGCACACTTGTGCACTATAGTATCTCCTGTGTGGCTGGCTAGGTTGGCTGCTGTAGCCGAAATTCTACAAGGAAGTAATCATTACACTTCTTTACCCGACTTCCAAAATAGGAGGAAGTTCTCATGTGTTTGTATTTTTTTAATACAATTACTAAATGAACATACCACCTAATGATAAGCGACACAATTAATCATTGACAGTAACACTAACTGAACTTAAATAGAAAGTTCTACGTGGCTGCACTGCGTTTTTCACCCTAAGACATTTGTTGAGCCTTAAAATGCCTTCAAATAATTCTGGCTGCAATATTCTTCAAACCGAAACACGAAAGTGATTGGACAATGTTGCTTGACAGCATAAATACGGTGTACTTTACAGTGCCACCTACCACCCAGGTTTTCTAGCATAGCCTGCTTCTAACAGTCGGTCTGGAAAGTCTTGGGATCTATCCAACAATGAATAAATGAATTCTTCCTAGCCGAATTTCGGCCACGGCGGCCAATTTCAACGGAGATCAGCTAGGTACGCAGGATATATTATAGTGCACAAGTGTGTGCGTAATACACAAGCACTCTCTGTTCCTTCACTCTCATAGTCCGGTGAGACGGCAATCCGACATGACCGAAGAGAGATCAGGCGCAGGACCAATTGTGGTATCCAACGACAGGCACCCTATTACTGATGATAATAGCCCGGCGAATAAACAAGCGTCATCTGATCACCTATAATACTAGAAGAAATCAAGATGCGCTGCCGGGCTTAAGAGAGGTTGGAGAAGATCTAATTTGATTTCATTAGATGTTCATTAGTTTTTGAACTAGTACACATGACATACATTTCATTGACACTGGAATGGTCAACGACCTACTAAAGTACAATGACCCCGATGCGTTACACAATTTGCGCGTACGCAACCTTACAGAAAAATATGCCGTGTTAGTAAAATTCGTATATACTTTATACTCGTTCCAATGAGGTGTTAACTTAGGCCATTGGCCATAACGGCCAAAATTGAATAACATTGATCTTATTTTGATGCAACATAATGATTACCAATTGGTACATAATGTATTAATTAAAATATCAAGCAACGATTGACTGCGCCTCTCGACTCACAGGTAGCCAGAACAATAGCGTCCTGTCATTAAATATACACTAGCTGACAACGAGACGTTCCGAAAAAATTTTTACGACGGGATTTTTACCTTACCTACTATAATTATTATAATGTTGATTAATTACTGTGTTGTGTTGTAGCAAGCGCCGTCTGACACGCCCGGTCTGCTGGACGGAATGCTCTGGCAGAGTATACATCCTCTAGATGTCAAAGGTAAATTAACAGTTAAATAATATAGTCACTAATACACAAGGGCGTCGCCAAGAGGGGGCAGGGAGGGTCACCCCCCCCCCCTTAAAGATTCTTAAAAAGTTGTCAAATTGAAAGCAACCAAAGTCCTAAGTCTTCGACTTGACTTATCGTCTGGACTTATTTTTCCGTACGTCGAAACTCGAATAAATTCACCAATTCCATTTCTAATATTCCGTACGCTCAATTACGCTCTGCTCTATGTTATTATTAAAGCGAAAGAGGGGAAATGGTGGAGGAACATGTGCTCTCGACTTTACCTACAATTCATACTTTTCTCATTCTCCATACCAACTTGTCCTCTACCTGGGCCATTGACTGGCGGCGCCCTTGCCAATTCACCCTTGACAATTGTTGACATAAAAAAGTCGCTCGTGTGATCGCAAACGCCGATATGCCTGTAAAGATACGCACAATGGCCCGACTTTTTTACGGGTAAGTACGGAAAAAAGGAGCCCATAACCATAACCATGCCTGTAAAGAGTTTCAACAACATCCAAGACATAGAAAACCTCGTCGTTCTATGAATTTGTATTTTAATTTAAATTTCATAGACATTGACTACGATGTTCTTTAAATCGGAATATTACAGTGCGCGTTCATTGCTAGCCGGTAAAAATACAAAAATTGGACGACCTACATGCACTCTTACGCACGAGACCGCAATACTGTAATAGGGTCCTTTAACCGCCATTTTCAATAAAGGATTCCAATCGATTTTCTTTCGTAAAAATTAACCAATCAGAACTAAGATTTTTTGACAAGCTTACAAATACTTACAATTAGCTTATTCTCTGGATCGGATCGAAGATTAAGAATGAGATTGAATCAGTTAAATTAAGATGTGAGTGAATATTTTCGACAATGTTATGCAGAGGAGGAGGGCGAGCCCACGACCAGCGCGGAAGGCACCCACAGCGCCAAGGATGACGACTGCCTACCTGTCAACGTGAGTCACATACATAGAGATATACACATGAAATAGGTGATATTCTGAAAAAAAAAAGACAAAATTAAATGTGTAATCCCGATAAAATCCGAAATTTGTGACACTTTTATAGAAGTATTTTTTTATGTCCGATAGAGAACCCTCTTACATCTTCCTTATAGGTTATCATACCGTTTTTATTTTATATTTAAAACTTGTTAAACATATTTATTCGTGGATAAATAATGTTTAATTAGTTTAGTTGAATCTTATGCCAATTTTACTCTTTAACGTCAGCTCTGCAGTTGTATACCTACCCCAAAAAAAATTATTTACTGGCAACTCACCATAACCACGATACCTCAGTTACAAAATGTTGCCAACAGATGTCGAACGGCCGACTGTCCAGCACGAACGACAGCGACGAAACGATCAACGTACTCGAGCCCCAAGTCCAAATCATACCCCAGACCCCCACCCCGCCGCCCCACAAACCGATACCCCCCATCAACCCACTAATGCCCACCCTGCCCCTACTAACCAACCCGCTTCAAGCGATAGAACAAGCGAGGATACAGCAGAACTTCTTGCAGAAACTAAACGAATTGTCAAACACGCCGTTGAATTTGAGCAATTTGGACGACGCACGGAAGAACGGACACGAGAAAAACGAAAAGAACGATGATATTAAACACGACTGCGGCAACGCCACCGAGGAGGAGAGACTTTACTACTCCGCGAAGAGGCAGCACGCGATATGGGAACACGAGGCCAAAATGAAGATATTAAACATGGAACTGAGACAGAAGGAGGAGATATTTTCACTGCAAAAACAACTTTTTCTCATTGAGTTGAGGTTGAAAATGGACTTTTTGGAGAAGGCCAGCGCTAAATGAACTGATTGGTGAGTTGATTTTGTTTTATTCGAATTATTGGTACGTAAATCGGTCGCCACACATAATGGACGAGTCGCAGATCTCCGTGCGATTTGTCGTACGGAACAGAGTTAAATTATTTGTCCAAGCGCACTGAGACCGCATAACTACCAATACGATTATAGTTCAACTTGTTATACACCGCTCAACGGTAATCCGAAAAGTGATTTCTTCTTTTCAACGTCAGCAATTATGTGCGGGTACTTATATCTAGATGACCTATAAGTTATTTCATTTAGTGCGTTTTCCAGCAGAGCGCTGCAGTCCCGAAGGATCGCCCGCAGTCTTTCGAAATTCCCGTGACGTCATGCGTTGGCCAGTTTTGAACTGTGCGACGCGGAGTTAGAGCCGAGTGGCTTGATTTCTAGTTCAAGAAGTGCCATCTAAGTAGTTACCGAATTAAAATATATCCCGTATTTTTTCTTCTTAATATTATTATTTTCCAATTTTTGTAGTCAAACTACGGACACGCAAATGAAGATTAGTTGCGGCAGGCGACCGATAATGAGAAATAGCAATACATTTAGTCATTTTTTTGTAAGTATAGTTCTGCCAACATAAGAGAGATAAGATGTTTTGAAGAACATGTATTATGTCATTTGTATTATCGCGTTAATTTTTACCATAACTTTATTGAACAAATCTATATTATTTTTCAAAACGTCTGAATATTATCTTATGTTAACACGCATTGTTAGTGTGGAACAAGCACAGCAACATCTCGGTCGCCTGTCCTCAAACTGTCTTTGATTTACGCCTTTTTTCATTATAATAAATAAAATATGTGATGATAAAAATATAATAATTGTAAAAACGAAAATATATTATTTTTGTATGATTATTTTACGCGTTAAATTGTATAGATTTATTTTATATTTTTTTGTAATGTAAGTGTTAACGTGCTTAAGTTTCAATAGCGGAATACGCGATTTTTTTATTATTTTTAGTATTATTTTTTTCGGCAGCTGATGATTTTTTTAACATAATAATATAATAATTCGCCGTGGACTTTGTTGAATATGATTAAAAAAATACAAATGTAAATATTGTAACAAGTGTATTAAAATTCTAGACGTTCGTTTTTATAGTGCCGAGGATTTAGACTGTGCCGTTTTTGATAAAGTCCACGCGACATAGACTGCCAAATAACAAACAGAAATTGTTAAATTAATCTTAGGTTGGGCGCGATTACATCTTTTGAACTCGTTTATGACCAATCGATATTAAAAAAAAATTGACAGGCAAAGTCTATAGACCGATATTAAACCACTAGAAAAGTTCCAGGGTTTACTTGACCCCAGGCGCCTGATCGAAGGTTAATGTTTTTTTTTTCTAATGTAGTACTTAGTTCTTGAGTCCGTGGACGGTTTTAAATGCACGGATGCTTTTTAAATACTCTATATATTCTTTATACGCAATAGTTCTGATATGAATACTTCAATGTGAGATATGTTCTTTTAACAATTCGAATATCATTGCGTGGGACATCATCAATAATCAAATTATTGTTTACATCCAGCTTTTTGCATATTAAAAATGGCGTAACAGAACTATTGCGTATTTTTGTGTTTGACGTCGCGCTAATTCATCAGATTTTGTTGATTTATTCTGAGTTTCAATTTCTTAAAGGGAATTTTCTCTGTGATATACTTACATGTGAGCCAAAATTGTTTTAAATACTTTTAAGTATATATAAAACTTTTGTAAATACAATACCAATAATTTAAAAATACGTATTATTTTAATTATCTGTATGAAAATGGTATTATTTTTATAATTTCTGGTGAATTAGCGCGGCTATAGTTTGTTTAGTATCGCAGCTCAGCCTGCCATTCAATTCGCAACTCTATCAACATTGCTGATGTCCCATAATCCGACGACTGAATGGCCAGCTTTATTTAGATGTTGTAATGCACCCGCATTTCCCTTGGGGTCTACGATTTTTGATTGTGTCGATTCATAAAAAAAAAAAATATTCCACATTTTTTACAAAAATTACTTTGAAAGATATTATAAACGGAAATTATCCTGGCTGTTTTGAGGTGTAATTTTTATAAGAAAAGTGGGTAACGTAACCTAGTCTTAAAACAAGATGTATCGTTTAATCTAGTCAAGGAGATAACATCGAAATTCAAAATCAGGTTTTATCAGAAAAGCGCAAAAGATTCCTCCACTACCACGAATGAATTTAATATTATCTGCCATCTTTCTAAAAAGCAAAGCAGAATTGTAGGTATACTAATACTAAAAATTACTCGCTTGTACGGCGACTCATATCAAAATCACTATTCCCTCGACACAAAACTCCGTAAGTCATTTTAAAGCCGTACTGACATATTTCAGGTTTCCATTTGTTAGTATTTTTGTTTAATATTTCATACAAATTGTTCATTTCGTCCATAACACCTTCGGTTATAATACACTACAGAAACTCTAGCCAGAAATAGAGTACCCAACTCAGCAATGGACTGCATTGAACAAGTCATGTAAACTGCATCAAAAATAGTCCAGCATTCAATTGTTTATGCGTTTGATTTATATATCTTCGTGATATAGATATTTTTAACGCTACACGGACTTGATGTTTTGTTTCATTCAAAAGTTTATTTAATTTCTACGTCGATGGGGCACAATAGTTACTAAAAAGATAAATTCTTATTATTAGGGATCAAAAGAACTGGAGTCTTATAAATTGGTTGTTACCTACGGCGCGACACCTGCTGATATGTATTGTTTTGTGAGCCCTTTTAATAAAATTCAATGGTATATTTATAGTCCGTTTGCGTTAAGATAATAGTTAAATTTTTCATTGTTAATACAACCCAATGCAACTGTTTTACTACTAAGATGAGCTAAATTATACATCATTATTCATTAATATATTACGCATCAATTTATGATACATTTCGTGCAAAAAAATAGTTTACTTTTGTATAATTTATAATACTATTTTCTGAAATTATCGAATAATACTATAATTTAAATAAAGACATTCCTCCTTGAGCTGATTAAACGATAACATTTAAAGTCAGTGACGTGCCAACAAACGAAAACCATTGTTAATTATATTATATAAACCATCAGAAGTATATATATACTAGTTATTACATATATAAGATGTAGTACTGTTATAATAGTTTTATAATTTTTAGATGAGATACGTACGTTAGACCTCACAGTTTGGGGCACGTTTGTCGAATCATATTAACCTGAGTAGGTCGCTATCTATGTCGTAGACAATAATATAGTTTTATGCTCTAAAAGGGATTCGTTTAAAATGCACAGAATAAATAAAAAGTAGGATATATTGAAAAATAGGTTTGACAAATGTTTCCCAGACTAAAAAATGGACACAGTATGATATTATTAAAGTAATATTTTCTAGTTGTAAAAAAGATAATTTTTCTAGAGCAGAAAGTAATAAATTTAACAGTACAAAGGTTTTTTCATAGGTAAAAAACCATTACCTCAGTAAAACAGTGTATTGTAAATAAAATAGGTTATAGATGTAAAAATAAAAGATTTTAGAGCGATTTTTTATATAATGGAGGCGGCTTACACCTTCTATTTTTCATTTGTTTTTTCGAACCGGGTTGCCGGGATAACGGGAAAAAATGCCAAAAATTTTTTTGCTCAAATGTTGGCAACCCTCAATTTTTTTGTCCCTCGTGGGATAAAGGTGTAAGAACCTTGAATATGGCAATACATTAATTAATAGCAATTTTACATTGTGATGTATTTCTACGATCTCAATAACAGATTAAAAGATATTTTTTACCCCGTCAAGCTGTTATTCGGTTTTGAAACGTCATTTTTTTTAAAACAGCGTTGCGTTAATCTGATCAAATTGGATATTGAAATTATAAAATAAAGAATTTATTTTCTGTTCCGATTTGTTTTATTGTGTCAAATGAATAAGTTAAGTCTATCTAGACTATGGGAGCATCTAAATGTTACTTCATTTCAACCTATCCTGCCACCACAAACGACAAAATTGTAACAAGTCCTGTCTACTCTGAATCACAGCAATAAACAGTGTGGTAACGAGAATTGCGTACTATAAACATATGAACATACCTATAATATGGTAACTATATTACCTCCCTACCTATCATCTCCATTTTCATGACAATGTCTATAAATAAGTACCTTTATGAAGAACATACTGGTCTAAAGTAGTTATTGTGAACAGTACACTCAACTGTAATTCTGCTCAGATTTACCGGTGGCTATAGACAGTCTACTGTCAAAAATCCTCTGGATTGCATCACATATGAAGTAAAATTTTCTTGTTGAAAAGGTCTGTCCCTGATCAAATGGCCTTGAGAATTATGTCAATTTACTGCGCGACGCGCGAACTATCTAACTCGTAACTATTTATATATTCATACGGATTGACGAAAAAATCTATTATAATTTGAAATTAAACTAATTTTCGGATTCTATCGCGGTGCTAGTATTTTATTTTCTCCCGACGTTTCGAAGACTTTGCAGCCTTCATGGTCACGGGGGGGACTGAGGTGTTGTTCATCCGTAAAGTCAAAGTTACAATATCTACCTACATTTTACAATTATACAACTTTTTAAATTTTAGCTGTTGGTGGTCCGATCTACGCAGAATGAGCTCACAGTGTCTTGAAGTCTGGCAGCCGGTCTTTTGGGTTCCGATTTAATTAAATGTAGAACTGGATCCCAGGCTTGTGCAAGCTTCCAACCATCTTCCCTATTGAAATTAGGATGTTTTTAATTTCAATAGCCTCGCGAATCATCCTAGGCAGGAATCGGTGTTCTTTGGCGAGGATTTGTGGCTTGTCTAGTCGCAGATAATGATTGGCGCCTCCCTCAGAGTGTTCAGCGACTGCAGACTTCGTCGAGCGTTGGTGTTTCACGTCAGCTATATGTTCTTTTACGCGGGTCCCTATATTTCTTTTTGTTTGCCCGATATAAGAGAGGCCACAGTTGCAATCTATTTTGTATACTCCCGGTTCTTGTAGAGGTATGTGACACTTGACAGGTGGTAAAAATGACTAATCTTCTTAGGCGGCTTAAAATAAGTTTTATGGAAGCACGCTTCAGGATGTAGCCAATCTTGTCGGTGACTCCTCTTACATATGGTAATACAACCGGAACACGTTCAACTGTGGCTGGTTTCACTCGGTTTCTGTGACGGCGGCGTGGAATTTGGAGCTTGTTGTCTCGCAGTACTTGCTTGACATGTTGCAGCTATTATAATTATTAAGATTTTTTTTAAAATTCTATCGAAATTCTTTATAAGTGTTGCTCTTTAAAGTTATGTGTACTTAAGATGTCCGGAATCAATAATTTTAGTAGCATATTTATTATGAAATGAATGAAACCATATCCAAATCACAAAAATTTTGAAACAACCAAAGTAAAGATAACGTGTACTATATAAGAGGTAGGCAGACGCAGATAGTGCACCCACTTCGCCGCGAATATTGCGTTCAATGATATTTATTAGTTGTATGGAGAATAAAAAGTACGGGGCATTAGGAAAAAAGCATTTTATTCCAATAATTACACATATATTAAAATAAAGACACACACATAATAAACACAAATCGTTAAAATTTCATGATACAAAATATGATTAATTCATATTGTATAAATGCTTCCTGATTTCATTATTTAACATTTACAGTATTTTCCACAATGAAATATATGGTATTAATTGTACCTATAGTTTTCAATTTAAGTTCAATGTGTATACTTCGTAATGTGAGCTACAAACACGTAGACCACTCTTGCTCGGAAATCAACGCTCGAACATACAAATCACACCCAGAAGTAGTAACGGAATAACAATAATTAGTCATCCAGACAATTTCCTTAGGAGTTAAGTATCTAACTTCTCAGAGAGCAAATAGTCATCTCAATCAAAACATCTCATACAATTAAACTTCCCACCTTTTTCCCATTTAAGAGACAAACAGAGGTATCATCATATCTATATTTTGCCAACTATATTATCAGGTCCCACGTAATAGAGGGCGAGTAAAGTTCAATGTGTCGGTTCACAATGCACATTCAGCATCAACTCCTGTCTCATTTCCTGGCGAATGTCCTGGCGCAGATCTTGTCGTAAGCCCGACGTTGTCCCGTGGACGCGTCCGTGCGCCTTCAAGCCAGATGCTTTGCGGAAGCTCTGCCCACAAAGCGAACATACGAAGGGACGCTCGCCAGTGTGACAGCGAATGTGGGAGATAAGATCGTTCCGCTAGAAAAATATATAAAACCAGAATTTATAAAATGGTTTGACTAATTTTATGTGGTGATATTTGCATATTATTGAACTTATAGTAAATTAATTTGAGGAAGAAATAGCTCATAAGTTATTTAGCAGTAATGAGTATGTAATTACGAAATAGAATGGGTTCAATAAAAAGACGATTTTCGAACCACTGGCTAAATAGCAGCTTTGTTTGGATTTGAAAATGTTGAAATCTTGGATTTAGAAGTGGAATCGAAATTAGGTTTTCGCGTTTAGAGAAGTATAAATTTAAGGAGGGGAATAATAAGAAAAGGCTACAAAACATTTTGGCATACACATTGTCATAATTATAAGCAACATAATGTTAGTCTATACCTGCACAAAAGCCTTCTCACAATAGGAGCACTGGAAGGGCCGCTCTCCCGTGTGAGTTCTGCGATGGTTCTTTAGTGTACCTGAAGCTGTGAACCGCATCGGACACATGTCGCATATGTATGGACGCTCGCCTGCAGTATTAAAAGAATTCGTTTTTTTTTAATTGTTTCTTTTTTTTATTTGGTATTATACACACAATTACAAAAAAAAATACTATGTTCATACATCCAAGTACTAAATCATTATGGTAGATTAAATCATATTTTTTTATTTCATACTAAAACCGCCGTGTTCGATTATTTTTCCAAAACACGTCAAAGGTTTTACACATATAAAAATGGATGAAAAACAAGAATTGTGTTTCAGCACAATTATTTTTTGAAAGGTACAAAATATTCTAATTTTTTAGACATATTATTGGAGCAAAAATAAATTATGGAAACATAATATTTTGAACACCGTTTTAGACAGGGAATGCATAAAATTTAGAACCCCCTTATGGATATTTGCTATAGTTGTATCTTGGTAACAGTCAACATTGACTTGTGGTTGCTGTGCATTAATATTTTAACTATATTCGTATATAGGTTACAGTTGACTTGCAGCTCCATTTTAATGGGGCAATTAAATTGACACCAATGACCGTGACTTACATTGTGATTTTTCAAGGCACTAATCTGCAACTAACACATTGGTCTCTCAAACATTTAGTTATCACAATTACCTAACCCATGTTAGCTAATTGTGATAACTAATATCAACAAAAGGTCCATACCTTTTCGTTGTCTAATTGTGTTTTTATTATTCCATATTCTAAGCTGAGTGCTGTTAGTCATTGTATTTTCATTACCCGTGTGTATCCGGCGGTGTTTGACCAGAGAGCTAGAAGTCGTGAAGCCATTGCCGCACTCGTCACACACGAATGGGTGCGCGCCGCTATGTGTGCGGTTGTGAGCTTCTAGTTCGCCTTTAGACACAAATCTAAAAGAAATTGAAATTATTTGATTATGAATACAACTTCTTTTATTTAACATGCTCTTTAAATGTTTGTTTTGATTTTTTTCATTGTATGAGAATTTGTGTTGAAATTTTAATTGTAAAAGATGTTTACAATAGCAAGCTTCTATCTTTTATTCCAAATATCATAAATGATTAATAGTATTTGTTATCAGGCAGGCAGTTTACATAATGATATGCCTGTATCCTGCAATTCTCGATCCCAATTTTACTTCCTACCAAAATTATTTAAACTAAGTTAATTAATATAATCACCTTTTCTCACAAGTTTCACATTTAAATGGCTTCAGCCCTTGATGTCTCCTCATGTGCTGTGCCAAGTTTGTCTTCTGACTGAACCCTTTACCACACACAGAACACAAAAATGGCTTCTCACCCGTGTGTGTTCTCATGTGATCTTTTAGAGTACAAAGCATGTAAAAAGTCTTTTTGCAAACTTCACACTGATGCCGTTTGTCTGTTTTATGTTTATCTCTATGAATTTCCAAGCTTTCCTTGTCATTAAAACTCTGCATGCAATAGTCACATGTAAATCCATTCTGAGAGTGTACTGATATAATATGGTTCTCCAAATGTGCTTTATACTTAAATTCTCTTTTACATTTATCACAGTGGTATTTAATAGTGTTTGGCTCGTTGTGTTTCCTCATATGCCTTACTAAAGTCTTGCGGTGCTTAAACTTACATGAACACACAGCACATTGGAATAATTGTACATTTTTAGACTCCTCTCTGTGCGCATTCTGATGTGTATTCCATGCTGAAACTGTACTGAATTGAAGATAACACTTCTGACAGGCTATTTGGTTTTTTATTGGTATGATGCTAGTGTCTGCAAGTTTTTTATAGAGTTTATCATATTTATTAACGTTATACCTTTTATGATGTCCTATTTTGTGTTTATTTTTTGAGTTCATTTTTAAGTGGTACATGCAATTCTCTTCAGTGTTGGTCTTACATTCGGGTATAATGGGAGTTAAAAGCGATGGCTCATCAGTAAAACTAGTGTCATCATTCTGTTCAAATTCGTCATGGGCTTCTTCCTTAACACTATTCTCTATTTGTAATACATCTTCGCAAATCAAAGCTTTGTCAAAATTTCCAACATAAGTGTCGCTACAACTTACATCAGGTAAATTTGGTATTTTTATATCCAATTCTTCATTTACGGCACTATTGAGAGGGGCTGCTGGAAGGTCTAACAAACTTTTTAATATACTATCATTCTTTTCATCTTTTATGTGTGTTTTTTTGTCGTCCTCCTCGGTTTCAAAGTTTGAATCCGATTCGCCGGATACGTTTCTCAAAATCGTCTGAGATTCAAGACAGCGCCGTTTGAAAGCTTCAGCCTTGCACATGATTGTCTCACACTCATTACAAACCAGTTTGGGTAATTTATCCTCAGTTTTAATTCTCACATTAGCTATGTTTGTTAGAACATCCAAAAGATTGCGATCTTCGCCATCGATTTTCATAAACAACGATTTCATATTTGTTGATTCGCAAAGACACGCACGACATATTTTCCCAAATATATCCACTGTTATTTGCATGATTTAAAACGCCTTTATTTAGTATTGAAATTAAATGATGCATTTGCACAGTAAAATTAGCGTCATGAAGTAAATGACAATATTCAGTGTTACCGTTCTACAAAATTTTATATCCCCAGATAATTAAATAATTCCTTTAAACATTAGTTCCTTATTTTTGATAAATCTTCAAATCTAATTTTCGAAGTCAGGTCAAATATATACCCATAGGAATAAAAATAAATCCAACCATTTTATTTATTTTGCCTTAGTACATACTCATTATAATAATATCAGCCCTGTATTATATACTTGCCCACTGCTGAGCATGGGCCTCCTCTACTACTGAGAGGGATTAGGCCTTAGTCCACCACGCTGGCCTAGTGCGGATTGGTAGACTTCACACACCTTCGAAATTCCTACAGAGGAACTTCTCAGATGTGCAGGTTTCCTCACGATGTTTTCCTTCACCGTTAAAGCGAACGATAAATTCACAAAGAATACACACATGATTTTTAGAAAAGTCAGAGGTATGTGCCCTTGGGATTTGAACCTGCGGACATTCGTCTCGGCAGACCGTTCCATACCCAACTAGGCTATCGTCGCTTACATACTCATTACGCGAACGAATTTACTAAAAAAGACAAACTTATAAATGAAAAATAAACATTAAATATTTAAACACAAGATGACTTGCTGATTGAAATGTAAATGTATATATTGCGTTTAATATAGTTTTATTTAAAATAAAAAATTGAAATATTGTTCCAACTGCAGTGTGAATTTGTAAATAGGCCGTATAGGCCGCGGTCTATGGGCGACACGCTTTTAAGGGCGGCAGATTTCAGAGGACGCTCACTTGATTTAATTAATTATTCGTTTATTTAACTTTAGTGCCTTCCATAATACAAACAAATGAAAATCATGGGTGGAGGAAATAAAGGGGCCTACACTCATAAAAAAAATCCGGAACTGGTTCCAAGGCATATAATGATACCCCTGGAACGTCACTAATAAAAAAAAACGACTTATAAGTCGCCCGCGAGTTTTCCCGTGTGAGAGTTTTACAAACTAAAAGTCCCGTTATAATTTTTTCCGGGATAAACAGTACCCTATATCTAGATTGTCCCTATATCTTATGTCTACCCTGTCTTAATCTATCTCCATGCCAAATTTCATCGAAATCTGCTGGGCAGTTTTTAAGTTTTTTGCGTTCAGGTAGGGAAACAATTGCAGCGGGGACTTCCCAAAGCCTAGCGCTTACACCTTGCCTTGAAAGAAATTTGAAACCGGGCAACCTCTCGACACAGCACTTATAAAAGGCTCGCACGGTGCTTTGGTAAACACTTTTTAGCATATTTTTTATTAAGTAAATAATAAAATAATAGGCTATGGATGAATAAATAATTTATTTGCTTGTCTGCAGCGCGGCGAGCCGTTTTTTCAGGTCGAGCAGCACATTCACCTCTGGCTGCCACACCGCCTTATCTTTGGTCGACGCCTTCAACTTTCGCACTTTATCGCCCTAAAAAAAAACAATACAATTATTTTTATACCTCATCTAGAACATTGATCATGCTGAATACACAAAAAGTATTGGACTGAAATTACTCGAAGGCATCATAAATATATGTAAAAGTTTTATTAGTCCCTTTTGGGTATAATCAATGTATGAAAAGCAAAGCAGGCTAATATTGTCAGCAGCAACCTTTTAACGTATTTTTCTTATGTATGCTGCAACAATGTTACTATTAGAAGTATTATGGGTTTAGTTGTTTAACAGTTAACACCGATAATAAGTGATAACTATCTACCTGTTCAGCTATAGCTTTTTCAAGGCTAGCAGCATCTTCGGCCGGCGCGTTGGATGAGCTGGCGCCCTGGGCCTGCGCCGCAGCGAGTTGTTTCTTCAAACTCCCAACAGTTTATCCACTTCTGGTTGCCATACTGCCTTGTCTTTTGTTGAAGCTTTGAGTTGTCGCACTTTATCGCCCTGCATTCATTTAAGTAAAAATAAAATAAATGAATACTGAAGTAATTTATAAGTGATGTTTAACAAATCATGGTGAGTATTTATGTATATATATATATAAGAATGAATTTTTTCGTTGGTTTGTATAATCCACAAGTTATTTTACTACACCTGTTCGGCAATAGCTTTCTCTAAGCTGGCAACATCGCCAGCGCCGTTGACTTGGGTCGGCGCCGGCGCAGCTTGCGCCTGACTCTGGGCCGCTGCGAGCTGTTTCTTCAGCTCCAACAGTTTGTTCACCTCCGGCTGCCACACGGTCTTGTCTTTCGTTGACGCTTTGAGTTTTCGCACTGTCTCGCCCTGGCAGAGGATAATTAGTAATAAGAATTAATCTAAGAAAGATTCGATAATAATCACAAAAATAATCGTGAGGTTTTGTCTTCAAAAACTTACTTCAGATAGAAAATAAAAATTGTAGACCATAATATATGTATTATTGGAAGACTACGTATCAATCAGCTCTAGGCTGCTGCCTGATGGACAGTGAGCCTAGGTCTATTGTCATCTTATAAGTAGAAAAAAATCATAATCATTATGCGGTATATTATGTACCCAGTAATTGTTATTAAAAATAATATAAAACAATGCATTTTATACCTGTGCCGCAACAGCCTTTTCGAGATCGGCTACTGAATTTGAACCACCTTGGGCAGAGCCATTCTCCTGTTAAAACATAAAAAGGCCTTTCACATTTGATTCATTGATTTTTATAAAAAATACTGAGATAGTAATTACAATTATATTTGCTATAGTTAACAGAAAAGAAAATAGAAATAATCAATTGACTAGAAATAAGTAAGATTATTAGAAATAAATAAACAACCGCTATAATGCAAAAATAATTAAACTTTATATAGGGGTTTATAGAAAAATCTTTTTCTGCATTCTGCACATATTGTTTTAAAGGAGCTGTGTTGACGCGTTTTAATATCATTTAACAACTTAAGGGGAAAAAAAATTACAAAACATTAATAATTAGAAGGTAACTATTACTGTTACCTTATTCGCCCGCTCGCTCTGCGTGCCAGCGTACTTGGCACGCAGTTTATCCAATAGATCTTGTTCGATTTTCGCGAAAAGAGGCTCCGGTTTGCCGATCACGTGACCAGGCGGCAAATATTGGATCAGCGATGGATTTCTGCAATCGTTAAATAGTTCTATTTACATGATAATTATAATATTAGACATGATATTAGACAACTCTGTTGTTAGTATTACAATCGAAAATCGTATACGAATTTTTAGATGTTCATAATGATTTGCATGATATTCTAATGTACGAGACAAAATGTCATCGTGTAATCCAGTCACAGTGAGTGTTTTTCGTATGATATAATTGCATGCGAGTTTTTAGTTCTCGCTTGTCTAAATTATGATACAAAAATTTAATAGCTATTATTAGCAAATATTGCGTGCGATTCTTGCCTCTGATTGGGGCATAGAATCTGAATGATTCTGTCTCCCTCTGATTGAGGTTTTATCCCTATAAAATAGTCCCAAGTATGTGCAAGAAATTACTAATTTGAACTATCTGGCCTAAAAGCTAACATTTATAATGGTGTTGTGATGAGTGCTACAAGTGTGTGGTGGTGGGAGGTGTACTCACGCGGGGTTGATCCGCAGCGCGCTGGCGGGCAGGCCGAGCTGCGCGCGCAGGCGGCGCGCGGCGTCGGGCGCGAAGGGCGCGAGCGCGGCGCACACGAGCGCGACGAGCTGGCAGCACAGCGCGATGTAATGAGTGCTACAAGTGTGTGGTGGTGGGAGGTGTACTCACGCGGGGTTGATCCGCAGCGCGCTGGCGGGCAGGCCGAGCTGCGCGCGCAGGCGGCGCGCGGCGTCGGGCGCGAAGGGCGCGAGCGCGGCGCACACGAGCGCGACGAGCTGGCAGCACAGCGCGATGTAATGAGTGCTACAAGTGTGTGGTGGTGGGAGGTGTACTCACGCGGGGTTGATCCGCAGCGCGCTGGCGGGCAGGCCGAGCTGCGCGCGCAGGCGGCGCGCGGCGTCGGGCGCGAAGGGCGCGAGCGCGGCGCACACGAGCGCGACGAGCTGGCAGCACAGCGCGATGTAATGAGTGCTACAAGTGTGTGGTGGTGGGAGGTGTACTCACGCGGGGTTGATCCGCAGCGCGCTGGCGGGCAGGCCGAGCTGCGCGCGCAGGCGGCGCGCGGCGTCGGGCGCGAAGGGCGCGAGCGCGGCGCACACGAGCGCGACGAGCTGGCAGCACAGCGCGATGTAATGAGTGCTACAAGTGTGTGGTGGTGGGAGGTGTACTCACGCGGGGTTGATCCGCAGCGCGCTGGCGGGCAGGCCGAGCTGCGCGCGCAGGCGGCGCGCGGCGTCGGGCGCGAAGGGCGCGAGCGCGGCGCACACGAGCGCGACGAGCTGGCAGCACAGCGCGATGTAATGAGTGCTACAAGTGTGTGGTGGTGGGAGGTGTACTCACGCGGGGTTGATCCGCAGCGCGCTGGCGGGCAGGCCGAGCTGCGCGCGCAGGCGGCGCGCGGCGTCGGGCGCGAAGGGCGCGAGCGCGGCGCACACGAGCGCGACGAGCTGGCAGCACAGCGCGATGTAATGAGTGCTACAAGTGTGTGGTGGTGGGAGGTGTACTCACGCGGGGTTGATCCGCAGCGCGCTGGCGGGCAGGCCGAGCTGCGCGCGCAGGCGGCGCGCGGCGTCGGGCGCGAGGGGCGCGAGCGCGCGGCACACGAGCGCGACGAGCTGGCAGCACAGCGCGATGTAATGAGTGCTACAAGTGTGTGGTGGTGGGAGGTGTACTCACGCGGGGTTGATCCGCAGCGCGCTGGCGGGCAGGCCGAGCTGCGCGCGCAGGCGGCGCGCGGCGTCGGGCGCGAAGGGCGCGAGCGCGGCGCACACGAGCGCGACGAGCTGGCAGCACAGCGCGATGTAATGAGTGCTACAAGTGTGTGGTGGTGGGAGGTGTACTCACGCGGGGTTGATCCGCAGCGCGCTGGCGGGCAGGCCGAGCTGCGCGCAGGCGGCGCGCGGCGTCGGGCGCGAAGGGCGCGAGCGCGGCGCACACGAGCGCGACGAGCTGGCAGCACAGCGCGATGTAATGAGTGCTACAAGTGTGTGGGTGGTGGGAGGTGTACTCACGCGGGGTTGATCCGCAGCGCGCTGGCGGGCAGGCCGAGCTGCGCGCGCCGGCGGCGGGCGGCGGGGGCGCGAAGGGCGCGAGCGCGGCGCACACGAGCGCGACGAGCTGGCAGCACAGCGCGATGTAATGAGTGCTACAAGTGTGTGGTGGTGGGAGGTGTACTCACGCGGGGTTGATCCGCAGCGCGCTGGCGGGCAGGCCGAGCTGCGCGCGCAGGCGGCGCGCGGCGTCGGGCGCGAAGGGCGCGAGCGCGGCGCACACGAGCGCGACGAGCTGGCAGCACAGCGCGATGTAATGAGTCCTAGCTGTCGGTGGTGGGAGGTGTACTCACGCGGGGTTGATCCGCAGCGCGCTGGCGGGCAGGCCGAGCTGCGCGCGCAGGCGGCGCGCGGCGTCGGGCGCGAAGGGCGCGAGCGCGGCGCACACGAGCGCGACGAGCTGGCAGCACAGCGCGATGGCCGCGCCGCCGCGCTCTCTGCAAAACGATTCAACGTTATTTCATCGTCTACTCAGTCCCGGATCTTGAATTTTGGAGGCGGGGCAACATCTGGATAATGCCGCCCCTGACCACCTATATTTTTACTTTTGTCATCATTATCATCATGATTTCGCTCCCCGCGGGAAATAATTTATATGTGTAATGTACTGGATGTCTCAGTAGTCAAAGTTGCGTTAATAATAAGTTGTGTATTGTCTGCCAAGTTTGACTTTGCTGCCCTCTAAATTCGCCGCCCGGGGCACGGGCCCTGGCTTGCCCCCCCCCTCCCCCCAGATCCGGGGCTGCGTCTACTCCTATTGGGGTCAGAGCATGTTTATAAAAAAAAATTGATGGTAAGTATCCGCTCGGATAGTGACCACAATACACAAAAAACGATAGAAAAAAACTCGTATTCCGGTATCAGCCTATATATTTCCGGGTTCAAACTGGCCGGAATAATTGGGTCGACTAGCGAGGGATAAATATCTTTCGTCTGCGACACTCTATCTGGACCCCACTCTAGTTACCATCAGGTGCAGTGGGGTCACTTTGGCATGACCATAAAAAAATTGCAGAATAAACCGGCTTTCTGCTTAACCCGAAACCACTTTGCAGAATCGAGTTAAGGCCGTCAGTAAAATGTTTCACTTTTGTATTTGGTCGTCTTATATTTAACATCTAAGCGGTTTTTACCCATATAGTAAAACAAGCACCTCTCTTCATGAGTACAATTTTTTATATCAAAGTGATTTCAATGAGTCTTATTTTGTGTTTCCTAAAAATCATCGATCAGCACAATATGACGTTACATCCCTGGATAATCTCTATAATGTAACACTCACTTGTCCTCATCAGATCCCTTGAGCAACACCCAAGGTTGTTCGGCCTGCATGTGGTGGTTGCCGAGGCGCGATATCGATAGCACGTGTCGCAGCGCGTCTCTCAGTCGGCCCTTCTCCATGTGCTGCACGTACGCTACGGATAAATGAATCGTTTTATTCGGATAGCGGGATAAAAAATTATTTCTTCCTTTTTGAAGTGTATTTAAAAGAGTACAGTTATAAAAAAAATATCGACTGTTGAAACGCCAATTGACTTAAGCGACATTTTTATAGAAAAAGTTTAACTAGCTAAAAAAAAAAAAAAGAAAGAAAAAAGTGCTGATTTTAAATATGTATGAAACTTAGTATCGCAAAACAAATGTCGCTTAAGTCTTAGCCTTTCAAACGTCGATATATACATGGTCATACTTGGTAAGTCTCTTACGAAATATATTTAGGTAAGGTAGATCTATTACCTAACTGTATGCCGAAAAACTACAATGTTAAAGACTTTATTTGGGTAGATACTATCCGTGGTCTATTTGTGCCAACAAACTTCAATTCCAAAGCATCATTTTATCGAGTTTAAAGGATATAATTATAGAGCCTAAAATATAGACTATAATTATATCACTTCACAACAAATGAGCGGCGTGTTATTTTTATGTAAAAAAACACTTATTTTTATATCAAAAAACACTTATTTTTATATAAAAAAACCACTGATTTTTATATAAAAAAACACTTATTTTTATATAAAAAATACTTAATTTTATGTTAAAAAAACACTGATTTTTATATAAAAACACTTATTTTTATATAAAAACACTTATTTTATATTAAAAAAAACACTTATTTTTATATTAAAAATAACACTTATTTTTATAATAGTCCGGGCTATAATCGTTCACTCACCAACTATCTCCCTATTGACGAGTGCTATCAGTTCGTAGTCCGCGTGCGTGAGCGTGAGGTCGGGCACGCGGCCCTTGAACGTGTTCGCGCAGAAACTCAACGACCGGTGGCAGAAGTTGCCCAGGTTGTTCAGCAGCTCCGAGTTGTTTCTAAATAAAAACAAATTTAGTACACGATTACGAATTCAAATTGTAGTGATTTATATTGTTTTTGATTTTACAATACATATCGATGAAAATTTTAATTAGAAGTACCATATTAAGTATACTACTTGCGGTTACATGGATATACATAATAAAATATGCGCTTGTATATATCTCTCATGTGAATACGGGCAGAGAAGTGAAATAGAGAAAAAGCGATCGTACAGACGTACATACATAGAATTATTGTTTACGATACAAACCTACAAATAAAAATATCGGTATGGGCGCACAGTCGCATTGTCCGTTTTTAAATATCAAATACACATTACAAATAATACAATCGAATTGAAAGTCGTTTAAAAATAGCCCCATTCTTATTGAATAATTACCTTGTTCCAAGTTCGGTCCAACTGAAGCTCGAGTCGGAGGTTTCTGGTCGTATGCTGGCGAGGTAGAAGCGCCACACGTCCGAAGGGATGCCCGTTTCCTAAATAAAATTATGTAAAGCTTCAATAAAACCATGTTATAAGTAAAAGGGTTGAGATTAATAAATGTGACTAGATTTTTCCATTTTAAAAACTACTCAGTCGCAGCTCAGAGTCGGTAAGATAGCGGTGTGATACCCCGTACCACGAAAAGCACGTAAAAACGTTGGACCTGCGCCTGATCTCCATTGCCGTGTCACCGGACTGTGAGAGTGAAGGAACGGAGAGTGTACCTGTATTGCGCACACACTTGTGTACGCAATAACGCACAGGTAACAATAATGTGTCCTGCGTACTTGGCTGATCTCTGTTGGAATTTGCCGCCGAAGCCGAAATCCGGCTTGGAAGGATTCATTCATTCGGTTTTCGGGAAAGTATTTAAAGAATTACACATGTTTATTTTACAATGATGCGGATGACTTTTAAGTTGTTCAGTTCCTAATAAATTGAGACTATAAGTAAATGTTTCCTGACAACGAAGGGATAAAATTGTAGCTTCTTATATCGTAATAAGCGTAATTCATCATTAATATCGAACCACCCTGAAAGTTACTAACCTGTGCATCGGTTCCGAAAACGCCCACACCTCGCGATTTCGAGAACTTGCTCTCCTCGTAATTCAGATATTCTGTGAATAAAACACTTATTGTAAAAAAATGTCTAAAATATTAAAATACATTTTTAAGGTAAAATCCCCTGATAATGTTAACCAAGAAGCCAATCATCATAATAAATCCTTCACGATAAGCATAAAGAAACATTGCACAGTTAATAAAAAATAAAATACTTTATTTATCACGTAGCCGAACAAAGTTGCTTATGTGACGTTAAAACAATGTATAGGGATAATTATAATTATTATTTCTTCTAAATAACAATTAAAACATATGGACATTTTAAATTTAATCATAATATGTTACGGAATATATTAATTGGAGTTAAATAAAAGCTAGAGGACATTCATTAACCACATACATATATATACCAACATAGACCAATATATAAACTAGTTTTATTTTTTTGTGCAGTTAAATATAGTTCTTAATACCTGTGGCGTACAGATGTTTGACTAGCACGTGTCCCTCGTTGACTCCGAGTAGCGTCGCGGGGAACATCACCGCGTGGAATGGTACGTTGTCCTTCGCCATGAATTGGCATAATGTTACCTGTAACAGGGTGAAGTCATAGATAAATCTAGAACACTATCATCAAATGTTACCTTAAGTTATACGGTTCTATGTTAATTACTTCGAAAGTAAGTTAAAGAGTGCTATGAGAGATCTCAATGATTATTATTGCATTATCCTAGACTAGTTTCTCGCTAGAGATATAACTAGTGGACTGCATAGAAAATAATTGTCCACTTTGATTCTTTATCTCTTTCTACCGGTGATCAATTTTGTTTCAATATGGCTAAGTTCATCTTTATGTATATAGTAATAAACATCAAATACATATTTTATATCAAATCGTATTTTATAACCCGTTCAAATATAAATATACAAGAATTGTACTCACTTCACAGTCTTTATCCGGTTTCCACCATTTCTCGTATTGTTTAGTGGCAGATTGTGTTATACTCATGTAACCGATGGGCGCGTCGAACCATACGTAAAACACCTGCGACACAAACAAACTTGGTTCAATGTTAGGCGCATGCGCATGTTTTAACGAGTTGGCAACGTGTTTCGATTACAGATACATCGTACGCGTGTTTCGTGTTTCATTTGCATTAGTATGTAGTATAACAAATTCTGTTATTTGCGAGGCAAGTGCACTGATCAATAAAGCTCGTAATCAGTTCGTTTTTTATATGTTGAGTACATAAGTCATTACAGTTTAATAGTATTCAATGGGTGATACAGATATAATATAACGTGTATTGCACAAATTATGAATTATAATATCAGCCCTGTATTATATACTATTCCACTGTTGGGCACGGGCCTCCTTTACTAATGAGAGGGATTAGGCTTTAGTCTACCACGCTGGCCTAATGCGGCTTGGTAGACTTCACACACCCTCGAAACTTCCTATAGAGAATTTCTCAGGTATGCAGGTTTCCTCACGATGGTTTCCTTCACCGTTAAAGCAAGCGATAATTTACAAAGAATACACACATAATTTTTTTAGAAACGTCTGAGGTGTGTGCCCTTAAGATATGAACATGCGGGCATTCGTCTCGGCAGTCCGTTCCACAACCAACTAGGCTATCGAATTATGAATTTGTAGTAATTAATTATTTACCTTATTACTGTATTTTTCTATGGGTACAGGCACTCCCCACTTAAGGTCCCTAGTGACAGCCCTGGCGCGCAGCGGCTCCCGCAGCCACGACCTGGCGACGGCCCTGGCGGACGGCGACCAGTCCTTTTCCACTGTCGATATCCAAGTTCTTATTGACGGCTCGAGCTGAAAGATAAGTTAACATTAAAGTTAGTATGTGGTAAGTTCGTAAATATTTTACGGTACATTTTATATATATATATATATATATATATATATATATATATATATATATATATATATATATATATATATATATATAAATATATATGTAGTAGTAAAACGAGTACTATAATATTTATAAGTAAGTTGCGGTTGCAACGAAACTTCTTCAATCCATTGCATTGTTTGCGTGTCAAACGGATGTTAATCGAATATCAAACGCAATAGTCAATTTTCACGACACTATGCATGCTATTGGCTATTAAATACCAGCCCTGAACATCAACCTTAGGAGAGGCTGCTGTCGGTCCAGCCAAAAATTCCCTAGATGTAGAACTTGCCTAGAGAAACAGATCCGTTCCTCTAAAGGTAAATGTGCAGTCTCCTACCATTAATCATACGTTGCGGAGGCACCTTATTCTACCTAAACAAACCAAACCAACAACCTACCTGTCCAAGTTCTATGAACAGCTGCTCGCTGGGTTTGATTGTGGGCTGGTGTCCGCAGAGCTTGCACCGCGGCTGCAGCAGCTCCGTGGCGTTGATGAGTTTGCCGCACTTGTCGCACTGGTCGCCCCGCGCAGACTCGTACGCGCAGCCCGCGTGCGGACACGTGCCCTCCACGAACCTGATGCATACCAGCGACGGATATATAATTACTCTAATAGGCCGTAAAGCAGGGGTGGCCAACCGGTCGATCGCGACATCAAGTCCAGTCGATCGTGGCAAGGCAAAAATATAAATACGTAGAACAGACCGCGCAACATACCTAATCACTAACTGCCGCAGGCATCGTCTTGTATCATTTTTTAATCAAAATAATAATAAATTGTGTACTGAACTATTTTGTTTCATTTAAGATTTCAAGATGTATGTAGCTTGGTAAATCGCACAGAGTATCATCAGTGAAAAATAGATCTTGGGTCTTACCAAGTTGGCCACCCCTGCCGTAAAGTATTACGTAACGTAATTTGAAGGGGAGGGGGGTCTCCTAAAACGTTACGATGCGTTGCAGGAGCGGCAGGGGGGGTTCGTACAACGTGTTATGTAACATTGTTTTTTTTTTTTAAAAAACTATAGCAAAGATATTTTAGCTACTTTCCGGTACTTTGCGTAGCATAATTGTAAATATTACAAAAAAAATGTAACTTTTGGAGGGGTGGGTTGGGGCGTACAGGAAAACGTTACGATGAAACGTTATGATGATGATGATGATGAACAAAAGTCATACTCTAATCTATGCTCCTAAATAAATAATAATAAAATGAGTACTGGGAAAATATGACTGTTAAATAAAATTAACTCAAAGTTGTGAAACAAGCCTTAATATAGAGAAATTACAATCTAGTTACTAAATAAAAGCGTTATTATTCTCGGGTAATCGGCTAAAACGTGTGGTAATACCATTGCATACCTAAGATTAAAAAAAAAATCATATTGCTTTGTTTTGATGATTGTAATACTTACTGTCAATTTAGGAAATTTTGAAATAAAGGATCTGACTAATATATTTTGGAATCTTTATTTATAAGTTTATGAGAAAACATAATATGTATCATGTTTTTAGATTATTATTGTCATTCTTACCTATCAGCCAAAAACCTGTCGCAGTTTTGACAAAGAAGCTGATCCACTGACTGTGAGCTGATGAACCCGTTCTCTCTCAATTTGAGGAACATCTGTTGTGCTATTCTGTAACAAATAATAATCATTATTAGTATTTAGTGTTGCAGTATCAAGAAAAAAAAAATACATTTCATGTGACAGTTTTTTTCATTATTCTAGTAGCAATATACTTAGTCTTTGAATTCTGTTTTTATTCCCGCTCCAGCCTTCGGCCCTCATGGATGATACTGTCTATACTAGACTAACTCTCAAGCCCACACGGACGCCGGCATCCAAACTCGTGCGTCTTACGCACACCACGTACGGACTAATTTTAAACGATCGAGCTTTGATCATTGGCCGTAAGGAGGCGCCTTTGACGATAGAGCTAGTGGGGTGTATAGATCATTTGATTCACAAAAACGCGCTCCACTATTTTCCCTAATCGGTTATAGTGGGCGTGAGTGTGCCTAACCAGCATGAGAGCACACGCACACTACTATGGATAGCGTCCGGGCCGAGGCTTGGATTAGTCCCCTTACCCCATGACACCCCAACTACACCCATCCACAAAAAGCGGTAGGACGCGTCTTCGTGGATGAAATGACCTATATAGTGTATTACTTACAATGTCTGCTCGTCGGTGCTCGTGCGTCCGAAGTAGTCGAAGCCGATGTTGAACCACCGGTACACCGAGTTGTGAATGTCGAAGTATTTGTCGCAGATCTGACGCGGCGTCAGACCCTCCTCCAACGCCTAGGATAATAATACACTTAGATAACATCAATAATTAAAGCGACAGATAAATCATTCTTTGATTTACAATATGACGTTACGTTGATGGTATATTCTATAAGTTATGGTTTTTGTTTATTTGACGAGTGGTCCGTAAGGCCGTTCTGTAGAATGACACCTGGAAGTGCCCTAATTCCCACAACATAGAGAAATAGTATAAACGTAGAGATACGGTTATAATGTGATTTTGTTGTCCTGATATTATCTTACTTCTTACTTGTAGTAAAGGCAAAAACAAATAAACAGATTTAAATGAAATTTGGCACACGGCTAAATCATGTCCTGGATTACATAATTTTATCCCAGGAACTTACTCCCATAGCAAATAATATAAATTATTTAACAGAGAAAATGCTAACCTTCGTTTCAGTGGCTGTTCCATACTCGTCTGTGCCGGAAACGAATAAAGTGTTGTAGTCACACAATCGACAATACCTGTAGTCATACAAGATAATATTATAGAGTAATTCAACTTTAAATGTATAAATTATACACGCTAAAAAACCTAATAATTACATAATTTACAGCAAACAAACAAGAAATAATTGTACATGGTCGTGATAAGGATACCAGACCTAGGTATCTTATAACTCAGCCCAGCCCAGCTTCAAGTGTAATTTGTTCATCCATTATTCAATAGGGTATTTTACTATATTCAATTTTGCAATATAGCCTTATATCGAATTTCAAAGGTTTATATCTTGTTAATAATTTTATATTTATATAATATTTTTTGATAAAAAAAAAATACGAGTAAAATAACTTAAATTGTATAAAATATAATTTGCTTACCTTGCAAATATATCGGCGGAGAGCACACACCCGATAATATTGCCGAGATGCGGCACGTTGTTCACGTACGGCAGCGCCGCCGTTACTAACATGTTCTTACGGCCTTTTATTGGTAATCTAAATAAATATTACTTTTGTATCACCCAAAATGAAATAGCTGATAATATCTACGGAACTAAGGTCTCTAAGTAAGTTTTACAATTTATATTGTACTGAAAAGTATAACTATATATTTATAAATGTTTATTCTTTTCGTTTCTTTATGATATCTTGTTATAATCATTAGCACAATAATTTTGTCAATTATTAATATTATTTGCGAGGGTAGTTACAACTTTATGGTATAATTTGATTTCAGCGCCATCTATGAATTTTAATAAAATTTACTATAGCCTAAAAAGCTTACACTATCTTCGCTTCTGGTAGTGGTTCCTGGAGGTTTTTAAGTCCGTTGAGCCAATTCTCCTTCGCCGCTTCCACCTCTTCCGGCGTTGGACCTGCCTCAGTCGCAACACCATCTTCGGGTGACCTACAATCAAAAAATAACTATGAATATTGTAAAGCTAAATTTAATATATGTAAATTTAATATGTGCTATTGTAAATATATTGGCATGTCAAACAACGGCTCAATCCAGCACAACACGGTTTTCTCCTCAAAAAATCCACTACAACAAATCTTTTAAGTTTTACTAGTGATATTACTGAAGCTATAGATGGTGGCAAAGAGGTACATGCTGTATACACCGACTTTAGCAAAGCGTTCGATCTTATAAATCATGACATTTTGCTTGCTAAGGTCAGAGCCATGGGTATACACGGTTCATTATTGCGCTGGTGTGATTCGTATCTGCGAAACCGATCTCAGATGGTAGTCGTAGAGGGTTTTAAGTCACAGATAAATACTGTACCATCAGGAATACCGCAAGGATCTCACATAGGTCCTTTATTTTTTCTTATATTCATAAATGACTTAGCTAACTTGTTAAAGAGTAAATTCACAATGTACGCAGACGATTTAAAGCTATATGAAATCATTGAATCTCCACAGGATACAGACAAATTACAAACTAAAATTGATATTGTCTCTGAGTGGTGTAGAATAAATCAGATGGTGTTAAATGTAAGTAAATGTAAGCATATAAAATTTACTCGAAAGCGTAGTCAGACGATCCATTCTACCGGTTATTTCATCAATAACTTTCCACTTGAAGAAGTGTTTGTCATTCGTGACTTGGGAGTATTTTTGGATAGTTAACTGAGTTATCACTACCACATGAATGAAATTGTAAAAAAAGCATCCCGTTTATCTGGTTTCATTTTAAGACAATTAAAATCTTTTAGAGATCCTGCTGTGGTCATTCCCGTTTATAATTGCACTATAAGAAGTATTTTGGAGTATGGAAGTTCTATTTGGAATCCTACATATGAAGTCCACCATAACAAAGTTGAATGTGTACAGAAACGGTTTCTTTATCAAACATCTTATATAAGTGGCAAGTGTAAATTTCTTAAGAATTATGAATCTAGACTAGAATATTACAAACTAAATTCTTTGTCTCATAGGAGGAAAATTGCGGATATTTTGTTTCTTTATAAGTTAATGAACGGCTATATTGAATGTGAAAATTTGTTGGAGAAGATTCAAATTGTGGTCCCCCGCCAAGGTAGTCGTCTTTGCAATCGCAAAACCTTGGCGACACCACATTTAAAAACTAATCTGGGGCAACATTCCGCATTATATCGCATGGTTTCGGGCTACAATGGCATTAGGCAGCAATTTGACATTTTCTCCTTCTCCTCCTTTTCATCAGCTAAAGTTAAAATTAGAAATGCTGTTAGCAGTCGAATTACGTAAACTTGTACCCTTAATCTAACCCAAAATGTGATATTCTTAATTTATAATTGATTTTGTAAATTTAGCTTAAAGGTAATTGTATAACACCCTTTTTGTTATGTTCTTTTTTTTTCTCTATTTTATTTTATGTGTAGTTAAAAGATTTTGAGCCCACATTTATAAGATAATTTATAAAAGTTAAGTTATATGTACGCCGCGTTCACTATTTTAGGACATACATTTATATAAATAAGTAACGAAAATGTTATTAGAATTAAGTAAAATTGTATCGTCTGGTTTGTGAAACAATAATAAAAAAAAAGCTGATACTATCAATTTATGTTTAGTTTTTACCTACAATTTATATGTTATAGTCACACATTGCTTCCCACCTGTGAGTAACATTGTGGGCTACACCTTATATTATTTAAATGAAAGATATAATTACTTCTTAAATATACATATATTTGCTATCCTACATTAAATTAAGTTGGATTTAAATTAATAATTCTTAAATCATAATAACTAAAACTATAGACAGATTAGTATTATGTTAAAACTAAAATCTATGTAGATAAATAATGTAATTATTTTGAAACTTACCTAATTGGCGAGGCCAGGCTCGCCACTTGCGGAATGCCGAGGGCTGATGACGCCCCGAACGGACCTTCAGGAGATCCACCCCACTGCTTTACTGCTTCCTATAGTGTGAATAGTTATAAATAGAGATTAAAATGTACAAACATTGAATATTAACCAGTCTAGGTACGGTCCACAATAGGAGTAGATAATATGTCAATAAGATTATATTTCTAATATGATGATTATTGGTAAAAATAGTTTTATTTTTTAACCGACTTCAAAAAAGGAGGAGCTTATCAATTCGACGTGATTTTTTTTATATTTAAATTACACACATAAAAATAGTTAGTTATTGGTAATAAATACATTTTAGTGACCATTAAAATCAATCAAAACATATTTTTGTCCCAAAAAGATGAGCTCTAAAATAACCTATTACATAAACTACCAGAACTCAAGGTACAATCAATTATAACCATGTAAATGACATCACTCATCAATGTGTTAGCTTGTTTTAGTGAGCCTTTGAATGATGTTTAAGCATCAATTATCAAATATTAAGTTAAAAGTATATTTGAGTTATTTGGTTAAATCCTATAAAGGATAATGAAGCATTAATAAATAAAAAAATATTGAGCTATTTGTTTATGTCCTATAAATCATAATGAAGCATAAATAAAAAAAAATCAAACTTAAGCTATTAGCAGTTCAAAAAATGTACCTGCACAGCCTTAGCAGCTGCTAGTTCTTGGCCCCACCGTGCCAAGTTTACAAAATCATTCATATACTGTTGTTTGAGATCATTATTGTGCTGCAGCGGATACAATGTACTCCATATCGCAATGTCGGCTGCTGACAGCTTCTCCTGATCATAAATATAAAAAAAAAGACTCATCATTTTCTAAAAGATATTTCTTATTAGCTTCCTGTAGGAATGTTTTGGACTTATGATCAATTCAATATCAATTAAAATACCACATTACTTATTCTATGCATAATGCTGAAATTCGTATTTCTGGAAAAAGATATACTAACAATATCTTCCCATAACTGTTTGACCACTAAGATATCAACATTACCAAGAGCTCATTTAAAAACCACCAAACATAAAAAAATTGACATTTTAAATTATAAATTAAAAGGTAACACTACTTACGCCGAGCAAATACTTGTGCTTCTGTAATAGAGCATCCACAGTTTGTAAAGACGCTTGGAGTGCTTGTTTGAGATCTGAGGGCACTGTCTTAGATGATACCACAGCAGCTATGGCTGGCTGCAGACGAGTTGCTTCCCATTCTTGCAATTGTTGACTGAAAATATACTTTAAAGTTAGATACAAATAATATTTTTTCTGAATATGAATCCATTCTTTTGATGCAAGTACATAAAATTATCTTTTCATTAATAACTGTTAAATGGAAAAGTAAATTTGTCACTTAAATGGTTTCTTATTTGTATTTATTAAATTTGAATTTGCAAATATAGTATTTGGATTATTATAACCAATTAATAAACAACTTCCTGTATAAAATCCTAGTATTAAATACTCACCACTGCCCATCCTCAGACAAATCTAAAATGGGGAATAGATACTGCGTGGCAGCATTGCTTGAGAAGAAGCTGAGCTCTGGGTCCACCTCAAGCAGCGGTAGTTGGCGTGGCCCTGCGAATACATCTGCAATCACGTCAGCCTCGGTATAACCCACAACCACCGCACCACCAGAAAAATAAGTTAGGAACAAAGGCATAGAGAAAGTGTGACAACAGAGTATCGGTCAATCCGATTCACAATATTTTAAATTTTTTAGGTAGATAATTAGTTAGCTCTTTATATACAGGCAGTGCTTATATATGTATATTGTAAAATTATTTAGAAGAATATTACATTGTAACATCAAGTATTAAAATATTGTGCTTTGTTAAATTATGTTATTACAGTGATAACAAAAAAATCATAAATTAAATTTTAAAATATTTCCTAAGATAAGTATAGGCACAATGCATGCAAAGCATGGTCATAAACACAGGAAAACAAATAGAAACACATGGCGAATTTGTCCATCAGATACTAAATAATAGAAATAATTTAAAATACAATTTAGATAAATTAATTGAAGTTTAATTACGATAAAAATAATTTTAATTTTTTTTTCCATAGATCTGGGGAAATCTAGCCTGATGCAACTTATTTACTTACACATACAAAATAAAGCATTATTTGCCAATGGTATTAAAAGTATTGTCGTAATATAATATTCAATTAATTGTAAAGAAATATTATTCTAGCTAAATTATGATAACATTTTAAACTTAATGTAAATATTATATTGAAAATAAAAAGGAAACATCTACCTTCAAAACTGGCCTCTTCCAAGGTAACACTTTTTCCGGCTAAATTTGCCGCTATTAATAGCTTCAGAGTGGAAGTGTTGTTTTTATTTGTATAAATTTTCATTTTTAATATCTTTTATATGATATTACAATTTCCAATTTCCCATAACCTAAAAATTACCCAGCTGGCAGTAAATCGTTCCAGGGTTCAATAACGCAATTAAATTTTTTGACGTTTTGATAATATTTGCTATTTCATGTAGATAGATTCATTCATAAAGGTTAAAACAAGAAACAACAGTACATACATGTTGTAGTTCCTAAATAGTATGATACGGAATATTATCTTTTCACTTTGTCGATTGACAGTTGAATCACTTATAAAGCGAACAAATTAAGGAGTTTTAACTACAGTACAAATAGGCATTTAAATCTTCGTTTAATTGGGTATCACCAGATGTTTATTGAATATTGCATTATTATATTGTTTATTCTTTTCCTATATTATGGCTACAAGCACTTTGCTCTTAATTATAACCATAATATGAAAACATGATACGAAATTATTGATCTCCGCCCTGAATTCTTGTATAGTATGAGCCACAAAATTGACTTACAAGAATCAGGTGAGAGATGGTGGGTTTTTGATGAGCCCTATACGTGAATCTCTTTGAATAGATATCAAAATCACATACTTCGTGGCAATCAATAAATTGGAATACACGGCGAAGAGTGGATGCATTAGTTGCACTTATGTATACCTCTCCATGGATAATGAACGTGAGGTAGCGTCCATTGCGATTGTGATGCGTCTTTAATACATAAGTATATTTCTATAAAACAAATTATACTTAAGAGGCGGATTATCACGTTGCTACTCGATCCGAGCCGCACCGGCTGATGGATGCTATCCAGTTGTCATTAAGGCTCACTTTGGCTCGTATTCACAAATGGTACTTACCTTAGTACAGAGAAATGCTATAATAATAACCCCTGTATTCATAAACGTGACTTATGGATAGGGCAATGCTAGCAATATGTCTGTTTTTCAGCGTTTTCGGTATGACAGCCTTTGCAATGTGTAGGCATAGGTGTTATGGTTGACTAACATTGAGGTACAACTTTACTACAGTTGGTTGTCAGATAAGCAAAGCAAAACACTATGAAATTGCCGACATTATGCGTTCGGGCGCACTATCCGTCCTCATTGTATTGTTTGTGAATGCAGGTGTAAATCTCCCAGAAGGTGCCGATAACTCAATTCATCAAAGTCACTTACATGTGCATCTCCATACGCACAACATCACTGTAGAGTGTAGATCTTGGACACAATCAGTCGATTTTAATAAATCTCAATAAATAATCTTAATCATTACATTTGAAAAGAAAGCGAAAATGGAATAGTCATACTATAATATAAATATTATATAAATTTATTTAGTTTGTTTGATTTGCATTGTTCACTTTCCTTTGTTTATTCTTACTTACATATCTATACTATTATATAAAGCTGAAGACTTTGTTTGTTTGTTTGTTTGACCGCGCTAATCTCAGGAACTACCGGTCCAAACTGAAAAATTATTTTTGCGTTGGATAGCCCTTTGTTCGTGGAGTGCTATAGGCTATATATCATCACGCTATACCCAATAGGAGCGGAGCAGTAATGGCTAATCTCAGGAACTACCGGTTTGAACTGAAAAAATTGTTTTGTGTTGAATAGCCCTTTATTTGTGGAGCGCTATAGGCTATATATCATCACGCTATGACCAATAGGAGCGGAGCTGTAATGAAACATGTTGCAAAAACGGGGAAAAATTATTAGTTTTCAGAGCTTCCGTTGCGTGCGCTGCGTTAAAGTTGTGCAACAATGATGTATGACGGGATCGTTCCTCTTAAAAAGTTCTAAAAAATATATTATAAAACAAAGTCCCCCGCTGCATCTGTCTGCCTGAACGTGTTAAACTCAAAAACTACCCAACGTATTAAGATGAAATTTTGTATGGAGACAGTTTGAGACCCTGGGAAGAACATAGGCTGCCAGGAAACTACTACTTTTATAACGGAAAACTTTAGCCTGAAAAACTTTATAACGCGGGCGGAGCCGCGGACAAAAACCTAGTCTAGAATATAATAATTCCATGTTATTATCATTGATACAAAGCTAGTGACTTATTGTAATTGGTACCACTAGCAGGGAGTTTTTAGTACCCATCACTTTAATAATGGTAGTCATGATACATCACAGGTATATAAGTTTATAAAATAAACAACTGGCTTCTATTTCATAAAAGTTTATTTGTAAAAATTAAATAATTATCTTCTTATCGATATCTACACTATGTTTAAGGTACATACAATCGAGTCTGGAATAAAACTTAACAACATACTGTAAAATGCAAATGAGTAAAGACATTATCGCCAGGTACCCATGCGATTATATCAATACTCCAAACCACATTTAGCTTCGCAATGACTTTGTTTAATGAATGCGACTGAGAAATCGAATTCATGGAATATATTTATCACCAGTTTATAAAAGGTTTTTGTGCCATACCCAGGCGTACAAAACTTTGCCCGTTAACCAAAAAATGGATCTCCTTAATAAACACTTTCAATATTGCATTCACATTAAAAACTCGCAACATATATTTGAATTATATAGCAGTTACACTATTGTACTTATGCTAATGAGGCTTCAGTAGAAAAATATATACTTGTAGCAATAATAATTTGGGCTTGTGTTCTCAAGTTTTCATAATTTAAGTGGTGAGGTGTTCTCAGAAATATTCTTTAAATTTATTTAAGGTAAGGCTTATAAGCGAATTCATAATTTTTAACGCTATTAAATATGTCTTCTATTATTATAATTAGTAATCTGAGGGTAGATGGAAAAGGATGTGTTAATTATTATACTCAGTATTTTTAAGAATATTTCTGATAACCAACAATAATTTCACAATTGGATTCACAATTTATTAAACTCTATACGAATCAGAACTAGTGCAGCTAAATGCACATACTTCACATACATTTATGCATTTACAAAATGTACAACTCGTAACAAATTTCATAGAAAATCATGGAACATTCCAAACAATTTGATATGATTGCATCACTTTACTTAGCTTCTATACTGTTATAGTATTTCTAAGCTGGTTATAGATGTATTTAGGACTGAAGATTAGTGAAATTCTAAATCCTTACCTCTTATATGTTCACAAAATGTTGGATTTTATAATTTATGGTCTTCAACTTAGAGCCTAATATTGTATTAATTAACATGAAATAAATTACATTAATAAAATTCACATGGCAAATAACCTTTGAAGAAAACATTTGCATTTTCTTAATTAACACATTAATAGAGATGCATAATTTTCAATTCTTACGAAAATATAGTTTATCAACTAAATTGCTTTCTTATACTTGTACATAAATTTAATTTATTGCTTGCAGTACCGTTACGTCAAATACAGCGTGAGGTCTTTGAACAATCCCGATTTTCCTTTTTTTAATATATAATATTCTTTTAAGATTAAAATTGCATTTCATATTACTTTATAATAGGCATATATATATGCCTAACGTCCAAGTACAACGCATCTGCAAGTTTTTACAATATATTTCTGTCATAATTCGTATTTCGTACACAAACAAAATAAGGCCCCACAATAGAATTAACCGAAGTTTTATAATGGGCGTTATGCGTCTATCTCCTGTTATCTGATAATTTCGGAGTTGTCTAATAGGTACATGTTTCAAGTCCACCATCCTGAAGCTAGGCACTTGATATGCCTCTTTAAAACGCCATTTTGAACCTTCGTTGTTGCGCATACGCAGTCAACTTCAGAGCAGCAAAGTAAAATGGAAGTTTTGCTTATGGCCCTTAGCTTTGGTTATTTCATTACCTGTTTGTTACCTACTCTCCACTGATACATCTTAACATTTATATTTATGTTGGTGAGCTTTTAACTGTATGTCTTACATTAGCTGTCATTTTTTGCCCCACAAATGTATAAATGTCTGTTTTGCATTATGATAATGATTTAGTAACTTTCCATTCACACTGGTTGATTTCATAAATTTTATACAATTAAGTATTGATGATTTAAATTGCATGTAGGTAATTGTCTAAATTCAATTACGTACAGAAACACTTGAAATTAATTTTAAATCACATTTTTTTTAATAAGAAAGGGGACTGAGTTTATAATATTCCAAATATCACTAAATTGTCTAGGCATCTATTGCTGGCGAACAATATATGCATTCATTAAAATTATGCCGCATTTACTTTAAATATTCCTAAAGGCTTCCCTTAAATTTACATTCTTTATTTACAAAAATCACCCTTACTTAACAGTCATACTGTCTTGTTAAATCTACCAACTATGATATTTTATTAGAATAATTTTAATATCTTTTCGTAGGTACTTAATGTTTGAAATAACTTGAAATTAAATCGCGTGTCGACTTCGTACTCGAAAATATTCGTCACATCAGTTTGGAAACTAACGTTTTAGAAAAAAAGAATATAAATAAGGCTCACATTCGTTGGTTATCAAAATCTGTAATAACTAATTTATTTCTAAAGTTTATTTTCTTTGGATCCCATAATTTTTGAGTCTCAATATTTTTCTTTGGATAAATTTAGGGTTTTCGAGTCTCAAAATTAGTTTTTACAGATTTTTGTACAATCACAGACACTAAATGGTGCTATTGAAATTTTATATTCAACTTATAAACTTCATAGCGAATTCTAACTATTAATTTGCACTTCGAATTAGCTTTAGAGATAATCTAAGGCAATATTAACGAAACAACTTTGCTTTTAGCCTAAGACATAACATTATGCGTAGGCGCATGTCACCGTGCATCTAAGACTACCAGCTACATTTAGAATCGATTATACCTTTCATATCTATCAGCTCATTGTGCTAAATGAAAGAATTGCTCGTACAAAGTTCTTAAACGTTGAACCCTGCGCACTTAAATCCATACAAACCATTGTACTAACAGCACTATTCAAGAGTCAGCCTCAGCCTTCAAACAACACACCGATTGGGCGCATTCCAAACAGTTCCGACTATATCACGTCAAAGGAGTGAGTGTTCACTCCTCTGGCTCGCACTATAGACTGTGTGACAGTGGGGGTGACAGGGGTGACACTTTCTCCCGCCGGCACTGGCTGCCGGTGTTGATGGAGCCGGACCAGTCGGCGAGCTGCAGCTGCGGTCGGTAGAACTTCGAGGACGTCCTGTTGAAAACTGGTAGCAACTCGTTCGCCTCGTTGGTAAGAGCCTGTAAGAGAAATTGGTGCTGTTTATACATGTATTATAGGTAGATATATAGTACATCTTTTATCGTAAAAGTAAAATATCACAATATCACCAAAAGCTACTAATATCTATGATATTTGTGTAATGTATGAACTATGAATATTTGGCCATATGACAGTATAGAGGAAACTATTCAGATACAGTGAAGAAAATTTATATTATATTTCCTTTGCACGAAAAATTTAAGGCAATTTAGGCTGACTGGGTTTTCGCACTAGTCTGCTAAATTCATTCAGATAATTATTTTAATCATTGTACCATTACGACTTAGTTTAATTTAAAGATCAAAACTAAGCGTCTAAGCCTGTATAATATAAAAGAAAACCATAAAAAATACAACTTATTTTCTTCTTATTGACACAATATAATATTATCCTCGATAAGCTGACGAAAAATAATACTGTTGTAAACATTTATTCGTAAAATAAATATTTTGACGGATCTGATAAGATCATCAGCCGCATGCACCAGATGTTTGCGTGATATTTACGGACAACAACATTACTAAAAACATAGAAGAAATATACTGACTTTGGTTTAAAATCTATACTAACTCGATATAAAATCCTTGCACGAAAAACTGTTTATCTCCTATATTGAATGGATTTCAGATTAGTGACAAACCCAAGTGACCCTATACTCTACACTTTTTAAAGATTTATGATTCACATAAAATTTTATGGCCTGAAATTAGCACTTTAACCGTCCCTGTAGACGCCATTTTGAATCGATTATCTCTGAAAGTAGCTGCGACGTCATTTGATACTAATTTCACACCGATCACAAAACAATAGCCGTCGAAAGTGTATGAAGCCACAACGCCCGAATTATGCATTCGAATACTTGTTCCTTACCTTAAGATATATAACAGCGTCAGTGCCATATCCCTCGCAGGACATGAGCACCAGGTCTCCGTGGAAGTACCGCGCGTACAACCGCGATATGGGCAGACCGTAACCGTAGCCTGAAAAACAATATATGTTTAAATATATTACAATTGGCTCACCCCCTATCACGTCATAGAACGAAATATACGCGGCGAAAAGTGGGTGCCATAGTTGCTCTGTCTACCCCTTCGGTGTTAAAACTTAAAAGGCTATAGTGGGTGTGAATCTTACAATGTACGACTATTCCGTTTGTATAAATAATACAATGATACATTGGAGTCGCATAAATTTTTATAGCGATGTTATTTTGATTATTTGCTATCAAGCTCTAATTGATTCATAAACTTGTTTACTGATTTTTGATAATGCTGCACAGTTCTTTTTATTGGTGGTATATCTCTCGTATTCGAAAGCCCGGTACTCGATAAGTACTACGGCTGCGCTTATTTCTGCCACCAAGCGACAATTGTAAGCACTGTTATACTAAATCAGGAGATTCAAAGGACATCGTACACATTGTGATTGGCTATTTAAATCTTATAACAATAAAATGTATTATATATTGTATAAGTAAACAATAATTATAAACATTTTGTATCTGCTAAAAAGATTGCAATTATTTATCTATTGATTACAAAAACCGAACTGCGGACGAATCGTGCTTAAGCCACGCGTGACGTCACATATTGCGTCACATTTTACTTTGATTATCGGTATATTGTTTTCGACGCTTGAAAGGCAATAACATCTAAGTGACAATCTGTAAATTTTTGAGTAGAGTGCTTTAAAGTTTTGATTTTAATATGAAAAATCATAACAATTAAACTTTTTATTTTACAAATATATAGTCTAATGATATTAAAATTGTCCTAGACCTACAAAACCTAGATCAAATGACGTAGAAAAAAATGTCAATACAAAATATTTATATACAAATTTCATTTTCGTTATATTTGTCGCTTAGATATGATTGCCTTGCAAGCGACTTTTTGTTTATAACTGGGTATGACGAGACGTCTCTTACCGGCCAGCGGCACGGTGTGCGAGTCAGACTTGGACGGCTGCGGCGCGGTGCTGTACATGTACTTGAACAGCAGGTCCGTCACGCTGCGGGGAATGCCGCCTCCTCTGTCCGACATCTATAAAAAAGAGGTACTTTTGTTAAATACTTTCTTTATTAGTACTTTAGAATCGAACGACGTTACTTTTAAATAATTTGTCATGTAGTTATAAAGATAATATTCACTTATCTATACTGAACAAAGACAGACAAAAGATTTTTCTGGTGGAGGAGAGATAGTGGGTTACAATAAAACAATAAATATAATGTTTGACATTAAAATTAATGTCTCAGGATGATAAATGCACTCAGTACAGTGCACGCGGTACTATGCAATTAAAATTCGAGCAAACGTGTTGTTTACTAACAGGTGAGCAGCTTCCTCATCGGGACAAGCTAGTTATTCATTTGTACAAAAAAAAAATATAATTTCAGACCACTAAAATAAAAAAGGAAAATAAAAATAAGAACCATAGAATCGAACACGCCTACCTTAACCGAGACGTCTTCTTTGCCAAGCACGAGGTTGACCTGTATGGGCGGCGGCGAACCCTCGTGGTTCTCCATCACGGCTCTCATCGCGTTCTTGAACAGTTCGAACAGCATGTGGTACAGATGCGACGGCACGTACACTATTGGCATGGGCCTTTCGCTTGGCACTGCAAGAAGGTGTGGGATAATGTCGTTACCAACCAAAATACCACCATCTTCGGGCTAGGAACTGGTTACTGGGTTAATCAACGCAACACTCTACGTGGAAAGGCTAATTGCAATTGTTGGCAATGTTGAATATAAACTGCCAAAGATTTTTTTTTCGAAGTTGGTCAAAAAGTAGTTTTGCAAGTGTTGAATTTCTAACTGTTTTGTATCCTGAGTGGTTATGTTTTTACAAGTTTCGATAGCATTTTGTCATCGGTCTGAAGTCAGTTACGAGCTTCAGTCGGTCAATAATAGCGAAGGTTCACTATAAGACTATATTATAAAGCCATGTCCTCCCTTACATTAGTGTTCAATACAAAATCGTTCACTCCAACTCACCTCCGTTCTGCATGAGTTGCAGCTCAGGCGACGCCAGATAGTATCTGTCGCACAGGAACCTCGCGTTCTCGTACGCATCTCTGACCACAGCGGCGACGTCACACGCCGGGTCTATGGACCCGATGTGACGTCCGCCGTTGCCTATCCCGTTCACTGACGCCTGCTTGGCGCCCATTTGCTCGCCGAAGAGAAGAGCTAAGGTACAAGCGCAATACTTATAGATTCTGAGAATATCCAAGGTACTGATATTCAAAGATTCTGAGAAGGGCTGAGGTACTAAGATTTTATTTAAAAATTCTATTGGAGTGGAATGTAGGACGATCAGATCAATGTAAAATGTAGGTTAGACACTGCGGCAAAACAGTGAGGGGATATCGTGGGGTTAAATCAGACGTGTGGTCTAGATTTTCTCGGTCTCGGGGTAGGGATTGCAAAAATACACTAAGATGATGACCTATGATCTATGTGATGCTCTATAAATAAAACCTTCGTGAAAAGTATTTAATTTAAAATAGTAAATTGAAATTGAAATTTCAAGCAATTTTATTATTACGTCGAGTATTATTATTGTTATCTCAACTTATATAAAAAAACCGTTTATTGCCTTGTTAACTAGTAACATCTATTATTATAAAGCACAGTAAAATTTTATAATTATAATAGGCAAAAGGAAGCGGCTCAGCTCAACTATACATGACATTCTTTACCGTACAACACTACAATATTCAACACATCAAAGGCTACTAGACAAATTATTTTTGACCTTCATTTCACCGTAGGTGAGCACTAAAAAAAGTATACATTTAAAAAAAGTATGAATCTGCGTAATATACAACTTGAGACATTGCGATTCCGCTTTAGTTCCCAACTGGACAGGTCGAGTCAGGCAACGTCACTCCATTTGCGTCAATCCATAAATCACTGTCCATTTAATAGTGCATTAGAGTGTAGCGTTCATTCAATGTTTTTTGGAATACCGCTGGAATTGTTTCAATAGATTGATGGAACGACAAGGACGAAGACTGTTTGGTAAGTAATTGAAAAGTACATTTGGACCTGTTTGGAGTTACGAAAACATGCAATTTGAAAAATGTGTATGAGTAAGGTTGGTTACATTTTATCTAGATTAGGAATTTCATGGGGCAGATCGGCAATGTAAATATGAGATTATGAATAATATTATGTTTCTTGTTGATTTCTTATGTTTACGCGAATGTTAAACTTGGAGATAAAACTGTTTTTTGATACTCTAACGTTAAGTTTTCAGACGACCTACACTTCAGTCTGGCCAGTGACAATGAAGGTTGCAAAACATCGAGAAAAAAATATAAAAAACCATAACATCCGAAAAATAGTTTTAGTTTGAATTTTTCTTATAATTCAATGCATCTTTTACTGAATCGATTTATATGTTTGTCACAGGTAGAGCAAGTCCTGGATGAATATAAAATGTTTACTCTTCTATCTGGAAAAGTGGAAGGTGCGAAAGATCTGGCACGGTAGCACCGTAAGCAAAATCTAGAGAAATAAAAAGAATGAACAAAAAATTCTACCCCTTACTCACTGTGTTGGTTGATCAACATCCTGATCGATATCCGGCTCATGTAAAACCTGTCCAGGAAGTACTGGATGGAGTTCTCTATCCCGGGGTCCACTTCGTGCGATTCCTTTAGCTCCAACACGCCCTGGGCCATGGTCTGCACTACGTCAGCGTGGCGGTTGCGGATGTGGACTAAACGCTCGCAGAATCTAGGAGCGAAGATATCATAATATTTAATACATAGATACGTGTATAGTAACACGCGTGTTTTGCCTTTTAGGGGAAGGCCTACCTACATTTCGCAAGCTATTTTCGACAAACCTTTTGCAATTTATCTAGCATAATTCCAAATTCCAGGCTGATACTGAATAGAAAAACACAATATCACTTCGCTGGGCCCGACATCGAGCCTTAAACTGCAGCGCAATAGTTGTATTATTGACATTAAATAACAATCTAGTCAGGTCATACTATTTAATGATAGTGGTTTTAATGTAAATAAGAAACTGAAAAGTGATAACCAGTAACAATCCGTTTTAGTTGTTACGTTACAACATATTAGTCTAAATTGTCAATTGAAATGATGAATCAGAATTATCTAACATTGCTATGAGTACTATTACTTTGATATAACTTTTTCTAGAACATTCTGCATATCTTACTGGCTCAATATCGGCGGGTCGGGCTCCATCTGTTCAAACTGTATGATCTCCTCGAAGGACCTCTCGTACCACTGGTTCACCATGCCCACTGACGGCATCCGCAGCAGGTTCTCCGGCAGTAGTGCTATCTCTTTCATTATATTCGCTAGCCTGTAAGAGTGAAAAAGATAATGAGAAACAGGTAGATAATTGTTTAGATTTTAATTGTCCATCGTTGAATGTGGTATAATAAGAAAATGTTTAATTGGAAATTAATGAACAAGCCCGTAATAGACTATATTTATAATTAATGCCTGCAGTTTCGCCCGCGTGGGAATCAGTGTGTCACAAAGTTTTTCAACCACAACACAACCACGCGACCTCTTCAACAGTAATCGTTATATTTCGGTCAATTTACATAAAACTGTAATGTACTATTAACCTCTACTTTCTCAAGAATTGCACTATCTTTTAGTAAAAACCGTACAAAAATCCGTTCAGTAGAATTTGAGAAAATCGATCACATACAGACAGCTTTTAGGGACTTTTTTTATAATAATATGCGTATAGTAAAGGGTACTCTAAATCTGAATAAGGAAAGACAACATTTAAATTATGTCTTAAACACCGAATGCGCCATGCCGCAATTCTGAGAATAACCGAAATGTAAACAAATAAAACCTTTCAAAACATGTCCTTTTAAGATAGGTAAATAAACACTGTAGTGTTTAAAAACAACTGTATTTTTTACATTAATTCATTCATTACATATTCATGCAATATGACCTGACGGAGTAATTTGCACTTGTAATAACAATATCCTATCACACATCAGGATGCGTTAATTGTGTTCGTTTGTTTGCACGCTCGTCCATTGTTAGTGTAATTATGTCATTAAGTTATTTTAGAATTATGCGGCGGAAGGACGTTTTTTATAACCTCAATGGATGCGAGGTAAACAAGATGATGAGCGTCCTCGTCAAAAATGGTCCTATTCGCTTATTGGATGCATCATTGAATAATTTTGCTTATTAGAGGTATTTATGTTTATATTATGCGCATTGAATTTTATACAGGTTTAATAAACAGCCGGCCTAGCATGCGCACGACGACAAAATTTTATCGACACTTTTTCTCGTGATTTTGTCGTTTATCTCTATATGTCTACCGACACTAACATGCGCGCTCATTTTCTCGACTTGTCACGAGAAAAGTAGAGAAAAATTAATGTTTTATTAATCTGTGGTATTTTTGTCTACAAACCCTAACATGAGCAAATAATTTTATCGTTTTTTGACACACGTAAACGAGATATTTGTCTTCTTTGATATTGTACGAAGAGATAAACCGAGAAAATTATCAATTTAATTTATTCGTTAAAACGATGGTGGTATCTTACTATAGTAAAATAATATCAGTATACGACAAACGAGAGGCGTGTAAAGTGGAAAGAAGACATATTACTTATACTTAATTGATTTATGATATCCCTTTGCTACAAAACAAATGGCATTGTATATTAAAGAAAAGTTTGCTCCCGATTTGGAGTCTCAAGCCAAAGGCATAGCCGTCCGTTTAAAGGTAATTGAATATATTTATTACATACTTAATTACATAAGTAGCTGAGTTTAATATCAATTGAAGTATTTTGATTTATAGATAATGGAATCATTTTCATTTTTTTAGGTGAGACTCGTGAATTTTACGTGCAAAGTATGTTAGGGCTCTTAGATTGTACCCATATAAAAATATTACCTCCTAATGAGTCACAAAGTGCACAATATCAAAAAATGAGGAAGGATGCCTGCAACACCAAGGTTCAACTGGTAATGTACCATTAATTAATTATTAGAGTTAATAGAAATAAAAAATGAATGTACTTTGAGAAATATCTTCACAATTAATACATAGCGTGTTACCTTTCATAAAAATGAAATTAGTGTGCCAACTAATGAGGTACTAAGAGCTATTTAATCAGATTAATTGCAGTTTTAATTTTGTTTATTTTAATACTACAAATACAAATGAGTAACTTGTTTTACCATTATGTTTTGCAAAACTAGTACCTATATGTTACCAAAAAAATGTCACATTTTGGATTCAAACAGCAAAACTCTTAATGTGAATGCCAGGTATCGGAGAAGATACTATTACTATGCAACTTAACAATATAAACAAACAATATCTTGCTTTATTTCTTTATTAAAAACTTCATTTACACTGATTGTATACTGATGGACTTAACAATAATGGATATATGGTTATACACTGTTTCAAATTGTTGTTTGACTATATTATTTTACCACTGGTACAACTTCACATTATATTACTATTGTTAAGTAACTGTAGGTAATGCAGTATTTTATGTTACAGTGTTCCAATGGAGGAAACTATTATAAATGACCATCATATGTGAGAAGAACCTGTACAATTATCAGTACCTGCAAGTGTCTCTCAAGCAGGATGACCTCAATTATAATAAATAGATATTTTCCTATGTAAATAATGTATATTTTATTATATTCACATTTTAAATATCAAGATAGTTTTCATTATTACAACAAAATCTTCTACACAAAATAGAATAGAACAATAGAATATTTCATAATAACTTGTTATACAACAAATTTCCTACAATTACTGTAATGAAATACTATGAACACTTACAAGAAACAGAAATTGCACTCTCAAGTAATTGCTGCAGTTTACTTATATTATTAATTTCCTAAACCAACAGAACAAGAACACAACAGAACAGAACCAAATTTCCTAACATACAGATGTTTTATCTAGTGTATAAATAAAGATACCTAACGAAATATATATACATGATATTAAGTATTTAAAAAATGTAGTTTTTTTTATAAAAACTGGTTATAAAAATACATACTTTCATTAAAGTATTAAGTTCAAACCGAGCAACTAAAAAACTTTTTGGGAGTAGTATTTGGTAAGCTCTTCAACATGGTGTTGACTGCTGGGCTGGGGACATTCCAATGAATGTAGAGGGACTTGATTCACGGAACTAAAACAAAAAGAAAATATATACTTACTTCATATTTTAATAAACACTAATACTAAAAAACATCGATTACCATCGAATAAGAACAAACTTGAGCTTTGTGGCTGCAAAGTTCAACTTACAACATTGGTGTTTTGCTAATAAGGTTATTATTTCACTATACTTACATCAATTGGGTATTTTGTGAGGCCCAAAGCCACAGCCATCTCCTTCCCGATTGGACTACTGATTCCATTAGGCATTATGGTACATCGTTCTCACGGCGGGGCGTAGTCACCCGAGGTAAAGTCCGGCTTGGGCACCATATACTCGTACAAATAATTGTCTTATTAGATTTTATTTGATTTGTGTCTTGTTATTTCGTAGTCCAAAATAGGGCGGAGCTGTTATTTTGTGTTAGAATCCTTATTATATTGTACAATATTATTATTAATTTTGAATTTGTTTACTTATTTACGTTTTTTATTTACATTATGCTCTTTGTTATGACATAAACTGTCACATAAAACGTCAAAAAAACCTAATTGGATCATAGATCTATAAAAATTGAATGAACTAAAACCATTGTAGCTATATTAGAAAATAAAATGTTTAGAATATATATTTCAATCGGCAACATCGGTTTGTCTTCACGAGTAAACTTATGTCTTCAACGAGGAATTTGTCGATCGTGGTGCGCATGTTAGAGAAAACGAGATATTAATCGACATCGACAATTTGTCTACTCTCGTTCTCGAGATATCTCGTGATGCGCATGCTAGGCCGGCTGGTCCCGTTTTGATCTGCCGGCCTAGCATGCGCACGACGACAAAATTTTGTCGACACTTTTTCTCGTGATTTTGTCGTTTATCTCTATATGTCTACCGACACTAACATGCGCGCTCATTTTCTCGACTTGTCACGAGAAAAGTAGAGAAAAATTAATGTTTTGTTAATCTGTGGTATTTTTGTCTACAAACCCTAACATGAGCAAATAATTTTATCGTTTTTTGACACACGTAAACGAGATATTTGTCTTCTTTGATATTCTACGAAGAGATAAACCGAGAAAATTATCAATCTAATTTATTCGTTAAAACGCGATGGTGGTATCTTACTATAGTAAAATAATATCGATATACGACAAACGAGAGGCGTGTAAAGTGAAAAGAAGACATATTATACTTAATTGATTTATGATATCCCTTTGCTACAAAACGAATGGCATTGTATATTAAAGAAAAGTTTGCTCCCGACTTGGAGTCTCAAGCCAAAGGAATAGCCGTCCGTTTAAAGGTAATTGAATATATTTATTACATACTTAATTACATAAGTAGCTGAGTTTAATATCAATTGAAGTATTTTGATTTATAGATAATGGAATCATTTTTATTTGTTTTAGGTGAGACGCGTGAATTTTACGTGCAAGGTATGTTAGGGCTCTTAGATTGTACCCATATAAAAATATTACCTCCTAATGAGCCACAAAGTGCACAATATCAAAAAATGAGGAAGGATGCCTGCGACACCAAGGTTCAACTGGTAATGTATTATTAATTAATTATTAGAGTTAATAGAAATAAAAAATGAATGTACTTTGAGAAATATCTTCACAATTAATACATAGCATGTTACCTTTCATAAAAATGAAATTAGTGTGCCAACTAATGAGGTAATAAGAGCTATTTAATCAGATTAATTGCAGTTTTAATTTTGTTTATTTTAATACTACAAATACAAATGAGTAACTTGTTTTACCATTATGTTTTGCAAAACTAGTACCTATATGTTACCAAAAAAATGTCACATTATGGATTCAAAGAGCAAAACTCTTAATGTGAATGCCAGGTATCGGAGAAGATACTATTACTATGCAACTTAACAATATAAACAAACAATATTTTGCTTTATTTCTTTATTAAAAACTTCATTTACACTGATTGTATACTGATGGACTTAACAATAATGGATATATGGTTATACACTGTTTCAAATTGTTGTTTGACTATATTATTTTACCACTGGTACAACTTCACATTATATTACCTAGTCTTGCCATAAATATTGTAATAAAGAAAAAAGAAAATTGTTAACTGCAAATAACATTTATTACTTTTACAGTGTGTCAGTTTAATACATAAATATAAAACAATTAAAAATATAAAAAGCTTATTCGAAGTGGTCTCCATTGGCTGCAATACAGTCCTTTAAACGATGAGGCCAGTTATCAATAGAAGCACGCACTCTTTCCATGGGAAAATTCTTCACTGCCAATCGTATAGATTGTTTTAGGGACTCCAAATTATCATGGCGTTTAGAGCAAGCTGTACTCTCTAAAACTGACCACAAATCATAATCCAGCGGATTAAGATCGGGACTAGACGACGGCCAGTCTTCAGCTCTGATGAAGTCCGAAACGTTCGATTCCAACCAAGACTGCGTGGACCGAGCTTTATGACCCGGCGCCGAGTCTTGCTGGAAGGACCATACTTGGTTATTGAACATGGTGATGTTAAGGGGCTTAACTACCTTCTCAAGAATGGTATCTTGATACACTTGTGCCGATGTTTTGATACCTTTTCACAAAAATATGGCTCAGTCACTCCTTCATAGCTAACACCCCACCAAACCATCACTGAAGTCGGATAATGTCCACGTTGCACTCTGTCGACTAATTGGGAAGCTTCCTTAGAGCTTTGAGCATAAATACGGTCATTTTGTTTGTTAAAATGTTGCTCAATTGTAAAAATTTTCTCATCCGTAAACAAAATTTTTCTGTGACCTCCCTTTGCGTACCGCTTCAGTAGTTGTTTCGATTTTACCACCCTATTCTTCTTTAAATTATCAGTTAAGAAATGGCCAGTGCGTCTCTTATAGGCTGCAAGTCCTAAGTCATCTTTTAAAATACGCGACATGGTTCTAGGTGCTATCTTCATTTCCCGAGATAAAATCTTTTGCTTTCGGACAGGATTTCTTCGAATTCTTTCCCTTACTGCTTTGACCACCTTTTTCGTACGAACACTACGTGGACGGCCAGATCTTTTCTGTCACAAACAGAGGAGGTCTCATTGTACCTATTAATAGCCCGGTACACAAACATTTTACTAATACCAAGTGTATGGAGAGTTTTAAAAATTGCATTTGGCTCCATACCTACTTTGTGTAATGCTATCACAGCGATTCGGTTCTCTTTATCACCCCACACCATTTTAATATCGCAAAATATTTTACAATGTATTGGCGCCAAAATGAGAAAACACAATGAACAATCGTATAAAAATGACAGATTCGAAATTCAAATGTAATATTTTTTTATAATTAAGTGTAACAGTATTTATGGCCAGACTAAGTACTATTGTTAAGTAACTGTAGGTAATGCAGTATTTTATGTTACAGTGTTCCAATGGAGGAAACTATTATAAATGACCATGATATGTGAGAAGAACCTGTACAATTATCAGTACCTGCAAGTGTCTCTCAAGCAGGATGACCTCAATTGTAATAAATAGATATTTTCCTATGTAAATAATGTATATTTTATTATATTCACATTTTAAATATCAAGATAGTTTTCATTATTACAACAAAATCTTTTTAACTTAACACAAATTTAGGCAACAATAGAATATTTTATAATAACTTGTTATACAACAAATTTCCTACAATTACTGTAAAGAAATACTATGAACACTTACAAGAAACAGAAATTGCACTCTCAAGTAATTGCTGCAGTTTACTTATATTATTAATTTCCTAAACCAACAGAACAGAACCAAATTTCCTAACATACAGATGTTTTATCTAGTGTATAAATAAAGATACCTAACGAAATATATATACATGATATTAAGTATTTAAAAATGTAGTTTTTTAAAAAACTGGTTATAAAAATACATATTTTCATTAAAGTATTAAGTTCAAACCGAGCAACTAAAAAACTTTTTGGGAGTAGTATTTGGTAAGCTCTTCAACATGGTGTTGACTGCTGGGCTGGGGACATTCCAATGAATGTAGAGGGACTTGATTCACGGAACTAAAACAAAAGAAAATATATACTTACTTCATATTTTAATAAACACTAATACTAAAAAACATCAATTACCATCGAATAAGAACAAACTTGAGCTTTGTGGCTGCAAAGTTATTGTTTCACTATACTTACATCAATTGGGTGTTTTGTGAGGCCCAAAGCCACAGTCATCTCCTTCCCGATTGCACTACTGATTCCATTAGGCATTATGGTACATCGTTCTCACGGCGGGGCGTAGTCACCCGAGGTAAAGTCCGGCTTGGGCACCATATACTCGTACAAATAATTGTCTTATTAGATTTTATTTGATTTGTGTCTTGTTACTTCGTACTCCAAAATAGGGGGATGGGCTGTATTATTTTGTGTTAGAATCCATTAT